>NC_080790.1:72336799-72645799 GCF_028018385.1 Neofelis nebulosa
AGGAACAACAACTGTTAGTAGGGGGTGGGGGGAGCCAAAATATAGGCCTTTCTTATCTTTTATTTTTAAATTTATTTTTAGTGTCACTTTTCCTTACCACACTGTGCTTGTCTAACCCATAGTTCATGCTCAATAAATGTGTGAATGAATGAAAAATTGCTCCTTTGTCTGTATTCCCTAAGTCCCATTAGCACGAGTTGCATATCTTATTGTGATCACTTATTTACATGCTGTTTCCTCCTGGGCTGTGAAGTCCTCTAGTGTAGAAACCCCTTTAATCATCTGGCTTCCCCAATGCCTGACACGTAGTAGACACTTAAAACATGTCTCTCAGCTAATGCTGGTAGGCTTTTCACAATAACTTCACGGTGATCAAGAGAAAATACAACCTCCTTTAAGACTTTGACAAAGACAATTCAGGGCTAAATGGGAAATATTAAATAACACATTGTGTTGGACCATGCATACTTGGACACAGGTAAAAGGGGATTCACAGGAAGAAGAAATTATACCCCCCTTCCAAGGTAGGAAACCATGAAAAATAAATACTGTACAAAAAGACTATCAGGTTCCCATCATGAACAGTTTACACCTCATAGATATGAGTTCTTAACTAAGCAAGTATTTATGGAAATGCAACACATATTCTAATATTGGCTGTCCTTGCCATGGTAATGAGTTTCTTTCATGTATCCTACCCATTAGAATGGATTAAGTAGCCACCTGTCTAGCCCAAGTGGTCTAGTCATTTGTTCTCTTTTGACCAAAATGTTAATGTTGTGTTTTGCATATGAAACCTTCCAGCAATATGGCACTGTGTCTTAAAGGATTATGCTATACAAGTGACCCTGCTTCCTGCTTCCTGGGAAAGATGCATTTAAGAATGCTTTTTCTATCAGCCTGTGTTATTTGACTTGTAGTAAAGATGGGACAAATATCAATAGAAATAAAAACTGAGAGGGTTGAGTAATTTTTTTTTGTCACTTTCTTTAGATGCAGATCAAGAAGGCTTAATTAACAGCAGCTAGACAGGACCATGTGGGATAGATTTGGATTTCCTGGGATGATTCAGTGTTTTGCATACCCAATAGGTGTCTAATAGGCCCAGAGAATGATATCCAAAGGATGGAGCATGGATGTTGTTTCAAGCAAGAGGCTAGCAGTAAAGGAACTTAATGTTCTCTGATGATACTGGAGGTACAGAAAATGGAACTATCTCAGTGAGTACCAGCTCTGTTCTAGGCACTATGTATGTATATTATTTCATGTAACCCTCATAACAAGTCTTTGAAAAGCAAATATTATTGTTTCCCTAATGCAAATTCTGAAACTTAGGTTCAGAGAGATTCAGTAATGATCAAAGTCATAATGTCTGAAAAAGATACAGGGATATTCAACCCAGGTAAATTCAACACCCCAGCCCCATGTTTATATCGCTATACTATTCTGAGTCTCAGAGTGAATTGAAGAACAGGAGTAATTTTAGAATTCTAGATCACTGCAGCCCATACAAAAGCCATTGGTCACATGTGTCTATTGAGCACTAGAGATATGGCTACTCCAAACTGCTGTAAGCATAAAATGCACATCAGATATTTGTCAAAGATTTAGTATAAAAATAACAATGATTTGGATATATTGGATAAAATAAATTATCAAAATTAAGTCTATCTTTTGCTTTGCTAATATATCCAGTAGAGAATTTAACACTACATGTGTGGCTTACATTTGAGGCTCATGTTACATTTTTCTTAATTTCTTAATGTTTATTTATTTTTGAGACAGAGAGAGACAAAGCATGATCAGGGGAGGGGTGGAGAGAGAGAGAGGGAGACATTGAATCTGAAAGAGGCTCCAAGCTCTGAGCTGTCAGCCCAGAACCCGACATGGGGCTCGAACCCACGAACCATGAGATTGAGATCATGACCTGAGCCAAAGTCAGACACTTAACCAACTGAGCCACCCAGGCACCCCGCTCATGTTACATTTCTATTGGGTACTGAGGTCACTGAAGATTTTCTGGTGGTTACTGGCAACCATACCTGGGTACACACACAGTACATTGGTCCCTGGATGGGAATAAAACACTAGTTCTCAACCAGTAGCAGTTTTCTCCCACCTCCTCTAAGAAGACTTGACAATATCAGCAGACATCTTTTATTGTCATGATTGAGGTCGGGTGCTACTGGCATCCAGTAACATACAGGTGCTACTAGCATCCTGTGGGGGCACAGGAGAGGCCCCCACAACAAATAGTTATCAGACCCAAAATAGTAATAGTGCTGAGGTTGAGAAACCCCAGATTTGGGGATAAGGAGAATTATATAAACAGGAAATGCTCCCTATGCTGTGAAGAATCAGGAACTAAGCTGGGAGTAAGCAGGGACTTCATAGGAGATGGGAAATTCAACACTCGGACCAATGTACCAAGACCAGGTCTCAGAAACAAACAGCACACGTCTATTCAGGAACCCTACAGCACATCTCAGAAGCCTAAACCCCACATAATCTTGGACACCCAGATAATCCAAGTCAAGCAAGAGTTACTTAGATCCAGGGATGAGAGAAGAGCCAACTCTGTTGCTCCAGCAGCTTTTAGCAGGGGTGGTGGAGGAGGGGACAAAGGGGGATGAGAGAGAGCAGAGTCTTAGATCCAGGCAGGGTCTGACATACCTAACAAATGAGATCAATTATGTGATTTTTCCCACAGATTTTTCCATGCACACTCTAGCCTAAGTGTTAGCCTCAACACCCGCTTAGGTCAGGGCTCAGAGAACAGCCTCTTCAACCAAATAATTCAAATTGAATTTATGAAAAAGGGAATTGGCTATGTGGGTTAAATCAGCATTTTCCAGAAATGCTTTATTGGTTTCAACAGACCTTTATTATACATTTTAGAACACATTTCAAGACAAAGAGACAGCTAGGTTTTAGTTGAAAACTGAATTTCACGAACAAAATTTGAAATCTGTGATGTGTGCATATTAAACTATAGAAACCTTCACTTCAGAGGATGAAATGATTAAATTCTGCCTCCATTCCTGAGATACTGCAGTGTGAGGGTGGGTGTGTGTACTGTAAACAGTTTATTTTTAGCCTGAGCTTGAGACAGATATTCTTTTCTAGTGTGCTTGACAACAGATAGCTCTCTGTCTCTTTAGGTATTTGTCTACACCACGTTGGTCTATATCTGCTTATACATATTAAGAAATAGGGTCATGACATAGGATACACAGACATAGATGAACTTATCACTGCATCCCTTTGGGCTTTTCCACTGCTCAAGTATTCTTAGAGACCCTGCACCCAAGAGTAAACTGGGAAACATGTTTACAGTCAAGGCAGTCCCTTAGCTTCTCAGAGGAATCTGTTTTAAAAAAAGAACAACCAAGAAGAAGGCAGAGGTTAGAAAGAAAAGAATAAAATGAGAATGGGATTCGGAAGGTCTGAGATTGGGTCAGAGCTCCCTTGTCACTCTCACAGCAGAGTCATCTTGAGCAAGTAACAGAACCTACCCTGCCTCTATTCCATCATCGTAAAGTAGGAGCCATATGGTTACCAACTCTTGGGTTTATGTGAGATTAACAAAGAGTGGCATGTGTTTAAACCAGAAAGTTTCCATAAATAAAGAGAGTATATAATTAATTACCAAAGAGATCTGGGTTAGAGTCCTACTTCTGCTAATTAATAACTGTACACACTTAGAAAGAACTTTATACTCCTCATACTCTATCTTCTCATCAGCAAAATGAGAATAATAATCCTCACATTTAATGGTTGTAAAGATTTAATAAAATAAAATGTTAGAGAATAGCAAGTATCAAGACTATGCAGTGGGAGATGTGCTGGCAGGTTTAAGAAACAGCATGGAGTGGGCAAAGGTGGTCGAGAAGAGGTTATCATGGAGATCACATTATTTAGTGCCTTTGGGTCATGATAAATACTTTGAATTTTGTTCTGAGATAAGATAAACCTATGGAGTGTTTTAAACAGAAAAGTGACATGAGTTGACATGTCTTATAAACTCTGTATCTGGCTACTGTTGGAAAGAATAGACTATAGGAGATGCAGAGAGGCTGGGCAGGAGAATAACAATACTCCTGTCAAGATATAACAGTGGCATGGACCAGAGCTTGGTGGTGGAGATATTAAGGTGTGGTTAAGCTCCCGGAATATTTTGATATTAGAACTCAAACAGGATTTGCTGACAGAATAGATGTGATGTGTGAGAGAGAAGAGTTAGGGATTACTTCAATATTTTTGGTTTGTTCAACTGAAAGAAGAGTATATTTAGTAGAAGGAAAGTATAAATTTAGTTTTAGAGAGAGTAATTTTTTAGTATAAGTAGAAATGTTGAGTAAAAAGTTGGGTATATGAATCTCAGGTTCAGAGGAGAGGACCTGGCTGGAGATATAAAATGTGGTAGGCATTCAGAGACAGATTGTATCTAAAGCCCTGTCTCCAAATGATATCATCCAGAAAACAAGCATGGAGAAGTTGGAGGAGATGTCAAGACAAAGCCATGCGACATGTGCAATCCAGAACATTGAGAAAGAATGTGCAAGATGATTAAGGAGGAGCAACCAGTAGAGTAGGGACAGAATCAAGAGAGAAGGCTATCCTTGAACAGAATATTTTAAGGAGAGGGCCTATTCAACTGCATTAAATGTTACTAACTGGTCTAGTTAGATGAAGACTGAGAACTGACCATTGATCCTAGCAATAGAGAATTCACTGGAAATCTTGGTAAGGACAATTTGGGTAAAGTAGTAAAGATGGAGCCTTAATTGTAATAGTTTTATTAGAGAACGTGGGTGGGAAATTGTCCAACCTGCCTACATATGTAAATATGTTGCAAAACTACAGAAATAAAGACAGGTTTTATTGGCACATGAATAGAAAGACAGGCCAATGCAACAGAATAGAATTTCCAGAAATAGACCCAATATATATGAGAATTTGGTATATGATAAAGGTAACATTTCAAGAATAAGTGGTGTTGAAATAAACTATGTACCATCTGGAAAAAGATAAAGTTGGATCCAACTTTATTCTTTCAAATTTTCCAATGAAATGCTTTGATGAAGAAAAAAATTCTGAAAGAAAACATGGGTAAATTCCCTTATAAACTGGGAATGGAGAAAATTTGGCTAATCATGACTCAAATTCCAGAAGCCACATAAAAGATTAATAAATTCAACAAAAATTTAGCAGATTTATATTTCAAAAGATAAATGATAAACTGGAAAATATATATCACAGAGCACTGATCCCCTAATACAAGTGGAACAAGAATGACAGGAAGAGAAAAAAAAAAACACAAAATATACAAATAGAATTCACAAAGAAGAGATATCAACAGCCCTAAAATTTGACAAGATACTTACTCGTGAAAAGGAAAATAGAAATAAAAACTACATTGATATATCATTTATCATTTATCATAAGGGCAGCAACCCAGAAACTTAATATCCTCTATTGGTGAATCTAAAGGATAGCAATCACTGCCATACTCTGTTGTTGAGAAGTCACATAGTAAATGTCCATGGAGGATAACCCAGGAATATTTATCAAAAGTATAAATGCATTTTATCAGTTTCCCAGGACATCTATCACAAAGAACCACAAACTGAGTAACAACAACAGAATTTTTTTTTTTTTTTTTTGGCGGGGGGCAGGGGGTGGGCACAGTTCTAGAGACTCGAAGCCTGAAATCAAGGTGTTGGCCAAGTCAGGGGGTAGACTCTGGGAAAGAGCCTTCCTTGCCTCTCTCTCGTTAGCTCCCAGTAGTTGCTGGGAATCTTTGCTGTTCCTTGATTTTCAGATGCATCATTCACCAGTTTCTACCTCCATGCTCACATAGTTTCTTCCCTATATGTCTAAAATTACTTCTCATAAGGATGACAGTCATTGGATTAGTTTGGGCCTTCATTTTAACTTAACCTCAGTTTAACTTGAGTATGACCTCATCTTAATTTTAATACAGCTACAAAGACCCTATTTCCAGATAAGATCACATTCACAGGTTCCAAAGGTTAAAACTTGAACATATTTTTCTAGGTGATTCTATTCAACCCACAACATGCTTTTTCCCTTTGACCTAATAACCTGTCTGCGGGGAATTTACCTTACACATTTATATCTACATGAAATTATAGGTGTGTGAAGTTATTCATTGCATCGTTTGTAGTAATGAATGACTGAAAATAAGCCAGGTGACTACCAATAAGGACCAGTTAAACAAACCTTATTTGCACAATGGAATATGTGTAACTGCAGAAATGTTTGAGAAAATTCTATGAACTAATATGTACTGATTTGTAGTATTTATTGTTAGATGAAAAAAATCAAGGTGAAAGAGATGCATTTTTGACACCTCTTGGGTAATAAAAGGATAAAAAAATAGTATTTGTTTATTTTAGCTCATATTTGTAGAAAGAATCATTGGAAAGCTATCTAGGAATTATGTTACCTATTGGAGGGGGAGAAGAAACCAGAAGGATAGGACAGAGGTAGAAACAAGCTTCCCAAAGCAAACTTTTAAATTGTCTGGTTTTTGAACCATATAAATAAGTTATTTATTCAAAATATTTTGTTAAAATTTCTGTGAAAACAGTAAGAATGATAGAAGATTACAGAGTGTGAACACAAGTATGGTTTCTGCAAATTTGATGCTGAAGATTTTCTATCAGAAAACATAAATGTAAGGTTTCCAAACCAGAAGCAGGATTCATAATTTTTCTTCAAATGATCCTTAAAGATTTCTTGACTGCATAGTGGAGGAGCTGCCTTTCAGTTGAGCCATACTCCCAGGAATGCAGCCATGTTATAAAATCATAACTGCCATCTTGATGACAGACATTGACATTGACTGTGAATTGCATCCTGATTTCAGAGATGTTAAAATGTGGAAAACTCTGAGTCTCAGAATAGGTTAAATATGATAGCATAATTACAAGGCCAAACCAAGATCTCATTTGAAGTTTCAGATGGTGGATTCAAAGTAGAACTGGCTAGCATGATTTCATGTTTCTCTCCACCCATCCATGTTCAGCTGGCTAAGAGTAGATAGACAGTTTGTGCCCAGAAGTGGAGTTATACCAGGGGAAAATGGCTGAAAGGAGAAGGAGGTAAAGGAGCTGAAGGATATACAGGTAGAGAGGATCATGGTAATGGAATCTAAGCTGGGTAAGGAGGGAAGTGAGGGCATGCGACATGTCAGGGACAGATGTCTCTTTGTATGTGGCATATTTGGATTTCTTTCATGTTTTTATTTATTCATTTTCCAAATATTTATTAAGTGCTTCCATATGTGCATGCACCGTTTTAAGAACCACAGATATGATATTGAGAAAGATAGAAAATTCCCTAACAGAGCACAGACAACGAATGAATGGAAACAAACAAACAAATAAACAAACAAGAACAAATACTGCTCACAGCTATGCCAAGAATTAAAATTGGGTACTGTGAGAAAGATTAATTGGCTAGATACCACATTTAGGATAGTCAAGGAAAACTCCTGTGATAAGGTGATATTTAAGCTGTGATCTGAATGTCAAGAATAACCCAGCCACATAAACATCAGAGAAGAATAAGGGTCCTGGGCATGGGGGAGACTATATGCAGAGGTCCTTATATGGGAGCCCACTTACTTTGTCACAAATGGAGAAAGGAGGCCAGTGAGGCTGGAGCATAGCAGCTGGGGTACAAAGTGAGGAGATGAGATGGGAAAAGTAAATGGGACCAGATTATACAGAGCTTGGGAAACCAGGATAAAGTGTTTGGATTTTATTCTGTATATACATGTTGTGATAGGATCTGTTTTGTGTTCATAAATGCTCATTCTAGAAACTGTAGTATGAATTATAGAACTGGTAACAATGGAATCAGGGAGACTAGTTAGGAAGTTACCACAACAATACAGGCAAGAAATCATGATGGTTTGGTTATGGAGACTAAAAAACGATGGATTTAAGATAAGTATTCAATATTTTGTATTTTACAGTAGTCAATGCTTTATCCTTAAAAAAGATCACGTAAGTTAGGTCAGAAAAAAATCATTCAGGGAGATGAGCAAATACCTGACTCCAACATTTGAATATTGTCCCTTGATATATTCACCCTCTGTAGCTATGGGCATCCGGGGCAACCTTAGGCATATTTGTTTCTAACAAATGGTTCTATACTACCAAAAGCTTACCAAAATTCCAACAGGAAATTCACTCACTTGTCAAGAAGGAGGGAAGGAGTGAGAGGAAGGAAGGAAGGAAGGAAGGAAGGAAGGAAGGAAGGAAGGAAGGAAGGAAGGAAGGAAGGAAGGAGCGACTTTGAAAAGATGTTAACATCCCCATGAATATAACATTTTAGGGGAAAGGATACAGTGAATATGTAGTTCAGGTTTTATTTGGTAATTAGATTCTATATTTTTAACATTCACTGTGTCCTTCTCAGAGGCACATTTGAAAAGGTAGCATTTCTATTTCTCCGGGAAGTGATTAAGCACGTACTTGTCCTAATTTTCTCAGCCTGCATGTGGTAGTGAACAAACCTGTCCCTGCTGTCCTCTGTAAACAGTGCAGGTATCAATGCTCATGAAAATCACTGCACAGCCTTTGAGTTTATGGGATTTCTCCATCCACATTAACCTTTAAGATGAGAGACATTTGCCTTTTCTTGAGGTGGGGGGAGGGGAAAGAAAAAGCCACAAAGATTTGAGGGACACCAGCAAACAGTCAGTGACATAGTGACCGTGTCTTGGTCTGGAATGACACTGAAGCAAAAGTCTTTGTCATAATGGACTGAAAAGTTAAAAAAAAAAACACAGCTTAAGTTGAAAACCACAAGTAGGTTCAAAGGAATAAAGAAAGATCAGCTCAGCAGATTCTAGGACAAGTAATGGCAATACTCTGGGTAGGGGAATATTCCTTTAAACAAGTCCCAGCAGGACGGCCAACTTAGGAACGTTGATACCAATATCCACCAGCATCATTTAAAAGAGGGGTCTGGGGGGAAATAGAGATATTTGAACCTGGGGAATAATCTTTACATAATTTAAATGTGCTGTGGACAGCCACACCTGTGCAATCGGCAATTGCTGTTCACAGCTCCATTTTTAGTCATTAGAATTAACTCTAACCTCAGCAAGATATGGTTGGTATACAGCAATTTTATTTCCCCTGCCATTAGCATGCGTTTGAAAAATTCCTGCATTTGGGCCCCAGTTACTCAGAAGTTACACAAAGAGTGATACTTACACCTTTATAGAAAGTATCACAGTGGAGAGAGGATGCTCTGAAACTTAGATGTTTCTCATTTTTAAAAAGGATGTTCCTCAGAATGGACCATGGTGGGTTATCACTGACATTTTCTAAAGAGGATATATTTTGATGATAAAAATTGGAAATACCAATTAATCATTAAGCAAAATTGAAATGCCAGTGACTTAATTCCCTATGCATGAAATTTGTTTCAGAAACTTAACACCTGTCACAGTACCCCCAAAATGATGACCAGAGTTGTGATGTTTTACCTAGTGCTTAATCATGTGATTCTTTATAAAATTTAGCATTCATTTTAGAGATGGTGATGCCAAGTAGCAAAAACATGAGCTGAGAAATGTTACTGGAACATGCTGTGATGAGATTAAAGCAGGCAGGACTGAGGGGTATTCTAGAACCAAATTAAAAAGACACTGGTGGAGGCAGGTCTATGCTGGGAAATTAAAGAAGAACATTTTTCCTTTTCAGTGTAAAAAAGTATAGAGGGAAAGCAAGAGAGATTCCCAGCAACTCTCCAATGAGAACGGTTGTTTTGGTCCCAATATCTTCAGAAAACATGCGTATCATCTTCAGCTAAGTCAGTGTCCAACTGCCTCAACCTCACCTTGAATGATCAGTCTATAAACGATCCTGAGAAAAGGATTCCAGGCTTTTTACTACAAGTCCAGCATGTTTGGGCCAGCACAATAAATCCATTTGCCTAAGCAAAGGATAGAGTATGAGAAGAGCAATTTTCAAATGGTTGACCATTACTGAATTTTCTTCTCAATCTTCCAGAATGTTCAGCACAGTGCTGGACACATGGGTACACAGCTAGCCCTCCATGCTGGGTGCCTGATCCAAAAGTTATGGTCTCAAGTTTGAGAAAGAACTGTACCTTTTGTATATACACTACCTCCATTCTGCACTAAGGACAGGATTTTCCTACTTGGTTTTCTAGACCTTTATAAATGGAGACTATAGTAATAATTCACATTAAGGTTATCTGTGTTATTCTCTAGTTGCCACATTATAAATGCACAAAAAGTTAAGGAAATATTCTAGTAGTCAAAAACTATTTTCTGACTGAAAAAATGTCCTTGTGTCCTTGATGAATGTGTAAATTTCTGATACACATCTTCCCCATTTTACTTTTATCTTTCTCTTCAATGTAAAGAAAATTTCAACCAAGATTCAGGTTGAAACTACCTCTGTTCACCAATGGCAACCATAGGTTGTCTACAGATGAAAGAAAAAATTTTTAAATCAACAAAATACTCTATGAGAATCAATTGGATTAATGGAATTTAAGACAAAGAGTATTATTTATGTTACTACAACTTTTAAATTGTGTACTACACATCCTTTTATCAGTAAAATTCATAATAACCGTGTGTGTGAAAAGTGAGGCCTGAAATGACCAAATTTCAGTATTTAAAATGTAAAAGTACAGATGGAAATCTGGGTTGCAGGAAATCTAAAAATGAAAGGACTAACAGATGCCGGTCAAAGCAGGAAGAACTGAGCAGTCTTCCACATGTTTTAGAACACCTGTAGCTTTTGCTTATACTTTTTTGTCTTCCTAGAAACTAGCAACTAAATAACTAATATTAGGTAATTACCATGTATCAGATGCCATACTAAAGCCATTACATGGAACATCCATTTAATAACCCCAATAACCCAAGAAGTCATTATTGTCATCCCCAAACAGAGGATCAGTGTGATGTGAGGTATGTGCCGATAGTTGTTTTGGGAAATTATTTTTTAGACTAGAAAGATGTTTATCATTTCCACTGGAAAAAAAATAAAAGCCTCCTTCATTTGAGTAAATCTTCCAGAATTTCAATCTACATTTCTAGCCCTAATCCACCACAACTGACTATTCAACACATGATTTTTCTATCCACCTCATCTAACCTTTCACATGTGTGTTAAGTTTTCAACTCACTTGTCTTTTTTAAAGTACCCTTCTAAATAACTTCACAAATCCCAATTCCAAATTCTATTGATTCTTTAGGATTCAATGTAAATGCAATCTCTTCCGTGGATTCCTTAATTTTCCCATCTTAAAAAAAATCCTTTGGGATGCCTGGGTGGCTCAGTTGGTTAAGTGTTACACTCTTGATTTCAGGTAAGGTCATGATCTCATGGTCATGAGATCGAGCCCCATGTAGGGCTCTGCACTGAGCATGGAGCCTACTTAAGATTTTCGCTCTCCCTCTCCCTCTGCCCCTCCCCCACATGTGCTCTCAAAATATTAAAAAGAAATTTGTTAATCTTTTGTTCTTCTCACTCAAGCCACTTTAACTGTATCTGTCATACACACTTAACCACTTTCCATATTGAATTAGGCAGCATTTCCCAAGATAGAATCTGGAAGAACTCTACTCACCTGGTTCTCCCATTTCCAATATCTATTAGCATATCAAAGACTTTGAGAGGTCCTTGCACTACAAAAACATTCTTAAACCTTATTTTTCCCAATGTTACCCCATTTATTTTACCCCTGAACCCACTTTTCCCCAAATACCCATTAATGACACATGGATCCAGTGTCCAAAGGGATTACAATTAAGGGAATACTAAAATAAATCATTGCTCTTACTAAACAAAAGACAGAGCCATGACAAGGTCACACGATCAGATCTTATCTCTTTATCACTCAATGTGATTTATCCGTTGCTTTGCATATAGGAACTAAAACAAATATTGGTTGAAGGAATAAGTAAATAAGTCAGAATAACTAGTTTTATACTTGAGTAAAGAAAACCTAACGAGTATCTAAATGGTTAGCATCCCTATGACAAAGTTACTCCAAAAAAACAGTCTAAATAGCAATTGACAGAGGATATCACAAGGAACATGGCTGACGACTCCTCAGTTTACTGCACAAGGAGAGAAAAGTAACAGCAAAGGTTTGGGAAATATCAATGTGGCATTATCCCAAAAGTGTCTCCCACACTGGCATCCCAGAAGACTTTATAGAAGATCTTTCTTTAGGTTCAGCCCTCCTGCTTGTACCTTTCTTAAATGCGATCTTCCCTGTAGGAATCGTGGTGTATACTTAACAAATTTATCCTATGATCCTCTTTTACCTGACTGGAGGAAAAGACAATAGTTACTTTCTATGGAGAGACCCCCCCCCCACCCTCGCAGGGGTGCGGGTGAAGGATTTATAAACAGGTCACCAAAGGACTAACTCATCTAATGTCACAAGTTTCACAAATGTGTATGTGGATATGTGTATTTGTGTGGACCTGTATGTAAAAGAATTTCCTCCTTTTGAAAGCTATTTTTCCAGCTATTAACAACCATGAAAATATTGAAAAATTAGAATAAAGTTTTAATTAATAACAAAATTATTTTCCTTTTACCTATACTCAGAGCTGCCAAGAGAAAAGCTCAGTGGAAAAGTATGAAGACCGCAGACAGAGTGAACCCAAATTTGGTACAGTCTAGCAAACACAATGAAAAGATGCGTCTTTGTTACCAATTACAAGCTACCTGCTGTGTTCTCTGAAAAATGATCAAATCTGTTACATCCTGAAAACCAGTCACTGATGCATGCTCCTCCCCTGTCTACCTACCTAGGGCTGAATCTCTCCTGCCTAGTGTCCTCACACAATCTTCTCCCCATGATTTATGGGGAGAAAGATAAGGATTGCTGGGTGAGTTGTACAGTAGAGCAAAAGAGACCTAAACAAACAATAAAGAGAAGGAAGCAAGGGGAAGGAGGAAACAGGAGAGAAAAATAGAATGACTATTAAATAATTCAGGACAATTGCCCAAAGGAAAACACACACTGAATGGGAATGGAGGAAATAAATAGATCAAGGAACACAGCAGAAGGAAAAAATAGAGTGGAAAGAAGGAGGAGATAAAACAGCTCACCCAAGGGAGAAAAGGAAGAGGTCATTGCTGAGTCCTGGCAGGAATATTAATAACTGGATAAAGAATAGAAAACTAACAGCTAGTGATCTCTTAACACCCTCTCAAGAGGCCCCCCGGCAGTGGCTTCTGATGCTTCACACAGGTTTATGATGCCCTCGGAAAGCCTATTTCTCTGGCTGGCTAGAGGGTCTATGGAATAAAGTCAAGTGGGTAGGGTCTTCTGGAAGTAATGACCTGAAGATAGTGGCTGAGGATGCAAAGAAAGGAATTTTAATTTCATCCTAGAATTGAGATACCACACATTCTGAAATAACAGTGAGGGCTGTCCCAGCTGAACATTTCACCCAGCCAGAGTCGAGTAAGCATGATTTATCCTACACTGTGGATGTTATTCCACTGGGCTATTTTGTTTTCCAATGGTCAGTGAAAGTTTTCCTAAAATGACAAAAGCAATGAATATGGGAGTCTGTGGGAAACCTAACCTGACAAAAAGTTACCTATGCATTAAAGATGTCCTGCGGCTGTACCAAAACTGGGAAATTAGGAGAGCAAACACTATTCAGCATTTATTGAGCCTTGAAAAGGGAAAACTAATTACCATATATCAGATTAAAAGATATAAAAAAGACATCCTGGGATATGCAGTCACCCTATTTAAAAAAGCAGAATATCGGGGCGCCTGGGTGGCGCAGTCGGTTAAGCGTCCGACTTCAGCCAGGTCACGATCTCGCGGTCCGTGAGTTCGAGCCCCGCGTCAGGCTCTGGGCTGATGGCTCGGAGCCTGGAGCCTGCTTCCGATTCTGTGTCTCCCTCTCTCTCTGCCCCTCCCCCGTTCATGCTCTGTCTCTCTCTGTCCCAAAAATTAAATAAAAAATGTTGAAAAAAAAAATTTTAAAAAGCAGAATATCTATGTTTGCCAAACTCATTCCATGCATCTTTTTACTGTTAATCTTAAACTAAGCTTCCTTAAAGAAAGTTTCAGAATCTGTCTTCATAAGCCTCCTAGGTGATTGTGAAACACGCTGAATCAGACATTTTATTTAACCTCTCAGAACCTCAGTTTAACCATTTGAAAATGGTTTTAATAACCTGCCTTATGGATTTGATTACCCATGGTTTAAGGGAGGTGCTTTAAATGTTTGCTACCTTTATTAAGTCTATAGGTCCTTTCAGAGTTATAGATGGGACACTCTAAATACTAATTAAAAAAAAAAAGTCCAATGAAGACATAAATGTGGATATGGCTGACAAATCCCAATCCCAAGGCTAGAGTCATCCTCCACACTGCCCAAAGTAAGGCAAGTGAAATGTAGATTGGAGAGACATCCACCAAAAGCACTATTCATGTGTTAATAGCACCTGCAACTATTTCAATTGATACACTCTATCTCCTTCATTAGACTGTCAGTTCCTCAAAGGCATAGACTGTGTCATCCAAATTTTATTTTCTATACCCAGCGACATAGTAGGTATTCAATTCATGTTTGAATAAAGGGTCACATAGATTAAAAAAAAACAGCTATTGAATTCTCTTGACACATCAGAAAATAGAGAGGAGAGGGTTGACAATGACATAACTCCTCTTGCCATGTAGCAGCCCACAGGATTTGTCACCAGCCCAGAGCAAATTGTTCCAGTTCCTTGCTTAGATTTCTGCATCTTTTAAAACAAAGGCATAATGCATGAGGCTAAAGATGGAGTCGCAACAGTACATCTTTTCTGGATATTGCTATTTCAAGTTTCCTTCTGCTGGGCACATAGCTATATATATATATATATATATATATATATATATATACACACACACACACATACGTATATGTGTGTATATATATATTCATATATATATACACACATACATACATACATACATGTCTATCAGAAACAAACTTTGTTCTGGGTTTGGTCAGTTTGAGAATTATTGTTCCTTAGGTCAGTGGAAAAATGAGAAAGAAATGGTTTCCTATGACTCACTGAGTAAATTACCCCTCAATTTACAACAAGTACATCGAGGCTCCAAGAATTCATTTGTTGGTCCAAACCAACATTGTACTTGAGGGTACACTGTAATTTAGAAGAGAGAAAGCTTTAACTAATCCCTCTCCCCTCTCTACATTACACTGAAAGTCCGAACACAGGTAAGGCTGTGGTCAGCTAAAGAGAGAGATTATATGCATTCCATTTATTTGTTCTGCCTTGTGACAAAAACCATACATCAGTTTTGACCCATTGAGTTCCTCAGCAGCCTCAAATCTTTCTTTAGTACATACATTCTTTTCTCTCCTGAAATACCTTCTTTGACCCAGCTTTCAGCTCCTCTTTATTTAATAAACAATGCCCAGCATACATTCAGGAAATAATTTTTAATGTTTATTTATATTTGAGAGAGAGAGAGAAGGGGCAGAGAGAGATTGAAATAGAAACTGAAGCAGGCTCTAGGCACTGAGCTGCCAGCACAGAGCCCGAAGTGGGGCTCGAACTCACGAGCTATGAGATCATGACCTGAGCCAAAGTTGCACACTTAACCAACTGAGCCACCCAGACACCCCTGTTCATGAAATATTTAGTTTCAGTTCTAGACCCTACTTGAATTCCTGTGTGGTTCTATGCAACTGTTTGGCTGTTTCTACTCAAATGATACTTGTTTTGGTTTTCCTGCTCTCTTTAGGCTAATCCCCTACCCCAATATTTTTAAGATAGGAAGAATTCAATACTCTCCCAGAATCTACTCCTTAGTTGATTTGTAAAAAATCACATTCCCACTGGTGCACAAGCCATTTCATTTTCTGTTGTCCCCTCTACCTCCAGTCAACAGTACCTTCCTAGGAGCTCTGTGCTGTTTAGGATATCATTCCCAGGCTCTAACTTGCAATTCCCAAAGTTACCGATAATATTAATATTGTCAAACCCGACAACCATTTGTCTGTCATTATTTTCACGATAGCGTTTGACACAGTTAACCCGACCTTATCTCCAAAAAACATGTTTTTCTTGTGAAAATAAAAACCATGCATTTCTGGTTTTCTTCCTTCCTCAGTGTCCTTTACTAACTCTTTCTCCTCTACTTGATATCTTATTCTGGAACTCTTCTTATTCCCTCTTATCCTCTCAGACCTTAGATTTAGTATTTTAGAGTAGAAACACTTCTAGTGACATTGGGATCTAGATACATCTGAGTAGGTATGTCACTAAGATTGTCTACATTAAAAAACCAAGAATCCAAGGTTTTGGAACAGTTGTTGCCCACAAAGAACTTGAAATCATCCTCAAACATGATAAACAGTGGGGTAAGATAGCAGCTGTGAGATAGGTTTCAGGTCATTTGATGAATTTGAAGGCAAGACTACAGGCATGGGTGAGAGAAAGTAATAACAGGAATGAAAGGGACCTGGAGACTCTTGGGACCTGAAGAGTGTAACAATTTCACTTCTCAATTTCTAATAAAGTCAGTCACGACTGATCTTTCTCTCCTGTACCACTCCCAGTAACATGCTGAATATACATTTATGACATTGGATTTCATCTAAATTAAAAAAAATAATGTTTATTTATTTTTCAGAGAGAGAGAGACAGTGTGAGTGGGGGAAGGGCAAAGAAAGAGGAAAACACATAATCCAAAGCAGGCTCCACACTTTGAGCTGTCAGTGCCGAGCCCGATGCGGGCTTGAACCCATGAACTGTGAAATCGTGACTGGAGCCAAAGTCGGACATTTAACTGACTGAGCCACCCAGGCACCCCTCTACATTTTTAATAAATATGTATAACAGGGGGCGCCTGGGGGGCTGTCATTTAAGCTTCCAACTTTGGCTCTAGTCATAATCTCACAGTTTGTGGGTTCTAGCCCTGCATCAGGCTCAGTGCTGACAGCTCAGAACTTGGAGCCTGCTTTGGATTTTGTGTCTCCCTCTTTCTCTGCCCCTCTCCTATGTGCACTCTGTCTCCCTCTCAAAAATAAATGAAAAAAATTTTTAAAAATAAAAAAATATAGATGTATAACAGATATATACTTTTCTCTATCTTTGACCACATTGTAACCTCTAGACCCCGGAAGAGAAGGAACTGGATCACATATCCTTTGGCACTGTTCACCCAGACAACTTCACACAAATAACCGAATAGCATCCAGCACAGATCTGGACAAGAAGGCCTAAGTGTTAATACAGCTGGTGGAAACAGTATTATCTTTTCCTTCAGGGTTGTAAAAGATTTGGGGTCTATGAGGTTCACTTTTTTTCACATGGATGACAATTATCCCATCTGGACAGATTCAGCACAGGCATAGACTCAAGCTGGAAGAGGGAAATAAGGGCCTAAGAATGTTCTCTTCTCCCTTTATTGTGAGTATGGTCTTGATATCTTGTGCCCAGAAAACTCTGTGCAGAGGATGCTCACATGTTCATCTCTATGCTCAGGAAAGTGATGAGAGTCATCCCATTTTTCTCAGGGGAATAGTTTGTGGAAAGGAGGCTGTCATGCTCATCATCCCAGTAACTGGAGAACCCAGGCCTACTACCTTTGACCCAGGACTTCAGTTGATTTTACAAATTAGATCAATCCATGAAACACCTGAAACAGTCTTTCCAGCCCTCCTCTCTTTCCACCATGTTTTTATTTATCAAAATCATATTGGATCATTTCTTTAGAACAGCCTCATTCATTTATTCAAAAACATGTATTGCAACCCTAATATCTGTCAGATATTGTGCTAGGTAAAGAGACAACAGAGATTAATACACTCACAAATGCCCTGTCTTCAAGAAGTTTATAATTCTGTGTGAGTGTGTGTGTGCACGCACACGCACGCATGCAGGGGAAAATGAAGTTGGAAGCCTAAGACAGAGAAGTACTAGAGTTGGTGAACATATAGGGATTTGTGGGAGTTCAAGGGGAAGACCCTATCCCAGAGTGGAATGCAGTAAAACCTTTCTAGTTCCCATAATCCCTGGGCTGAGTGTTGTGGAACTTATATGCAGTAACCAGCATATCTAAGGTTCCAAGCAGAGCTTGTACAAAGACACAAGGGTGAGAGAGCATGATGCGCTGTGGGAAATAGCTCAGTCTGGCATATTTTCCAATTCCCACTTATATCTGAGTGTTCTGGACATGAAAGTTACCAATTCAGCTTCACTGATGTCAACTTAGGCCAAAGACAGGATTTCAGTGCATGGATTAAGAATCAGGCCAGAAAAGGCCACTAAAATAAATTTAAAAATAAAAAATAAAAAGCACTTTAGAAAGGCAATGGAGTTTTTGAGGATTCTGCAATTCATCAGGACTCAAATAAAGCTCTGGTAGAGAAAACAGAGAAAATCTGCTCTTCTTTCTACTCCTAGCCAAGTTAGAGAGGAAGGGAAGCTAAATAGTACTTTTATTTTCTCTGGTGATTCATTTGTTCTATGCATATTCGGTAAATTCAGAGAGGAAAAGTCACAGCAGGAGCTCAAACCAGTCATTAAAAGATATCGTTAGTTCAACAAACACCTGCTGTGGGCCTCCTTTGTTCCAGGCACAGTTCTAGACACCATAGATACAAAAGCAAACAAAACATGGAGGATGACTCCTCTTTGAGGTTCATAGTCACTGCCATAGCCACCATCCCTGAGAAGAGCTGCCTGAGACTGCAGGCTGGGAAGATCAGCAGCCACATTATGATAGTCATATCACAGGTAGACTTCCCTGGTCACACTGGGCCCTGAAGCTTCATAACTCATCAACATAAAATCAAGTTTACCTAATAATTTTTGTAGACGCAAGAAACTGAATGGAATTAGTCCTAAAATTCCCTGACATTTGCGTACTTCAGTAACTACCTGTTATATTTTTTTTCACTGGGAAATGTGGATGCTGTTAAGTCTAAATGACTTGAACAAATCCCCCTTGACCCTCCCCCCCCCCGCTACAATCCAGCACCTTTATGCATTTTGAATTTATGGCTTTATTTCTATTAGTTCCCAAGAGTATTCATTTAGATTAAAGTTGCATCAGAAATTGATTTTCTTTTCTATTTTTGCCCCTGAAGAGTGTAATAAAAAATAACCCAATAAAGCTGGTAAATTAGCAACATGATCTCAAACTTTAGGGCATACATGCATCTATGCTGTTGGGAGAGAACAGTAAAACTATTGACAGCTGAACCAATCAGATTGCACATTATTATTTACCAGCAGGAAGGATGAAGGACAATCCCTCCATCTAAATTGAACCAAGTTCACCATAAGGAACAAAAAATGTTTCAGGGGTGGAGAATATAATTGTTTTATTTCCTATGCAGCTACTATAATCTTACGTGAAGTAAGAACATTTTGAAAGGTTGTTTTCTTGTTTTGTTTTGTTTTGTTCTCAAAAGGTGGAAACTTGGGCAGATGTGGGTTTGGGACTATTTCCCCTCATAGACCCATTGTCTGTGGTGTTGAGCTAGAATCGAAAAAGTCATCTTGTCCTGATTTATGGTCCCTTGATTGTAACAAAAGAGGTACTAATTCTAAGTTTAGGAGAAAAAGGAAAAAGAAAGATGTTACTCATTGAAAAGTTTATGAGCATTCAAACTGCGAACAATTACTTTATTTGAAAGGAGAAGTGGAGAGCACTGGACCTCTTGTTTGAGGGCTACAATCAATAAGTTATGAGTAATCAGCATCCCTGTCTTCATGACCCCTCTCTCCCTAAAACAATTCTCTTTCCAGAGAGTGGCTCATAACATCTGTGTACAGTGACTGTCGTAGACTTAAAAATCAAAGCAAAGCAAAACAAATAAAACATTTTGTTCCATAAATTTTCCATATCAAAATACACAGCCTCAGATATAGGGGCTAAGTAGGGATGCCCTTGTGGCTTTATTTGGAAATTCACCCTTGCACACAGCATTTATTCAGCACTTGCCACATGCTCCAAGGTTCCAGGCCCTTTGCTAGATCTTTAATAGTAAAAGGTATAGTCTCTGTTCTAAGGAAGTAACCAGCAGATCTTCCCCAATGGGAAGAGCCTTTGCAGACACTCTTTCTATCTGCAGTGCATTCCTTTACCTCATTTCCATTTATTCCAAGCTTAGATTTGCATAAAAGCTCTGTTACAGTGCTACCACATCTGTCAAATATTCCCTCAGCTCACGCTCTGTTCCTTCTCTGAGGGATCTAGTCTGTACTGCCCTTTTGGCATTTAGTGGTACATACTCTAATTTGTGACATAAATTTTTTTTATCATTATCATCATTATTATACAACAGTTAACATGTCCTGTTCATTTGTTTTATTTTCCCATATTACAGTGTCCAAGAGAGCAAAGACATCTTAATTCATGCTTTTTAGAATCCTTCACAAAACTGACATAGTGTTGTATATGTAGTAGGCATTCAATGACTTTTTTTTAAAGAAGAAGAGAGAAGGAAAGAAAGGAGAAGGGAAGGAAAGAGGAAGAAATTGACTAAAGACTTATAAATTCTAATCTACCAAATAAAATTCTTGTTCATATTAGTAAGTCTTACAAAAGGCTACACATCTAATGCAAATCAGCATGGGTGCCAGGTAAGGAAAAATGTCATAATACTGAATTTGCTCTGTAAACTTGGTTTAGTGGTTGGTTTAGTGGTCTTATGTAATGAAAGGACTTTTTATTATTTATGTTTAGCTCTGTGTGTGTGCATGAGAGACAGAGGGAAACACATGAATAAAGCAGATACACTGAAAACATAATCCAAAAGTAAAGCCTGCCTCTTAGGTGTTCAGTCATTTCTAATTAGTGTTTTTATTTATATATTTTTTTAGAATCACAATTTTTTCCTCAGTTGTGCATCCCTATTCATCCTCTTTCCCAAGACCTGCTCCCTCTTAACCAAATAGGCAATGCTTCTGTGAATGATTGGCAGTGGGGAATGGGCACAAAGACACGATCTGGTATAAGTGCATATTGGAATCGGGCTCAGGGTTCCATCTCAGCTGGTCAGAGAGGATCTTAGAAGTTATAGAAATAAATGTTAGGGAAAACAATGTAAGTCCCTTCTGATTGGTATCCTCTGAACAAGGAACAAGTTGACAAATGAATTGGCAATTCTGTTGTTATTTGGATAATCTGATCAACGTGGACTTCCAGGTTTCCGGCAGAACTTCAGCCAGGCAGGGACATGGAAAACCACTTCCCCATTTCACCTTCAGGCTCTAGAATTTGAGAGGAAAGAGACAGAAGAGGAACAATGTGCCTTTGATTATAAGAGACCAACATGTTCTATACCTTATTTGTAGGTGTGGGATGGGGAGGTTGTGTGCATGTGGTAGGGAGTAAAAAAAACCAAATGAGAGGATTTCAAAAATGTATATAGTTGATCAGTAGTAATGGGTTCATGGACACACATACTCTTCCTCCATTTCCCAAATTCTAGGTGCATTGGTACTCCTAACTTTTAAACACTCAACTTACAAGAGTCACAAACACATAAACAACTGCCTATAGTTTATACGTAAACAGTTGTGAAGATTTTGAACCTCTGAGCAATTGCAAATAGCCAGATGTAGAATTCTCTGCATCATGGGGTACCCAGTGGCCTTAACCAATTTTTTCAGAGCAGGAAAAACCTCTATTTTAAAAGATATAAGTCATTTGTGCTTCTGGGGTTTGCCTCTGGGGCAAGGAGTCTCTGTTCTAGGAAAGAATGGTTTGCAAAGCCCCTTAGATTGCACAGAGGTAAATCAAGTGTTAACCATGTTTCTTAGGGGCAGTGACAGCTCTTTTTCTCAATCAGGATTTCTGCTGGGTCTGGATTCTAAAGTGTAGAGAACTCTGGAAATTTTCAGTACCTGGTGGAAAATAAGGGTTGTATAAACTTGTTCCTGTCATGTGGTGAACATCAGGGAGCCAGGCAGAGAATGTGTCCACCAAGGAACTCTGAAATCTAACTTGTGTAGACAGTCTTCATGAATTAAAGCATTGCAGTAGTTGGAGAACCTGGCCAGACATCCTAGAAGTAAGTCAGGAGAAAGCCTCGTCCCCTCTATAGGCCAGAACGAGGTATTACCAGTGTCCACTTGCCTAGAAATGGCAGTACAGGAGGAACAGGTGAACTTAAAGGAAGGCAAACAGTGACAGGCTCAGAGAGACAGTCAGAAGCCAGAGGTGGCTGAGACAGGAAGGAAACATCAAGCTGATTTGTGGAGAAACTATAGGCAGACTCTGGGGAAGAACAGTATGGCAAAAAGAGTAAACTTCCTGAACTTAAGCAGGATGGGAAGTCTTTACAATAATTTGAGTATCAATGTAATTGTGTAATTATTTTATAGACTATTTGGGCCTGTGACATATGAATTATATCTGTAATTAGGGTATCAGCCCTAATATTAGGATATTCCTACTTTTATCCAGATGTGCACTAATATAAAAAACAATGTATATATATTTATATATTTATATTTATATCTATATATATAAAAGAACTGTATGAGAGATAAGAACAGAGAGACATTACTCTGGCTCACATAGAGATGAAAGCTTCACCACTATTGATTAAGAAAGAGAAGTTAGTACTGTAACACAGTGTATAATAATGTAGTTTGTTATGTTATAATTGTGCCTAGCTTATTTAGCTAATGAGATATAGTTCACCCCATAGCACAGAAGAACACTTCCTGGTTAACTTACATTGGTTACACTAAACTGACAAGTTCCTAAGGCGCTTGGAAAATCAACACCAAAAATGTCCAACCAAAATCTCTACTACTTCTTCACACATTACATAACCTTAAAGAATGTGTATCTCTAAGAACAACATAGGTGGGTCGTATGATGTCTCCTTATTTTAATCCCCTACCAATACTTTGGGGGCTCAACAGCCCAAATCAAGGGTCAAGCAGAGGTACAGAAATTTGACAAGCCCAAGACAGATAAAGTGTCTATGTTAAATATCTCTCATTGGCCATAATTGGATATTTTCCCCTATATCACTTTTTTTTTTTTTTACACTCACTTTGACTTTTAGAAGTAGGGCAGAATTTGAACTATCTCTTGATTGTGAGAGCTGGGCCAATAAATGGATAAATGCCCTAAAGGCATCCTTAGGAAAGAAACTTAAAATAAAATAAGAAAATTGCACAAGTCCAGAGAGCTAGTTCAGGCCCATTTTTCTGTGGGCAAGGGCAGCGTGATAGAGGATTTGGAGTCAAAAGTCAAGTTTTGAGCCTGCTGTTTAATATACGCATACGACCTTTAACAAGTCATTTAACCTCCCTGAGCCTTAACTTCTCCAACTTTAAAATGAAAATATTTATTATAACCAGCACTTAAGTTTGTTCTCAATATTAAATTAAAAAGTATATCTGAAAAGCACTTTTTATTATTCATAGCAAATTATAATCTTAAAGAGGCTTGATATGGAGAGACAAGAATAGATACTAGAATAAAACTATGGTGCTTTTACGGCTGTGGATGGGCAGGAATGGTGAAATATTTTGTCAGGGGGGAAGAAGACTGACTGACATGTAAAAGATCTGAGTCAGAAGAAACATCTCTTTGACCAATCCCCACACTTGTGCTGATGATGGTGCAGAGAGAGCTTCCCAGTCCAACCACTGCACACCCAGGTATTTCTCAGTGCTTCAGGACCTAACCTGTCCCATGTCTTGTAGCCTGTCAAGGGTCAGAAACATTGGATAGATGAAGAATTAAACTCTTGGGAAATCTATTCAACCAAATATAAGTTTGAAAAGAGGCAAAGAAAAAAATCTTCTGTAAAAATTCTTTATAGGCGACAGAGGGCATAAGCTGTGGAGGTGAGATATTTTATTTTGCTGTACACTGTCCATAAAGCAATTTCTTCTCTTAGAAAATGATGTTTCTATTGAACTCTGAGCTATTTGTCATTCTGGTCCCTAAACAAAATATTTTTCATAAGAATATCAGAAATGCCATGCTGGATCAAACCAGTGGTCTCTCTAGTCCTATGTTTTGCCTTTCAAAGTGGAACCAAGAAAGGGTTCACAAGAGGACACAGATACTCTATTGAGCAGCTTTAAAAGCATTTTTGACTGTGGCTCACAGTTAGAAATAGAGTTTGTACTGTACTACAATACCCCCACACACATGCAAAAAACACACTTATACATATTTATGTATATGTGTAACTGAGACTTTGCATTCCATTCAATTTCTTTTTATTTTTAACTACTGGCTCCAGCCCACTAAACTGATTTCATGATCTGCTAATAGGGTCACAACTTATAGCTTGAAAAGCCTTGCTCTATGTACTGTCAGCCTCAATGGTTAGGGATCTACCTCTAACACTTCTAGTTTTTAACTCAGAGTATCTATTACTCATGAATTTACCTAAAGCCACCTTTTTGGGAAATGTGTTCTAGAAGGGTAAATACAACTTCCTCTCAATTGTGATTATGTAGTAAGTTAGATAAGATAAATGGGATCAAAAGATTGAGATGAGGATAAAAGGTTGGGTTTCCCTTTCCTTCCTTAGAGATTCCATGTGTATGGCAGAGAGACTGACTACAAAAAACAGCTTACAATAAGTTAAGCCTTATCACAGTAAGAATCATTGAACATTTATAGTTATTTGATTTTTATGACCAGGTCCCATAGGCACTGATTTATCAAACATAATTACATCATAGGTTATGTTTCCAAAAGACAGCTGCAGAAATATTCTCCACCTCACATGCTTTTCTTGTAAGAAATCTTGTCACATCCCATTATGAGGTGGTGTCCATTTCTCCACCCCACTGAATCCATCTGGACTCTGTGTCTCCTTTTACCACTAGAGTGTGGAGAAAGTGGCCAGTGCCAGTTCTAGGGATAGTCCTTGACTGGCCTGGGAGCATCCCCTTCTTGTCTCTGGGAGGCAGCCACCAGGGAAGAAGTACAGCACTCAGAGAGCACCAGGTGAGAAGTACAAGCCAGGTGAAAATGCCCTGGAGGAAGAGAGGTTACATGGAGAGAGACAGGGCAAAGAGCACTGAACTGCTTATGTATAAAGCAGCTATCTTGGGGGAGATTCTCCAACTGCAGGAACCAATCATCCAGTCAAATCCTTCCTGAGTTTGTGACCCACAAGATTTTGAATGACATAATTAATTTTCATTTTAAGCCTCTAGGTTTTAGAGTAGCTTATAATGCAGGAATAGATAATCAAAAGAATTATCCATTTCATGTAAATCTGAAGTTCTTCTATGGATTAACAATAAAGATTACACTTTGTGATTCTCTTTTGCATTTATTTTCAAAAAAATTTTAATATTTATTTATTTTTGTGAGAGAGAGACAGAGCATGAGCAGGGAAGAGGCAGGGTGAGAGGGAGACACAGAATCTAAAGCAGCCTCCACGCTCTGAGGTGTCAGCACAGAGCCAACGCAGTGCTGGAACCCACAAGCCGCGAAATCATAACCTTAGCCAAAGTTGGACACTTAACCGACTGAGCCACCCAGGTGCCCCATGATTTTCTTTTGAATTTATTTTTTTTTACTTTCCAGTGACAAAGTAAATATGGATAAAATAATTGAGTAAATTAAATATGAATCACATGTTCAAAAATACATATGTAATTTTTAATGTATTGCTCTTATTTTTTACATTAAATATAATTTATTGTCAAATTGATTTCCATACAACACTAACAGCTGCCCTGTTCTCATCCTAACAAGTGCCCTCCTTTATGCCCATCACCCACTTTCCCCTCACCCCCACACCCCATCAACCCTCAGTTTGTTCTCAGTATTTAAGAGTCTATTATGGTTTGCCTTCCTCCCTCTCTGTAACTTATTTTTCCCCTCCCCTATGGTCTTTTGTTAAGTTTCTCAGGATCCACATGAGTGAAAACATATGGTATCTTTCTTTTTAAGTAAGTATTTGTATTCTACTAGTATCTATCCATTATTTCCACATTTCTTTTCCTACTGAGTGCTTAGTATGTGTTAGGAATTCTGGTAGGCACTGGGGGAAGATAAGGCCAATGAGAAACCATCCTTAACCTTGAGTGAGCCAGTTTATTAGAAAAGAAACAAATCAATGGGTTTTATTACATCAGTATCAAAAGAGTCATTTAGGAAGACTTCACAGAGGTAACTTTTAAGCTCATCTTTGAGAATGAGTAGATCAAGTAGACTTGGAGAGGGTGTATGATAGAGAGAGCAGAATAATAGTATTCCAAGCAGAGAAGGCAGAATATTTAAAGGCAAAAAGAAATGAAGGTGTGGCAGGCTGGAGGTGATTCTAGGGATGAGTCATCAGTGGACAGAAAGGTACAATAAGGCTTAGCATGGTTGGGGCCATATTATGAAGGGCTTTGGATACCATGGTAAGAAATCTAGACTCAAACCAGCAAGTGGTAAGGAACCAAAGAAATATTTTTGAGTGGAGATATGTAATAATCACTCTCATCTTGAAGAACTCCCGCAGTGGAACATACAAGAAGTTACAATGTGAGCATGAGTCCAGGGTCCTGATTCTCCTCCCCTCTGGACTAAGCCTGGACTAATCCACAATAGGTAAAATCACCTACCAGTGAGAACCACTTCCTTTACTCATTTCTTTTACAAAAATTGAGGAAGGGCAGCTACTTCTTAGGATCAGTGTTGACCTATAAGTGTCAAATAGTAACAAGAAACAGATTTTTAAAGAGTTAAAGAAAGGAAACAGTTAACCAAGATCACAGCAACTCAGAGTGTAGGAATTTTGCACTGGGGATATATATTTTGAACACTAGGATATTATACTTTATCCTTATATCTAAGACCATATTTCTATCACAGTTTACAAAGCAGAAAACATTAATCACTAGCAGAGATATAACTTTCTGAGGTGCACCTAGGGTTTTTTTTCCTTCCTATACCACAGGATTTACCTTCAGATTTTACACTTCCCAAACATATAGAGAAGTTTTAGCAAAGACAGGGGTCAAGATGTTTGGTTTTTTTGAGCTAATCTTATTATTACTTCAATGGAGCATCCAAGCAAATAAAAAAGCAACCAGACCAGATTGCCTGTGGCTAAATACTGTAACACAAATGGACATCATAGCCCAAGGAATCTTGCTGCTAGAAACAAAAGAGGCAGGAAAGAATCTTAACTTCCTCTTCGCATGCAAACCTCAGGGGAATAACACAGGAAAATAAAATTCTCCTTGGTGGTGTATAATGCTTTATTATTATGACCCAGTCTCCAGGGCTATTTAAAATTCTGAACTCAGATTCCCTGAGTTCTGATTCCTTTCTCATCAAAATTGCTATCCTAATCTTAACTGCACATCCCTGAGGGCAGAAAACATCAACTCACCATATTTATAGCTGGTGCATAATTACTATATGCAATATTTATCCGGCTATTCATCTGTTTGTGTGTCTTCTGTCTAGCTGGTGAAACTGTCAATAGACAAGTTTCTCAACATCTTGTATAAAAGTACATCATTCACTGGATATATTATCCACTTTGTCTACTTGGCTTGTTCCTTGGATTTCTTATAAGGGTGATCCACCTTTACCAGTCCTTTTTGAAGTTTCTCTTGCTCCTCAGTGAGGTTTAGACCCCTCCATTAGACTTTAATTTCTATCTAATTATCCTCATCATTAATGTACACAAAGGCCCCAAAAATCTTTTCAATTATTCTGTTACTTCACTTACTCAGAGCCCCTTACCTCATATAATAACAGTCTAATTTCAAGCTACCGAAATTGATAAATAAGGTATTTTAGTACCCTTTAAAACACAGCATTAAATTGTATTTATTTCAGTGCTGTATACTGTAAGAGGGCCATCTCCATACTTCCTAGAGATTCTCGTCTGTGTGTATGTGGAAACAAACCAGACACAATTTCTCTAGATTCCACCCCTCTTACACATTGAGCTAAGGAGAACATGTAGTTGATGGGAACACCTTTAAGTGGTCTGGCATGGCAATCAGTCTCTTCTTAGCTCCTCAATTCTGTCACCTCTTCGTATTGATAAGTAAGATCCCAACTAAGTATTAGAACCAAACTAGGAAATTGGTGTGATTACTAAAGTTAACCTGGTGATCTCATTGCCATACTAGAATACGAACCATTTTCTTCAACTTTATTTTCCAAACCATTTGACCACAGCATTTCTTCATCTATTGTAAATTTTCCAGGGAAGAAATTTTGACCTTCATTTTTTTCCCCCTTGTGCCTAGAAGGAGGCTGGAAAAATGGTAGATAGACAATCCCTGATATTTTTTATTAGTCAATCTTAAAATATTTATGATTAGAATTTATTGATTTTTTTTCCTTCAACAGTCTTGAATTTTATCCCTCTGTCTCTATGCCTCTCTATATATCTCCATTCCTATCTTTTCTCGCTTTGTTAATCATTTTCTTCTTTTATTTCTTATGAATCTTAGCCTTCTTTACATCTCCCACCTAATTTAAACCTGAGCAATTAGAAATGGTACCTACATATCATGGTTATTGAGGGCATGGGTGGAAATGGAGTAGGAGATACACTTATCTGAATGGAAGAAACCCTATTCTTTTGAGCCAGTCAGTCTTTGGGGCCCAGCTCTCCTGCTCTCCTTGCTTTGACTCCTCTGTTATGGATGCTATGGCGATGGTCCCCTGTAAGACAGAGATTGTCTCTGTCTTGACATCCATCTGTTGAAGCTCTTAGCAACTACCACTTCCCTGCTCCATCTACCCCCTTCACTATCATTGAAAAGGACAAAACCTCTAGCTCTTTATTCCCTGCTTTTTGCAATCATTTTAAGAGCCACAGTTTCCCTAGTTGCTCTGAGAAAAGTAAGTACCAAGAGCTGGGTGTGGGCCAGATGCCAACCAGTGAAAATGCCCCCTTCTCCTTAGACTGGCCACAACTTCTATTATAATACACAAAAAGATAGAGACTGACAAGGGTCACCTCCCTCCTACCATTGACAACCAGGAAAAAAAAAATCTAGTGTTCTTTAAATTATTATTGTAAACTTGATTTGCTAAGTGGTAAGTAGACAGATGGAAGATGGGCAGTCTAGAGCACTCTTGCTATTTATAGCCCATGTCAAGGCTTTATTTATTACTACTGCCTCTTCTCAAATCCACTTAAATAACCTATAAATTGCCAATGGTGTCCATGGAAACGAACTGGCAAAACAGACAGTGCATTTGAAAAAAAAGAGAGGAGAGACACAAAGGACATAAAGGACCTTATCAAAAAGAAAACCAGCTTCCTTTACAAAATCACACGCATGTCACTTGTCATTACAACTTATGATTTCAAAAGATAGAAATCAGGACCAATTTTCCTTCTAATACATACATGACACTTTCTTCAAACAAGTTAGGCCAGGCTGGCCAAGAGGAAGTAGGGCAGGGCCTGCAGGCAAACTCACAAGATCTGGACCTGTTGCTCAGAGTGTCCCCTCTTTTCATCTTCTCTGCCCTTTACCCCTCTCTTTGGTTCTCTCTTACTTCCACCCTGGCATCCAGTGTCTGCATTCTCCACAGAAATAAGTTTCCTGATTAGCCACTTTTAAGTAAAGCATAAATGGCCTGACCATTGGTCAGGGATGTTGAGAAGGGATCCCCTAGCAAAGAAGGAAACTCAATCCTTTGAGTTTCAAGTTTTATTTTAGCAACCTTTGATTCTGTTAGCAACCACATTAATGTATAAAGGATTTAATGTACCTTATCTCCTTATATTCCCGAAATTTCAGGAATCTTTAGCAGCCAGTACTTTTTAAAAATCATTCAAACAGCACTATGCCATGAATGCTTTATGTCCAAAAGTATGCAAAGCCCAAAGGAGAAAAGCCCACCAGGAAAAGAGCCTTGCTATAAACCAGTTGAGGAGAGGGGAGAGAAATTTATTCATTTATCCCTTACGATGTATCTTTTTTGAGCTCCTTCACATCATGCAGGGCAAATGGCTGGATGGTAGAAATGGCTGGGTGGTGGAAGATTTATATATATATATATATATATATATATATATATATATATATATATATATATAATTATATTATATATATATATAATATAAATAAGAGCTATTCTTATCATCATAGGGGAAAACATATATAATTATAGAAATAATACCTAAAATTTATTGAGCATTTTTCACATGTCGGATGCTGCTCTAAGTGCTTTGCAGTATAAACTCCTTTTATACCCACAACAACCTGTGCCTTTTCTCAGACCCACTTAAACAAGCTGTAAATTTTCAGTGGTTTCTATGGAAACAAATTGGCAAAATGGACAGTACACTTAAAAAAATTAAAAGATGCAGAGAACAAAAAAGATCTTGTCAAAAATAAAACCAGTTTCATTTCTAGAATCACAAATAATTCATAGTCAATGCAATTATGTTTGCAAAGTTAGAAACCAGGACCAATTTTCCTTCCAACATGTAGATTCTCCAGGGAACATGGACAAGGCTGGTCAAGGGGAAGCTGGGCAGACATGCAGCAAATCACAAGCTCTGAAAATTTCTTCTTGGGTGTCCTCTGCACCGTCCCCTTTTTTCTGAGCTCTCATTTCCACTCTAGCAGGTTAGTTTTATTATTCCCATTTTAGAAAGGAGGAAACTGGGATGCATATAGATTAAGGAACTTGCCCAAGGTGACACAGCTGGTAAATGGCAAAGCTACAGTTTGACTCAGGGAGCCTCACACCAGAGTCCATACTTGCAACCACTCAGCAATTCTCTCCCTAAAAAATCACAATCACCCCCATGCCACAGAGACACTTATAAAGTGCCACAGGAGCACAGAGGCAAGAGCAACTTCTTTCGCCTATACAGTTAAATAGGGTATTAAAGAGTAAGTGGATTTTAACTTGAGTCTTGAAAGATGAGTAGTTCACCAGAAAGGACAGAACACATCACAGAACACCAACAGCTTGTGCATCATAAGGTAGCATGACATGTTAGACAAATGCCAGGTATTGTGATGTGAGGGCATCTTTACCCATGCATGTTTGGAGGCAGGGATACTGTGACAAATGGTAAAACTGGGAAGTTTAGTGGGGAGAGTGGGGAAAGTTACAAGAGAACCTTTATTGTATTATCCTTCTCACATTTGTTTAGATTTAAATAAACCGTTTAAGATTCAGCTTAAGTGTAATTTCTTTGAGAAAGTCTTCACTGCTTCCAAGACTTACTTAGGAGATCTGTAGTGAAGTATTCCATGCATTCCTGTATATTAGCAGCAAACTGTGTTTCAATTGTTAGTTTACATATCTCTCTCCCCTAGTGCTCTGTGCTGTCCTTGAAGGCAGAACATGAATTTTTATGCTGAATACCTGTAGTTCCTTGAACAAAGGCTGCCACATAATGGATGCTCAATAAAACCCATAACCTCTTTTCTGCTCAAGGACTTGATCCCTGGAAGTATTCCATCTTTCTTCTGCATTACCATTTTCCTTTCATTGAGTTATTCTCATCCACCTAGAAATAGGTCCTTGTTTCTTCCTTATTAAAAAAAATGTTTTGAACCAATGTCTCTGCCTAGCTACTACACTATTTTATCTTATTTTCACCCAAAATGTCTTAAGAATGGTCAGTTCTTGCACTCTTAACTTCCTCACTTTGACTCACTTCAAACAGGCTTATATCCCTACCACCACCTCCAACAAAACTGCTCTTGCAACAATTACTAGTAATCTTTATCTCGCCCAACTCAAAAGTCCTTCCTCTGTCTTCACCTTGCTTGACTAATTTCTCCTTCTTCAAACACTCTCTTCTCTTTCCTTCCATGGCACTACTTTCTCCAGAGTGCCCTGAGATTTTGCCCTGGTCTCCACAGCCTTCTTTTCATAAAAACTCCAAAAATGAATTTATGATTTCTTCCAAACTTTTCTTTCCATATTCTTCACCATCTTAGTGGCCCCATAACTGTACAGTTACTCAGTCTAAAAGCCAAGAAGCTGGGGCGCCTGGGTGGCTCAGTTGTTAAGCGTCTGGCTTTGGCTCAGGTCATGATCTCGTGGTTCGTGAGCCCGGGCCCCACGTGGAACTCTGTGCTGACAGCTCAGAGCCTGGAGCCCACTTCAGATTCTGTGTCTCCCTCTCTCTGTGCCCTCCTCCACTCATGCTCTCTCTCTCTCTCTCTCTCTCAAAAATAAATAAACATTAATTTTTAAAAAAGATTAAAAAAAACCAAGATGATATACTTCATGCCTTCTTTTGGAAGGGAATAAGACTCAGTCTACTCATACAGTCCATTAATGAGTCTCATTAACTCTACCACCAAATTGTGTCTGGAATCCAGTCACTTAGCACTATTTCCCTGGCCATCATTCTGGTCCACACCACCACCATGTGTCACACAGACAATAGCAAACTTCCCCTATCTCCCTCTTTCCATTCTGTACTCCTCAAGTCCATTTTCCATATAACAACCAGAGGGGGGAGGGGCATAGAGAGAATCCCAAGCAGGCTCCGTGCTGAGTGTTGTTCTATCTTATGACCACAATATCATGACGTGAGCGGAAATCAAGAGTCAGACGGTTAACCAACTCAGCCATCCAGACACCCCCACAGTGATTATTTCTTTCCTATTTTTTATTTTTTATTTATTTTTTTTTATTAATTTTTTTTTTTTTAATTTTTGGGACAGAGAGAGGCAGAGCATGAACGGGGGAGGGGCAGAGAGAGAGGGAGACACAGAATCGGAAACAGGCTCCAGGCTCCGAGCCATCAGCCCAGAGCCTGACGCGGGGCTCGAACTCACGGACCGCGAGATCGTGACCTGGCTGAAGTCGGACGCTTAACCGACTGCGCCACCCAGGCGCCCCTCTTTCCTATTTTTTAAATCTCTTTTTGGTCTTGAAATAAAACAGCTATACAGACAGTATATAAAATACAAATGTTCACCTCAATGAATTATAAGGCAAATATACATCAAACAACTCTTATTTCAAGGTATAGGCTCTTACTAGCACATAGATCTTAAACAAGCTCCTTCCAAACCCTAACCATCTCCTGCCCTCCTACAAATACATGTAAAGTGATAAATTACTTATATTTATACTTTTACCACTTAATTAGATATCTGTCAACTATAATAGAATTACACAGTATGCAGTCTTTTTAGTTCTGGACTCTTTCATCCAATGTATTTGTAAGAATTATGAATATTATTATCTGTAGTTGTAGTCAATTTATGTCCTTTGCTGTATAGTATTCCATTGTGTGTTTATGTCATAATTTATCCATTCTATTGTTGATAGAAATTTAAGTGTTTCCAATTTTGGATCATTGCAAACAATACTACTCTGAACATTCTTGTTTATGTCTATTAGTAGACATGCATACACATTTGTCCTGAATGCATATCTAGTAGTGGAATTGCTGTGATATAGATTACATGTATTTTTAAACCCAAAAGAATCATTTTCCCCAAATTGATTATTCCAAATTGCAAGAGTAGCTCAAGAAACACTTGTGTCTTCACCTAGACTTGCTAATTATACTTACTTTACCATATACTTTGCACTCTCCCTCATAGTAATAATATATGTTTCTTTGTTATTGTCATTAGGTATGCTTACTTCTCATCATTGGCCATTTTAAAGAAGCACTTTGAACTAATTGAAACATCATGGCTCCTTAACCCTAAATACTTAAGCATTTATCTGAAGAGAACAGACATTTTCTGACAGATCACACTTACATATTATCAAATTCAGGAAGTTTAACATAAATAAGATACAATTAACTAATATAGTGCTTCTCAAACTTTAGTGTGCATACAAATCATGTGGATATGTTATTAAAATGTGAATCTAATCCATTAGGTCTGGGAGGGTGCCTGTGATTATGCATTTTTAATAAGTTCATAGATAAGGCTACTGCAGCTGATCCACAGACCATACTTTAAGTGTACATTGTACATATTCAAATATTTCTGATGGTGTCAATAATATACTTCAGAGCATTATCTTTTCTGATGTAGTATCAACCCAAGATCAAACATTACATTTGGTTGTCATGATCACCATCATTTTTGAAGGACATTTCACTGGGCTAAAATTTAAGGTTGCCAATTATTTTCTTCCAAAACACCGAAGGCATTTTTTCATTGCCCTTTTCTAACTTTTCAAAGCTAAGATGCTTTTGAGAAATCAGTTTTTAATCTCAATACTGCTCCTTTTAAGGTAAACTCTTTTCCCCTCTCCTATTTATTTTTAAGATGATCTTTATTTTTGTTTTCTATTACTTCACTGTGATCTGTCTAGGTATTGGTTAGTTTCACTTATTTTGCTATAGTTCTGTTGGATTTCTTGAGTCTATGATTCATCAGTTTTAGAAAATTCTTAACCATTAGCACCTCAAATGTGATTTGAGGTGGCAAGAATATATCAGTTTTGCTGTGTCATCTTCCCCTTGCCCACTCCCCTACATCTTCCATTCTTTTGTCTCTCCACGCTTTTTTGTAGATATGTAATTTTCTCATCTATGTTTAATATCCTATTCAACAAATCCAATGAGTTTGTCATTTTGTTTCTTGCACTTGTAGTCAGGGAATTTATATTGGTTCCTTTCAAATCTGTTTTGTCACTTTTTAGAATGTCATGTTTTCTGCCAACATTTTATATCTCATCTTCTGTCTCTCTGAAGAAAATAAGTAAAATTTTAAGTTTTAAATTACAGTATCTAGAGCCTTTGGGAGGCTTTTTCTATTTTTGAGGTTTCTACTATTTCTCATTTTTACGTTTTCTTATCTGCATACATCTGGTTCTTTGTTTCTATGCCAGACTTTGTATTTTAAATATTTATGGGATTTAAATTTTTTTTAATATTTATGGGATTAGTTGGGGCCTAGAGTGATGCTCATTTCCTTCACAGGGGACTTCACTTGGCTTCTTCCGGGTGACTGTAAGAACTACAATCAGGAATTAGGTTAACAAATTATAGGACCTGAAAACTTCTGAGTCACTGAGAGGACTCAAGGTTCTTCAGTGATTCCAATAGCTTGTTTGCAAGTTTGTTCTTTCACCAGGGGTGCAGCTCTTTAGGAGTTTTCAGGGAAACTCTGAGACTTCCAATCTGTTTTACTGGCCCTTCCAAGCTGTCAAAAGGGCTGCTCCTTTTCCAAGAGAGCTCTTCGATTCAGGAAATGCCTCTTGGACAAAAGTGAACCCCAAATGCCAGGATCTCCAAGATGCTGTTGCAATAATTCCTCACTGACTTATTAGTTCTCCAAGGCCTTCCAGCAGATTAAAACACAAAAATTGGTTTATGTTTTATCTTTGAATGTAGAGTTAGTCTCAACTACCTAGTCTACCAGTTCCACAAAGTGGATTCTAAATAATGCTTTTCAAATATATGTTTTGGGATTTATATTTGAAGCATCCAACCATTGATATTAAATACAAAAGTGAGACAACAAAGAGGCAGATATTTTTAAAATAGGTTTCAGAGAGCCAGTTAGTTAGACAACTGGCCTAGAAAGAAGACACAAATGTGTTGAGAATGTATGGATTTTCTCAAGCCCAGAGAAAGGATTTATGAGACTAGTCTGAGAGTATGAGAAACATTCTCTACATTTGGAGAACATGGAAGAAGATTGTCGATTCTATGTGAAAGAATCCAGATAAGAGGCCAGCTAAAGCAGCTCATCGTAGCAGAGTAAAATTGCTTTATCTGGGGAGTAACCACTCTCAGCGATGATCAAAGATGCATGAATGCTGGGGACCAGATATAGAACCTATGATTAAAAGAAATATGAGGTTAGGGTCATGTTTAAAATGATCCTGCATCAAAAGGATTGTTTTTAGTGCCAGTGAAATTCCCAAAGAGGGTCTATGTGAAGTGGACAGCCAGAAAACGAGAAGTTGAAGGGCATAAGGAACACCAACTCAAAGAAGAGGTGATTCTCAAATGAAAGGAGCTACAGTCTGAGGGCCCAGCCAAGGAGTCGCTGAAGAACCTATAAATGCCATAAGGCATAGGGTCACTTTACCTATCTTTCAGGCATCGGAAAAGCAAAGGTGTCTTCTAATAATATTAGCCACGTAAGAACTCCCTGTTCCACTACCTCTCTTCTTTACATGCACTACAACCCTGTAAGTGTCAGTAAGAGCATCTAGCAGACAGGAGGACAGGGAAGCAAGCCAAAAGGATGAATCTGATTGCATTTTGCTCCCTGAAGACAGGAAAATTCCAATGAAAGTTAAAGTCTTGCTTAATATATTGGAATGGACATCTGGCTTTCTGTACTGGGTTTATATTTGTGGCTTAAGGAAACCACAAGGCTTTCCGTTACCTCTGAGTCACTGGAACATTCAAGGGTTTAGAGGGAGAAAATTTTTCAGTGAATTAATTTTAAAAGGTCAAAGGAAGGTAAAATGAGTTTGTAATGAGATCCCACTTTTTTCTAAGAAAAAAAGGACATCAGAGTTTTAGTAAGCTGACTGAAGAAGGGGAAAGTACTATAGAATAGGTGAAGAGGTTGAAGTCAGGAAAGCCAACAAAACCCCTATAGCACTACATGAGATAGTGAGAGAATGGAGAGGACTTTCAGGTGCTGGGGCACCTGGAAGTAAGAGGTATTTCTGTCACCCCCGCCCCCAGAACTGTAGGTATATAAAAAGAGGAAAAAAGTGAGTCAAAACCCTCTATTTCACCCCTATAGTTTACTTTCAGTATTGCCTTCAACTAATTGTTAACTCTGCTAATCCTCACCTCATCAATCAAGTGGGAAAAATAATGCTTGAGAAATGTAATAAAATATGTAATAAATGTGACAATATGGATAAAACATATAATGATATATGAACTCACCATAAGTTAATGAATGAGGTGGAGTTATCTAAAAGAATGAATTAATGAATGGTCAGCTCTGGTGTAAGAGTAGAAGAGATAAGCTTCGCATCTCAAAAACACAAACCAGATGCCACATTACAGCTGAATCTCCCCATGTAAACATTTCTTTGTGTGTGTTTTCTTTTAATAATCAAAGTCATGTTTAAATATTAAATAGATGGTTTTACTGCCTCAAGGACCAGTCTGGAGAATCTACCTAGACTGGCACAAACCTGTTGGGTAAATGATCCTACGTGCTATTCAGTTTAGTGTTTACCACAAAGCATTCAGTCAGAGCCCTGTGCTAACGGCTGCTGGCAAATCTTCCCATGATGGCTGAGTTCAAATGAATACCAAGGCAGTGTCAGCTGCTGGCTTTCATTAGATTCTCTCTGAGTCAAATATTAAAACAAGGCCACCTGATAGAACCATCTTGGATTCCTGCAGAAAGGGACTGGAGATGCTGGAAGCAAAATGAGGTGCAGGTGGGATAGCATAATAAGTTCTGCAATTTACAAGTGTTAATATGAAAATTCAGAATGTGAACCTCACTGGAAAGGATCTATAGGCTATTTATCTACTCAAAGTGACCTTGTAATCTATAAGTCATTAAAGTGATAGCAAAGAACATGAATGCCACCCTGTGGCTACCAGCAGAAGTTATACTTAATGTAACATAATTTTACATAATTAGAGGGTAATGGCAATGTGATTAAAAGAAAGCATGTAGATGCCAAGAGAAAAGAGGAATGGCCACGATAAACAGTTACCACTGCTAACATATGACTCAAGGAAGCATTGCCCAAAGTAATAAGGAAAAACCTCCTCAGTCTTTCAAAATAGCGTAAACAAAAATAAATTCTGATTATAGATACACAAAGCATTAGACAAAGACATCAATAGATTACTAGTAATAGAGAACAGAGAAGTAAGTTAAGTCTTCCAGCATCCTTATCATTCAAGCATACTGAGATTAGGTGAGACCCTCACATACACACAAAGATGATTACCTTTCCATGTCCATGTGCATCTTGTTATACTCAAATACGCACATTCCAATTCACAGACACACACATATATCCATTTTTTCTTGAGTTTTTCCTACATTTGACTACTGCAAAAACCATTGATGATTTCATTCATTTATTCACCAGATTTTCACAGAACCAGGTAGTGTCTTAAGTTCTAGGGCTACAACAGTACAGGTCCCTGCCATCACTGAGCTTTCATTCTATGTGGATCAACTGACAAATGTTGGTCAATTCCATGTGGTTCAAGTCCATGGAGAAAAATTAAACAATGTAAATGGAATAGTGAGTGCTGGAGGGTGGAGAATGGGGGAAAGCTTCTTCAAGACATTATAAAGTCTGAAGGATGTAGTGAGGGAGGAAGTCATATGGGTGAGGAAAGGAAGCTTTCAGGCAAAGGACAGCACAGTACAAAGGCTCTAAGGTCAAGTTTGCTGGGTGTGTTTGTGGAACAATGAGGAGGTTAGTGTGCATAGAGAAATTAGAGGAGTGTTTGGGGATGAGGAAGAACAGGTTATAACAAGGAGAGGACAGCTGGGCACAGGGCTCTTTGGACAATTTTTATGGCTTTGGATTTTACTCAGAATTAGAGCTTTCTGGCATGTTATGATTTATATTTTTAAAGAATCAGTCTGACTTCATACAAAAGCAAAATCAAGGTAACTATTTCAGTAGCCCAGCAGATGATGGTTGTAACTTGGTCCAAGACAAAATCAATGGATGTAGTAATGGTAGTCACATTTTAGACATGTAATAAATGTAGAATCAAAATAATTCATAATTGGATTCAATATAGGTATGCCAAAAAGATAAGAGTTCAAGGTTTTAGCCTGAATCACCAGAAGAGTGAAGTAGTCATTCACTGATTTGAAAAAGACTGAGGGAAGCATGTTGGTTGAGGATATCTGGGAGTTTTGCTTGGGACATGATAAGCCTAGGGCGTTTTTTTTTAGCTATCTAAATACAGGTGTTGGATTGAGGAGTAGGGTTACCATATTTAGCAAGTAAAACACAGATGTCCAGTTAAACTGAATTTCAGAAGAATAATAACTTCAAATGCAGTATGTCCCAAATATTATATTTATTTATGCTAACAAGTTATTTATTGTTTATCTGAAATTCAAATTTAACTGGGTTTCCTAAATCTTATTTGGCAATGCTGGTCAAGAAGGCATTTGAGTTTCAAGTATGGAGTTCAGGAAAGAATTCTTGATTGGGGATATAAATTTAGAAATCATCATTATATCGATGGTATTCAAAACTTGAGGCTAAGTGACATTACCCAGGAATGAGCATGCTGAGAAAAGAGATGAAACCTAAGAATATGTTTTGGGCCACATTCAGAAATAAATAGTACACTGTTGTAATCAGGCTTCAAACCATATAAGACTTATTAGTCTTTGAACATGAGCCACAGAATTATCCACATCTGAACCTCTCAAAAGAAGACAAAGGCCCATTATAAAGCTGAATTTCTCTCAGTCTGTCTCTAAACCACTTTTTCCCATACATTATCCCTTCTATCACATCATGAACTTCTGAAAAGACAGTGACAAATAGGCAGACCTCTCAGTCTCAAGATATGAAGGAAAGCATCGCACACATTCCATCCTAGGTCACCATAGTAACAAAGGTTCTGAAATTATTTAATCTACTTTCAAATTCCATCTCCAAGGTGAGCAAAACTGATGTAAAAGAAGAAATATTAGGCCAGTGAAGGCCAGTGGGGTATTGAAGTTTTACTGCCAGTGTTTTGAACTTTAAGACAAAGAACATGAAAGTTTGTAGATCGCCATTTTATTTCACTTAGAAATACTTCAAGTTTCTAAATGGAAGAATAGAGTGTCACCTGGAAATTAATGAGTGGCCAATTTGGAATAAATGAAGCAGATTAGCTCATAATATGGCTATAGGTAGGCGGAGCTTTATTCCTGTACACAGATGCCAGGGGTGCCTGGTTGGTCCACCAAACATACACACCCTTAATGTCATACCGCCTTTAGAAGTCACTTCAGCGTTCAGCTGGATTCATCCTCTTGTCCTTGCACAAGCTAATCAGAGTGGTAGAATGCAGAATTCATAGAATAACCTGCCTTTGCTGTCAGACAAATCATGGTATGTGTTTTGGTTCTGCTCTTCCTAACTGTATAACCTGAGACTTGTTAATCAACATCTCAAACTTTAGATGTCTCCATCTGCAAAATGGGGGTACCTGACATACAAGAATTTTGTATGGATTAAAGGAGATGAGCCTATTAATCCGTTAGCAGAGAATCTACCACATAAAGAGTGTTCAATATTGGTTTTATATCATTTTTATAATCATTAATGCTGTACAGTAAATAAATACTCATATGTAGGAGTGAAAAATAGCATAATAGTACTCAAAGCATAACAAAATGGAAGGGGGGAAAAAAACAAGAAAAAAGTTTCACCCAAGTCTTCCACATCTGATTATCTCCCGAGCTGCCTGCTTTGTAATATGGAGTGAATCCCCCTTTAATGGAATGACTGGCTGGCAAATCACTGCTGCCACTCTGGGGCTAGTTCACAGCTTCAGGAGCACTCCACTATTCTTGTCATGGTTTCACTGACAGAGCAATGTCCCTGAGCATTTTAATACTGTCCTCTAACATGAATTTGGAAAACTAATTTATAGAAAGAAATATAATTAATAGGAAAAATATACTGTATATAAACTTTAAATATGGAGATTGCAAATTGCCATTAAAGCAATCACCAAATTCTATTTTCATCATGGGAAGATACATAACACTTGGGGCAAGTGGTAAAGTGGGATTTGGAGGCAGCCTATCTATACTCCCCAGTGTTTGGGCTTCCCTATTCTCAGCAGTTATCTTCTCAACAATCAGAAGCTCCTCTCTAAAACAAAGGGAATGCTTATAGAAAAGGCTTTGGGATCTTCCTAGTACCCCTTCTCACACTGCTCCCTGGCCTGGGCCACAGTGTCATGCCTGCTTCCCCCATCCTTTCCTCTTTATTGCCAGCACCAGTTTGCCTAGCTTCCCATCTCCCTGAGCACTGAAATGCTGCAAACCTGCCCACCTGCAAAAAGGTGACACTGTGGACAGCAACATGCAGAAGGTTGAAACTAGACCACTTTCTCACACCATTCACAAAAATAAACTCAAAATGGATAAAGGACCTGAATGTGAGACAGGAAACCATCAAAACCTTAGAGGAGAAAGCAGGAAAAGACCTCTCTGACCTCAGCCGTAGCAATCTCTTACTCGGCACATCCCCAAAGGCAAGGGAATTAAAAGCAAAAGTGAATTACTGGGACCTTATGAAGATAAAAAGCTTCTGCACAGCAAAGGAAACAACCAACAAAACTAAAAGGCAACCAACGGAATGGGAAAAGATATTTGCAAATGACACATCGGACAAAGGGCTAGTATCCAAAATCTATAAAGAGCTCATCAAACTCCACACCCGAAAAACAAATAACCCAGTGAAGAAATGGGCAGAAAACATGAATAGACACTTCTCTAAAGAAGACATCCGGATGGCCAGCAGGCACATGAAAAGATGTTCAACGTCGCTCCTCATCAGGGAAATACAAATCAAAACCACACTCAGATACCACCTCACGCCAGTCAGAGTGGCCAAAATGAACAAATCAGGAGACTATAGATGCTGGAGAGGATGCGGAGAGACGGGAACCCTCTTGCACTGTTGGTGGGAATGCAAATTGGTGCAGCCGCTCTGGAAAGCAGTGTGGAGGTTCCTCAGAAAATTAAAAATAGACCTACCCTATGACCCAGCAATAGCACTGCTAGGAATTTATCCAAGGGATACAGGAGTACTGATGCATAGGGGCACTTGTACCCCAATGTTTATAGCAGCACTCTCAACAATCGCCAAATTATGGAAAGAGCCTAAATGTCCATCAACTGATGAATGGATAAAGAAATTGTGGTTTATATACACAATGGAATACTACGTGGCAATGAGAAAGAATGAAATATGGCCTTTTGTAGCAACGTGGATGGAACTGGAGAGTGTGATGCTAAGTGAAATAAGCCATACAGAGAAAGACAGATACCATATGGTTTCACTCTTATGTGGATCCTGAGAAACGTAACAGAAACCCATGGGGGAGGGGAAGGGGAAAAAAAAAAAAAAAAGAGGTTAGAGTGGGAGAGAGCCAAAGCATAAGAGACTGTTAAAAACTGAGAACAAACTGAGGGTTGATGGGGGGTGGGAGGGAGGGCAGGGTGGGTGATGGGTATTGAGGAGGGCACCTTTTGGGATGAGCACTGGGTGTTGTATGGAAACCAATTTGACAGTAAATTTCATATATTAAAAAATAAATAAATAAATAAATAAATAAATAAAACCAAAAAAAAAAAAAAAGGTGACACTGTGTTTCCTCATGACTGTATCACCCCTGTCAAGTTCATGAGCTGCATCATCTGATGAATAATCACTCTAGACTGAAGAAAAAGAAGAAAACTTAATTACTTAATATTATCTATTAGTAGGAACACCTGATGCTATTATTTCTTTTTAGAGAATTGGGATAGATTAGTTTAGTTTGGTCCACATATTAGAAGGTAAACATGTATGCAAAAAGATAATCATTGGAGATACTAGGTTGAACTACATGAAACTGCTGGTATTTGACTATTTTTCCCTACAAATACAGTAATTCGCACAGTTCAACCTAATAGAAACATTACATTGTTTTACAAAATGCATGTTGCCTCTGGAGGAAAGAAAGTGCTGGAACATTGAACTAGTATCTGCCATCACGAGAAGATACTGGAAGCAATCAGTGTGATTCAGAGGAACCCACAAGTTCTCCAAACACCTTCTCAATATTCAGAATGGAGAGACCTGAGCTAACACCATATCCCCTTTTTGCAGGTGTGAAGTTTGAAGGACTGCTATAAATAAATTGACCAACCATAATGTAAATTGACAAACAACATGTTCCTCATCATCTAGTGCCCAATTCTTGGCATAAAAAAAAGTGTTATTTTAGAGATTAAGAAAAAAGGAGGGAACCTGTTACAGAGAAAGAAAAGTTGTAAAAGACAATGTAAGGTACTTAGTGCTCAGGGGACAGAAGAAGGGGGGTTGACTCACTCAATATGCACACCGAAGTCAGTAATTGCAATCACTGACTCAAAGACATGTCTCCCTCTATGTTTGGAAATCAGCCAATTCATCTCCATTCTCTCACCAGATTCAAAGTATGTGTTTCTAAGGCACAACTTTCTTTCCCTTCAAAAGCTGTTCTTGGTGAGTAGATCTCAGCCCTGTTACCTAAGAAAAAACAAAAATTCCCCAAGACTGCTTTGAGGCAGGAAGAAATGAAAATCAATGTGTCACCATATACAGAAAAGCAGAAGGCTCAGTTCAAAAGGACATTCTAAAGAGTCCTTTTTCTCACTCATGAGGATGGCCAAGATGCTCATGTACCATATGTGGGCCAGTCATTAAATTCATTCAGAATCTAGAGCTTAAATCAATATAGTTGTATAAAATGTTTCAGTTTTTAAAACATATTCTCAACCAATATCATATCACCCCATGAGACAGGTGGGAAAAGTAATGTTAGCCCTATACATAGGTAAGAAAGGTAGAAAATTTTTGCTAATAAGGAAATTGAGGCTCATGTATTCGCCTAAGATCTCACAAGCATTCCAAGAACTACAACAAGAATTGAGGCCTTCTGATTATTCCATATCAGAAATAACATTCTTTGAATTTAGAGAGATCTGAGTGCCAGCTCTACAACCAACTGATCTGTAATCATCTGAGTCTGTTTTATTAGCTATAAAATGTGAATAGTTGGGTCTATTTCATAGGATCACAGGCTATGCTTAATTAATGTTGGTTCTCTTTTCCCCTGCTTCCCAAAGAGGGAGGATGCTATGATGAGAAGATGAAGTGAAATGAGCAGATATTCAGTGGTTAACTATAAAAAGTAGTGAAGGAAAAGAGTTCTGTGGATCAAAGTTTGAAACTACAAGAACGTCTTGGGTGCCTGGGTGGCAGAGTCGTTAAGCGTCTGACTCTTGGTTTCCTCTCAGGTCCTAATCTCATGGTTTGTGAGTTCAAGCCCACGTGGGGCTCTGCGCTGACAGCTGGAGCCTGCTTGGGATTCTTTCTCTCCCTCTCTCTGCCCCTCCCCCACTCACGTTCTTTTTCTCTCTCACTCTTTCCCTCAAAATAAATAAATAAAATTTAAAAATTATAAAAAAGAAAAAAAAAAACTACAGGAAAGTCTTTTGCAGCTCCCGTGCCTCCTACACAGTGTTGTTACCCAAATAGGTAATGGTGGTTTCAGTATGAAACTGACATCCTTAAGGTTGTTCATTTTCTCTATTAAACGTGAATAATATGCTTTAACCTGGGGATTAAATATACTTTAAAACCTAATTAAAAATGAAGATTACAATCTACTTCTCTCATCCAAATAAAACAAAATAGAAAAGAAGTTGCCCTAAAGGTTAATGCAAAAAATAACTTGTTATCTTGATTCTTCTACTTTTCTAAAACATTTAACTTCAAACCTAAATTTAATACTGGATTAGCTTTAATGAAGGATGGTAATTTCTTAAAAAATACAATATGGCCATCTCTGAATTATCCTTATTTACAGAGGGAACCAAAGAAACAGAAATCCTAAAACAGCATATTACCTCAAAGTATTTTATTGCCATAAAGACCAAAATATAGGTGATGTCAAATGATTTTAGAAAAATGATACTATTTCTTTATGAGCATACACATCTTTGAGGATGGTAAACACAAAAAGCTATCAATTTGGTACAAATTCATTCATCAGCTAGTTGTTACCTACATTCTAAGTGGGACATTAAGAGAATGGGACATGGAAGTAATAATCCCAAGAATAATAAATAACAATTTTTATGTGACAACAGTGAATTCAAAGGAAACACTCTCTTCTTAGTTCTTCTGGGCAACATGAAAGTCCAAGGTAGAGGAAGACAGATCACTAACATATACCTGTTACTTTTTGCATGGATATGACACTGTATTGTAATGTGTAGGGTGTTAACTGTTATTTTTAAAATTTTATGAAATTATTCATGTTTTTTTCACTCAATAAATACTTTGAGCACCAACTATTTTCCATGCACAGTGCAGGGGCTTGAGGGGGAAAAAGGTGACTAAATCATAGCTAGCATTCTCAAATAGTTTAAAATACAGTGACATATAAACCTGTGTCAAAATAAGTTTACATTCCCTGAACCACAGATAGTAGAAGAGGCATTAGAGAGTCACCAACTGAGCATTAAAAATTAATTTTAATACCTCAAACTATAGGGCATTAGTTGGATGGGCTATAGTACATGTTGTAATGGAATATGATGACATAATTTAAAAATAACATTATTGAGTTCTGTTTAAGAATAAGAAATTGTTCACAGTATATTAAATGTAAAATTATGTTTAAAATATGTATCATTTATACCCCAAAACTTAGTGACTTAAAGTAATACTATGGTACATTTCATAATCTTTTGGTTGGCTAAGGAGGCCTTCTGCTGTAATCTTCTGGAATCACTGATGCAGTAATTCTATGCAATGGAGCTACAGGCTCACCTGGGGCCTGGCTTATGTGGGACACTTTTAAGACTGTAGTTCCCTATAAATGAGGTCTTATATCTTCATGAAGTCTATACCAGGTGGTTATCAGGCCTTCTACTTGCATCATGCTTCCTCATGTCCCACCTGCTGATAAAATCACAGGGCTAAACCCAAAGTCAATGTGGGAGCCATGTGCACACATAGAAGGATGACTCATCAGCAGCCATATACAGTCTACCACAAATTTCAAGCCATTATGAGCACATTCTAACACACACACAGTCTGAAGGAGATACACCAAAATATTAATTTACCTTTGGCAGGGTGGACAACAATGACTTTATAGGTATTTTTCTTTACTTTTTAATGTGCATTTAAAAAAAACATTTCTACAATTAGCATATATAGATGCATTACTTATATTAAAGATTCAAAATTAGTTCAAATAAAATAATTCTGTGGATATTTCCCATCCAACAATATAGAACTCGTTCAACCATTAAAATATCTGAATGATGAACATTTCACAGCAAAAATACCACATAGAGACATTGTTCTCCTTCTCTCCCTCTTTCTTGTAGAAAGAAATTTGCAACACTCCCATTGCTATTTTTCCACTAGCTAAGCATTACTCATCCATTTAGTTTTGAAAGTTTGAAAATTACATGAGTCATGTGTTATTCACCAAAAATTTCAATAATATTAGCATGTTTTCAGACAATGATTTAAATACACACACATACTTGTAGCCAAATCAAGTTATACTTAGGAGGATCACCTCATTCTTCAGTAATACTCTCACTGCTAAAGCTAATGTACTTTTGCTCTGATTGTCCTCACTCCTTTTGTGGTCAATCATTTCTTCAAGGTTCCCTTTGTTCCAATGCCTTACCTAACTAGCTCAGCCCATGCTGATACCTCCTTTTTGCAGTTGCATCAATCTCCGGGTCATGTTCAGTTTTGTACTGTCATGTAGGGGCTTATCTTCTGTATGTGCAGGCCCTCCATGACCACTGTGGTTACTCAAATATTTGAAACCTCTCAGAAGCTCTGAGCTTTTTGTGTAGGACTTGAACATAAGCTTTGATTATCTAAGCGCTTTCAAATTTCAATTAGTTGAGCCTTTGGATTTTCAAAGGTAAGAAGCCATCCCAGTTTCCATCTTTACCCTTGCATCAGGAGAAACAGGTACATAGATGTCCTGCTTATGAGCACTCATAATTTCTCCTGAGTGTGACATCAGTTTTTGGTAAGGGAACTTTCTTACTAGTGAAAATTTTAGCCGGTGTGTCCTCATTTTGGAGATTTGTGAAGGGCATTTGGCAAGAACACATTCTAGTAAATGAAGAAACATCTCTGCAGTGGTAGCTTTTACTCATCACAAATTGAACAAACTCATTTTGAAGACCATTTCTCCTTCCCTTCTAGTCAGTTCCCGAGCATCCTTTCTATTATCTAAAGAAGAGAGAGGATGGCATTGGCAGAGGGAAGACTTACATAGTAATATTTCCTGGAGCCAGAGTGGAGGCAGGCAGCTCTGGGTGCATTATGGAGATGTAAGGAAATGGAGTTGTTTCAAAAGCAGTAAAAGCTTCCTTTATATAGTCTCCTCTTTTTTTACACTAGCTGTTTAATCTGAGTATTTCCCAGCTTTTTGCAGATGATAAAATAGGTGGAAAGAATGTTTATCTAATAAAGTGCATGCTATTAAACAATTTTGTTTTGAAAAAAAGGTACATCATCACTTTCTTCCACTGACATCAAAAGTAGGATTGAGAAGCTTTTTGTTTTATCATTCTTTCTTATGTCTTCTTCTTTTTTAAAAAAAAATCTCTGCCACTTCTTCAGGGTTCAGTGTCCATATCTGTGTCCAGACACTGCCAAAAAATATAGTGATGATCTCATCATCATGGTGGTGATCCTCAGTGGTCTCTCCTTCCTTATCATGATCCTCTTTCTATGGGACTTTAATAGAGAGAAGACTGCTTGTGTTCAAAGCCTGGTTCTGTCGCTTCTTAGCTGGACAAACTTGGGCAAATTATTTTATTTCTACGTACCTGGATTTGTCTTAACCTACAACCAAACCTATGTCCTAAATTTGTTGTGAGATTAAATGAGTGAGTTCACATATGAAAAGCACTTTGAACAGTGTTTATCACATTGCAAGCACTCATTGAATGTTATTATATTTCTTTCATTTCTTACACTACTTGACAGTGGCATCCATGTCTAATGTCTCACCCACAGAATCTGACTTAGAGAAGCCTACTCCCTCCACAACTAAGGATGCTTGGAACAGCCTAAGAAATAAGAATAGGTCTACAAAAGGAAACTAAAGCTGATTTAAGAACTTAATGCAGCAAATTTTTATGGAATCATAGAACTAAAAGGAAATTAGAAATGGTACAACCAAATGTTTATCAATGTTGGAAATACTAATCAGAGTAATATCCATCACCTCTACCACACATACAAACACCCTTAACTCTCTCACCTCCTCATCTGACATCCACCAAACCCCAAACCCAAGTTCTGTTAAGATTCATTGAAAGCACCATGTGTATTGTGGAAAAGCCAATCAGATGATCTGATGTAGCTCTACCCACTCCTTGCCACTGGAATCAACATATCCTAACTTTCTCAGTTTATGGAGGAGAAAAACAAGAGCAAGAGAGGAGCAATCATTCTGACAAAGACATGTTGCTAATTATTGGGACCAGTTCTTCCCTGGCTATTTTTCCACCCCTACTATTTTAGAGTCTCCAGCTTCTTGTGAAGTATGCTTGCCACTACATAAAATAATTTCTGGCAGCCTCTAGAGGATATCCCACAAATGCTCAATATCAAACTGTCCTAACAGCCACTGCATGGCTTCTCTGTTCCTCTTCTTCCTCTTCTGGTCATCTCTTTGAGTTATGATCTCATTTTCCAGTTAATGCTGGGTCCATGGCACCTGCAGATCCTATGGCATCTTTCAGTTCACACTGCTGCTTCTGCTGGGCATGAACACTGCTGCTCCCATTGATGCTGCTATCTTCCGTTTGGCACCACTGCCTCCCACTGGGCACTACACCCCCACAAACACTCTGGGACCTATAAGGCATCAAAGGTATGTGCTGTGTAGTATGTCTTCTTACACAGAAGACCAAGGTAGCGCAATGTATATTGAAGTCTGTCCCCGGATTGCAAAATAACTCTTCCTTTCAAATTCTTACCTATGGATCCTTGTGTCTCTTGCTTGGCTCACATATGAAAATAAGTAGATAAAAAACACAGTAAGGAATTCCAACAAATAAGAATCAGAGGTCCTAACGACTCTACTTTGCTCCCTATGGCTAGATAGTTTGTAAACTAAAATTATATGTAAAAATGTTGCATGTATATAAATTGTTTTCCTTCTGGTAAGAAATATGAGATACTCAAAGGGCCAAAGAAGGTCGTAGCTTTATGTTGAGATTTCCTATACAAAGCCCTATAATCTTTTATGAAAATGGACCCTTGCTACATCTATCCCACTGGGTCACCAAACCTGCCGAGATGTGTGAACCCCTCAGTAGTGGTTGCAGATCAGGCCTCCATGCTACTAGCTGTAAGTAGCAAAACCAGGACCATGTGTTTAGCTGTGTTGAGCTGAATTAAACAACAAGATCACGTGCTTCTCATTTTCCTACCTGAAATCTTTCTTGGTGACTGAAGACCCTATGACACTGGGGGCTAAAGAGAACCTGAAAGAATCCAATCCATGAGAATGCCAAGAAGATTATAAACCCAGTTGGTGGAAGCCACCTTTCTGGGGGCTGATGAAAAGTGCATCTCCTCCCCACCTGCATCTACTCAGGCAGCCCCATGGGGTGATTTAGCATGCTGCAGCTGTGCAGATTTCCATCTCTGATAAAACTTTGCCTGAGAGCTATTTGCTGATGATTGTCAACAATCAAATGAATTATAGATGATGTTGGTAAACAAAATGCTGCCTTGATGAATGATGAGTTGGCTCTATTCTGACATGACTGCTAAGTCATTCAAAGCGCTGATTAAACCCATTACTGTAAAATAATCACCATCCATTACCTTTAATGTCGTGAACTGACAACCTAGTTAAGGCAGCTGATGGTGTCAGCAAAGTGATTTGTTGTACTGCATGTCCATCGACAATAAATCACTCCGATAAATCAATGAACAGTAGCAATAAAACAATATATTTTCATATTTCTTGACATTCAATTACGGAGTGAGTATAGTGACTTATTCTTAAACACAAACACCAATATGGAAGGATTCAGCATTCACCAGCAATGAACACAGGATTAATTCTATTTTAGCCTAGACTGAAGGAGGCTTGCATAATTGTGTGTGTACATGTGTGTGCGCCTTCTTCAGATACTTACCATAGTTGCTGCTGCCAAGATAACACATGATACAAACATAATGATGACACTAAAGATGTTTCTGGTCCTTAACTTAAACAAGGAAAGGCAATAACATAGAATCATGACCAATGGACCAAAACTTAGGTAAGGAAAGGCAATAACATAGAAGAGAGAACAATGGACCAAGAATTAGAAGACCTGAGAACCCATTTTAAACAGCTGTTTGACTTTGCACAAGTCACTTAACCTTTTTGGGATTTAGTTTCTTCATATCTAAAGTAGAGACGATACTTGACTACTTCAGGGAGTGATTTTATCAATCAAATGATGAAGTAATATATATGAGAATCCTTTGCAAATGGAGCACCTTCTTCAAAATTTAGTTTTCATTTTCCTTATTCTGAAGCCACTATTAGCTTTAAAACTCTGTCAGCTTATATGTTGAGAACTCTTTCTAGGTTTAGAGGTCTTATATGCAATTAAATCTTAGCTAACTCAAATTTTTATACAGTAATATTTTAGGTACTGAATCTTTATTTATTCACTGACATTATCTAGCACTTAATTTTTTGCTAAGTAATGTCCTAGGTCTTGAGAGGACAATAATGAAAAGAAAGTTCACCATTTCATGATGGAAATAGAAAAGAAACAGGAAAATAACAGAACTTGTGTAAAAAATCATTATATAAAAGTCAATTCATCAAATAACCAAAACACACCTTATTTTAGCCAATATGGTAGAAACTTTGGAAGCAATAATGCATACTTCTGATTCTTCAACTCAGTTTCACAAATGATTTTTGAATTTTTTTTTCAACGTTTTTTATTCATTTTTTGGGACAGAGAGAGACAGAGCATGAACGGGGGAGGGGCAGAGAGAGAGGGAGACACAGAATCGGAAACAGGCTCCAGGCTCCGAGCCATCAGCCCAGAGCCTGACGCGGGGCTCGAACTCACGGACCGCGAGATCGTGACCTGGCTGAAGTCGGACGCTTAACCGACTGCGCCACCCAGGCGCCCCCACAAATGATTTTTGGACAACTATTAGATACAAGGAACTATATATATATATACATATATGGATATATATATATATCCATATATATATATATGTATATATATGTATATATATATATATATATATATATATATATATATATATATATATGTATATATATATGAATGAATGATTTGGACCCTCAGAGGACCTCCTTTCTAGTTGAGAGGAAAAATAAGTATACAGGTAACATCAATAGGAGGCATAATTTGTGGAGAACATTCAAAAAGTAACTACCAAGCTTCTTTATGATTAGAAGAGAAATTATATTTGATTGGGCAAATAAAGACAAGCACTAAGGAGGGTTGGTATTTAAGATGATTCTACAAGGGGGCACCTGGGTGATTCAATCAGTTAAGGGCCCAACTCTTGATTTTGGCTCAGGTCACAATCTCACAGTTAGTGAGTTCACAACAGTGCAGAGCTTGCTTGGGATTCTCTCTCTCCCTCTCTCTCACCCCTCCCTCCCTCCCTCTCTCTCTCAAAACAAATAAATAAACTTAAAAAAAAGGATGGTTCTACAAGGATGAGTAAAACTTAAGTAGAGCAATGTGATAAGGTCTGGAGGAATGGATTATTCAAAGAAAGAAGTACTCAATGGAGAGATACACAAAGGCAAGGATAAGGATATGAGAAAATACAAAATGATATCCAAGTTGATGAGTTCCCCTACTTTGGTGATGCATTAGTTTGGAGAGGCTAGGTTGTGTTGCAGTAACAAATTAACTCCAGAATCCCAATAGCTCAAGAACGCATCAACACATCAAAGGTTTATTTCTTGCTCACAACACATATCCATCAGAGATCAGGAGGGATTCAAATTCTGCCATTTTGTAGCTGCATGATCTGAAATATGCAGCTTTCCTTGTTGCTTCACAAGAATAAAGAAGCATGGATAATTCACACCTGTTCCTCTATGCTTTGGCACAGAAGAAATACATGTATTTTCTGCTAGCGGCCAATTAACCAGAGCTAGCCATATGTCCTACCTAACCACAAGGAACAGAGAAATGTAGAGAAAATTAGGTCCTTTGGTGAGCATTACTATGTGTGTCATGGCTAGTCTATAAAACATGTACAAATCAAAGTAAAAATTGAGAAATGTCAGTCACTTCTAGCCAAGAATGTCAGAATAAATAATTTGGACTTACCTTAATAGGAACTGGGGTGTCCATTGAAAGTATTTGATGAGAAGAGTGAGTTGATTGGGTTGGTTAAATCCAGCTATAATCCTGAAGATGGTCTCCTGGAGACAGAGAGTTAAAGCCTAAATTGGTGTCATAGCTGTGACAATGGTAAAGAAAGGACATACATAAGGCATTCATGAAGGTAAATCTTGTTACATTTGGCCATTAATTGAATGTGGGATCTGAGAAGTAGGAAGGAAAAAAAGGAGAGATCCAATGGCTTGAATAATGGTGGTGCCATTGTACAGGCAGTCTGGAAAACATACTTTGGAGATGCCATGTCTAGGAACTAAAGGTTATCACTGAGAATCAGAGTGTTGAACTGAAGCACAATCACTATGGCAGAAGCCAGAGAAGTGAGATGGGTCTAGTGTACATTCGTATCCATTCACAAATTGTCTAAGATTTCTTTTATTTTTTAAAAAATTTTTATTTATTTTTGAGAGGGAGAGAGACAGAGCATGAGTGGGGGAAGGCCAGAGAGAGACAGAGAGGGGGACACAGAATCCAAAGCAGGCTCCAGGCTGTCAGCAAAGAGCCTGATGCAGGGTTCAAACCCACGAGCCTTGAGATCACAACCTGAGCCCAAGTTGAATGCTTAACCAACTGAGCCACCCAGGCGCCTTGCCTGTCTAAGATTTCTAATAGGCTACTCTTTCATTTCTTTACCAATATTGTGGTCACACAAATCAACACTAAAAGACACGTGCCTTATACATCAGCCAACATGGTATCTTTTCACTACCCATAAATAATTACTATTAATAATGGTAAATACGACTCTGAAGTCATTATTTATAGCATAGTAGAATCAGGGTGTTTCTGTTCTGCCTCTTGTACTAACTAGGAGCCTGGATGCAAGGAAATTAACTCATGACTCTATTTCAATTTCCTCATGGGATATGCACTGTTTGCTTAAAAGTCATCTTCTCTGTGAGGTCTTTTCTGGTCATCCCACCTAAATTTCTACTGTCACCCTCCTACCAAATTTGCATATGCTTTATTTTTTTCTCCTTAAACTCTAATATGCTTTATGTTTTTCTTTTCATCCTTGCTTATACTCTGTCTCCCCCACTAGAATGTAAGCTCCATGAAAATGGGGTTGTCTGTCTATTTTGGCTGTACTCAATACACACAGGGCTCTCTATAAATGTAATAATAAGAATAATACTATTATCATAAAAGGGCTTGTAATAGGACTTAGCAGCAAATTATATATAGCCTGTTGTACAAGGCTTTTTGAACCCCAAAGCATTTTCCTGACCCTAAATATATCTGTACATTATTTTTAATACATGCTTAATATTCCAAAATAGATGTCCCTTAAATTTACTTTGCCACTTCCTGTATCTTTAATATTTCAGTTGTCATCTTACTGTGGACCACACTGTAATAAATGCTATGGAATATATAATTTTGCATTTTTCTCACATCATTTATTATATTCCTAAAAGAGGAATGTTTGCTTAGGTAAAAGCATATAAACATTTTAAAGTTAGAGTGTATTTTGACAAATTGTCTCCCAAAAGGGCATTATCAATTTATATTCTTAAATAGAAATAGCCTCTTAGGTAGATGATGGGTTCAAATCCTAGCTCAATCATCTTTGGTTGAAGGTGCTGGGCAACATACTAAACCCCTGTAGATCTTAATTTCCACATCTGAAAAACAGGTTTCACAGAGTTATTCTGAAGATTCAATGTGAAAATATACATAGAAATGCAAAATGGGGTATGACACATATATCATGTATTAAATAAAATGTAACCATTGTTATTCCAGTTATATGATATTGTCTCTTCCCCATACCCTTATCAACACTGGGTATTTCTCTTTTATAATCTCAAGGCTGAAACATCTTTTTTATTACTCATCAAATTAGCATTTATTTGATCACCAGTAATGATGAACATGCTTTCTGAGGGTTATTATTTCATTTCTCTCTTGGGGTTGTCATCTCTTACTGATCTGTAAAATTTCTTTAAGTATCAAGAAAGTTAAACCTTTATCTGTCTAATGTAATATAAATGTTTTTCCATATTGGGATTTGCTTTTAGTCGGACCTATAGGTTTAATTGCATTACCAAATCTAAAATTTTTTGTTATCAGATCTATCAATATTTTTCCTTATGAGCTTTGTGTTGGGGGATATGCCTAGGCAGTTCTCCTTTACCAAGTGTAATTATTCACTTATTTCTTCTAGTCCTCTCAAACTTCTGTTATTTATATTTAAAATTTCAGTCCATCTGGAATTTATTTTGGGTTAAGGCATTCGGTGAGCATCTAGATTTTTTCACATGTTAATTCAATTTACTGTGTTGTCTGCTCATAATTTCTATTCTTTGTTTTGTTGTTGTTGTTCTTTGGGTTTTTTGTTATTTATTTGTTTGTTTTTACTGATAAGACAGAACCAAAAGTACCAGGAATAAAAGGTTAACAAGATTAATTGAATCCAGATCATTATTTTATGCAACAATATAATTCATAGACTCTGAGCTGACTTCTCTAGACTTGTTAGTAAAATTTATTAAGGCGAATGGCCTTTGTAACAACTAGTTTCCTGATTGGGTTCCCCTTTTTGCTTCTGCCAAAACTTGTCTTCAGGGTGAGGTTACTATAAGAATACTATTGACACTATAACCATTACCTTTGCAACAGTGGGCATTTGATACTCCATGTGAAAATATTGCTCTATTCAGACAAAGTTGCAGAGAAAATTCCTAAATCTGTAAGAGATTACACTGTAGACACTGGTTTCAGGAGACCTTGCTTTGAAAAGTCAATTTTACGTCCCTGTTTCTCCCATTATCTCAAATAGTAAAGGATGAACATTCTCTGTAACTATTGGAAGTCAATTTGGTATTTCAAAACATAATTGATTTTGATGATTTTGTTTCTTCCAGCCTATAGAGAGTCAATTTTTCCCAAAGAGTCCTCCAAATTTATTAGTAATACTGGAAATTTATCTTAAATAAAATAAGAATTTCTACTTAAGGTCTCTTTCAGGCTCTGTGGTTCTTTGGGCTCAGTAAGTATGAGATTTTCTTCCTATGACTAGAGTCTTAAGGGGACAAGATTGCAACACAGAATTATTGAGAGTTATTATTGATCTAATGGCCTCCCACCCATTCCCCCATCCCAGACCTTTAAGTCAGAGTCTTGAATGTCTTCTGCTGGCTCATAAAAAACAAGTGTTCATGACTAGCTGGTCTTGGAGGCTAAGATCAGGGCCCTGTTTCCTTAACTCCCTCTCTGTAGAAGTTCTGCTCTTATTTGGCCTCATCTCCTTGATTTCAAACTGTAGATTCTCTATTTTGACTTTAACACCCGATTTCTGGCCCTTATTAAACTTGGCCCTTTTATTTTCATGTATTCTTTTGCAGTTATTCTTATCTTTTTCAGTTTAGCCTTGTTTACCCACACTCCCTGCTGTCTTTTGGGAAGAATCAGACATTTCTGAATTATATGAGTTACTCTTTAGTGTGGGTTTTAAATGCATGATGCCTTTTTGGTGAGTAACATATCTGCTTACACAGGAGCTGTGACAAGATTTATGAATCACATTCTACTTAACATAGCTACCTGTCTTTTCATCACCCTTATTCCCTTCTCAACACTTTTATTCATTATGTTCCCCTCTCCTGAAACAGCTACCCTTTTCCCTATCTTCTAACCACTTGTTTAGGCTCTGCTCAAATCAGTGAAGCCTCTTCCAACTATTTTTTTTCCTTCCTTTTAGGATTTCATATTCCCTCTGAAATATGCATTCAACAACTTGTATGGGTCTTGATTTACTAGAAGTATTTACTAGTTACATTTTAATATAAGGTCTTAGGTTCAACATTTCATAATTTTAGAGGTATTTTATCAATCCTAAAAAAAATAGGTAAGAGAAATATTTTCTTATCCTTAATATGTGGATAAGAAAAGGGAGATATGGAAATTTCAAGTGGCTTATCCAAGTGCGTATATTTAGTAACTAGCCCAGGTGAGACTCAAACCATTGATCTGGCCTATAGCCAGTGGTCGCCAAAATGAAACCAGTGCTTAAAACCACTAAGCCCCATTGCCCCTCAATTACTTTAAGGCCAAATTCCAATTAAAATCCATTTCACTTGAGGGGCACTTCAGTGACTCAGTTGGTTAAGCATCAGACTTCGGCTCAGGTTATGATCTCATGGCTTGTGAGTCTAAGCCCCGCGTTGGGCTCTGTCCTGACAGCTTGGAGCCTAGAGCCTGCTTTGGATTCTATGTCTCCCTCTCCATTTGCTCCTCCCCAGCTCATTCTCTGTGTCTCTCTCCTTCAAAAGTAAATAAACATTTTTTAAAAGTATGTTTTATTTGAAGATGTATCTAAACATTAACTAGTAGCAATGTCTCAAATCTTAACCATTCCTCTATGTTGCTTTCCTAAAAAATAGAATTCTAGACTTCAAGGCTATGATTTGTACCTCTACTGTACCGCCATATTCTTTATCCCTTCCTCAACCAGCTATTCCCTTAATTGAGCCAATATTTAAACTATAAAACACTTTCATTTTTCTGTCAGAAGTATTTCAGTTCCTTTGTACTGAATTGGGTAAGAAAACTGTGTCTAAAATTATTTAGGGAGATATAGTGGCAAGTGTACTATGGCTACTTGCAAAATGCAATTATGCCCTGGGATGGTGGCCAAGAGCCCTGGCAGTCAGAGACTTGAAACCAGAGGAGGGATTATATTGAGCCCTATTAGTGCCATCTAATTGCTGTTTTAACTTTCTCCTTCCCGCCATACTGGTTGTCCTGGCAGAGACTTGATGCTTCCAACACAAGAGCAGGAGCCAAAGAGAATTTATCATCAGATTGGATTTGTTTGTGTTTGAAATTGTCTGAGATCTGGCCATGAGAAATTATTTCCTTTACACCTCTGCTGTTGTTCCAGATGTTCCAGGGCTTGTTGGATGTTACACTGCTGATTCACTTCTGACCCTCACACTGGGAAATGATAGCCAACCCACCTCTGGAAGTCCATCCCCAAGTCAACTGTTAATAGGTTTGTATGTGTTCCAGACATTGAGGTTTCAAAAAAAACTACTTGGACATTACACTGCGAGAGAAATGAGCATTTAAATTGCTTTTAGTAGTAAAGGGGATTGGAATACGAGAGTACAAAATGTGCTGCTTATTTGTAGAAGAAAATCTCTTTTTTCCAAGTATCTTCTCCATTTTTACCTGCAATTCTGTGTTAGTTATAGTGGAAAGTATCATTCACACTTTTTAAAAGCAAATTCCCTTGAAAAGGGGGTCACATCTGTATTAACATGTCAGTGTGGATAAGCTGGAGAGCCTGTGTTGGCTTGGATGAGGTAAATACGTAAAGGAGAAGTTATGCAGGCTGAGGAAAATCTTATGCTGAAAAAGTAGCTTCAACTTTTTTCCAGAGTGTAAAGTGTTAACATGTAATCTCTTGAGACTTAAATACATCTTGTTAAGCTGACAGTTTTCAAGAACTGGTGTCTTAACCAGTTTACCAAACGTGTATAACAAGATATTAAGTGCAATAATCAGACAACCAACTTAAAGAATACCTCTTATAGTTGAATTAGCTATTTTAAAATTATCTCACTAAAGAGATTTATTTCCTTCAGGTTACTCTGCAAATGTCTGCTATTTATTTCCTTAACTATTTGCATCTCTATTTGCAAGATGCTAGAGTTACATCTGTATCTTTGCTCTGAGTGCTTGATATAGTGGCCTCAAAAAAAGCAGCACCTAGCTATATAGGATAAATAAGTTCTGGATATCTACTATACAGCATAGTGCCCATAGCTAAAATACTATATTATATACTTAAAATTTGCTAAAAAGGTAGATCTTACATTAAGAGTTCTAGTACTACTAATAATAATAACAACAACAACAATAGGGATGGGAGGAAACTTTGGGAGGCAATGAATATGTTTATGGCTTTGCATTGATGATGGTTTCATGGGTGTGTACTTATCTCCAAACTCATAAAGTTGTATACATTAAATGTGTACTATTCAATGGGTAAATAATTTCCCATTATAATAGCACCAACCTGGAAAAAAATCCTACAAAAATTTCTCAGTAATTCTCCACCTGGGATAAAAGTGTCATCAAACCACTTTTTTACATATCAACCATATTTCAACAAAGTGGTTTTTAAAAAACTCAGCAATTTGCATTCTGCCTATACTGCAGACTGGGAGGGGAAGAGTGACACCAAATTTAGAGCCCAGCTCTCAAAGGTGTTATTCACATGGAAATGCAGATACCATGATATGGTAGGATAACAATCTGAAACACTTTTTGTGACTTATAGCAGGTCTGTTTCCCCTTTAACCATTTCATTTCTAAGTCATGTGATCAACACAAACAGAATTTGAGTTGAGGAAAAAAAGAAAACAAGCATTGTCTATCCTCCTCCATCTCTAGCCTAGCCTTTCCTTTCCCAAGCACCCATACCATACCACCACCACAGACTCTGATGTTGCTTTGAAGAGCAAAAAGGGACAAAGAGGAGATCATGGAGGTGGGACACAATTTAAAGGCCAAGCATGGAAAGAAATCCACTGCTCCACCAACTCCCCACTCAGAACTGCTGGCCTTTCCACAGTGTTTTCTGTTCTTTCCTAGCTGACATCCCTTTTCCTTCCATTGTCTTCAGAAATATTCCTCCATTTCATTCATATGGAAAGGGGTACTGGAATGAGATTCAACCAACTGCAGATTCACTTTCAATCCTTCAACCCATTTGCAGTGAACTCTTGGATAATCAAGTCAGGCACCTTGATGCCTTCTCTATACCACCTAGAAAACAGGTATGCTCATTTCAACTGGAGGGACTCTAAGTCTATGCTTCCCTGCTATCTGACCATGTCTCCACTCTTACTTAGCATTCCAATGGGATTGAAGAGGTTCACAAGAGGATATTTGATTACCACACTTTACTCCCTAGTGAGGAATTGCTGAGAATTGCTGTGGTAATTTTTCCTAGGTTGATGTTTTATGTGTGTACAATAGGAAATTGTTTACGTATTGAATTTTGAAAACTGCTGCAGGTGCCTGAAATCTCACCATTAGAGGTTTTTTTCCTTTGGATTATACATTACTCTCTGTCTTTCCTTAAAATAAAAATACTAGTAATGTGGATCCAAAAAAATCAGTCCTTATCTCCCTCTCTCCAGCCCTTGGTAGCTGGATGTCCTATACACCACCACCACTATAGTAGACTGAATAATGCCCCCCCCCCAAACATGTCCATGTCCTAATCCCAAGAAAAGAAATATGTCACATAATCTGTCAAAAGGGACTTTTGATTAAGTGGAAGATCTTGAGGTGAGGAATTTATCTTGGATTAACCAGCTAGGTCCAATGTAATCACATGGGTCCTTGTAAGAAAGAGAGTTGTAAGAGTCAGAAAGAAAGACTGAAAGATGCTATACTCCTGACTTTGAAGATGGAAGATGGGCCCATAAGCCTATGAATACAGGCAACATGCAAAAACTGTTTAAGACAAGGAAACAGATTCTCTCCTAGAGACTCTACAAGGAATGCAGACCTGCCAAAACCATGATTTTAGGACTTCTGACCTGCAGAACTGTGAGTCTATAAATTTATGTTATCTTAAGCCACTACATTTCTGGTAATTAGTTGCAAAAGACATAGGAACCTAATACAGCCAACCAGTTTATACTCTTTAATATGGATCTGTGTTGTTTGTGTTGGCTGTTCCATGTCATTATTTGTAATCAGGATAACTTCACTTAAATTCTTCACATTAACACATTATCCTATAACTAGCAGGTGATATTCCTAAAACTGGAGATACAACAAGTGGGTCAAAACTCTGGCTCTAGATCCAGGCATATCTGGGTTTGAATCCCTTCTTTGAAACATGATAGACCTGTGACTTTGAACAAGATACTCTATCACTGTGAAACTAACTTCGTATCTATAATAATGCTATACTAATTTCATATGGTCAATGAGAGATTAAGTGAGATAATTGATATGTAAGAACTTAACACAAGTCGCTGTATAGCAGGCACTGAACAAATGTTAGCTATTTTTGTTATTAAAAGGGATGATTCCATCAACTAAAGTGTTTAGCAAAGAGATACAGAGGAAGTGCAATCCAAGTTGGGCCTTGAACATTTAGGTAAATTTGGCTAGAGCCTTTCAGAAGTGAAGGCAATTATTACATTGGCAATTACAGGCTTTGCGATAGAGATATGAGTTTGGGGCTCATAAGAAAGGTCATTTTAGGCAAGCTTTTTCCTCTTCTCTGACCCACAGTTTCTCCAGCTACAGTTTGTAAAACAATACCTACCTCATAGGATCACTTCAAGAACTAAATAGGATTATGTAGCTGATGCCTTGGGAAAAGCTCAGCACAGAATGCTATCAATGAAGTTAGAAAGGCGGCAGGGGCCAAATTGCAGGGCATGTTTTTGAAACAGACAAACTGGTAAACAGTCCCTGGAGCCACCAGACTAAAAGAGAAGAGGTGACAAAACTAGAGGGTCGATTGGAACCAGATTATAGTGAGTCCTAGGTTCCTAGCTAGGATTTCCTGGCCCAAAGCAATGGAAGTTATTTTTGTAATAAAACCTAGCAAATAGAAGTCACAGAAGGTTTTAGGTAACACTGTAAATTTCTGTCAGTTTGCCCATGATGCAAATGATAGAGGAATTTATGGAGAAGCACGCAGGTAATTCTAGAAGCCAATGTTTTGAAAGTTTCTTAGCATGCATTATATGTATTTTCTTCGAATGTATTACATGCATTACAATATATTCTACTGTAAAAAGTGAAATATTGTAGAATCCCAATATATAAATCACAAAATGATTTTTAAATATAAAGTTATACTATATTTCAAATTTAAATATAGATATTTAGATAGATATGTGCTATGTACCATTTTATTAAAATTTTTTTTTAATTTTTTAAAAATTTTTTAAATTGATTTTTGAGACAGAGAGAGACAGAGCATGAGCAGGGGAGGGGCAGAGAGAGAGGGAGACACAGAATCCGTAGCAGGCTCCAGGCTCCGAGCTGTCAGCACAGAGCCTGACGCAGGGCCTTCAACTTACAAACTGGGAGATCATGACCTGAGCCACAGTCAGATGCTTAACCGACTAAACCACCCAGGCGCTCCTGTTTTATATTTTTAAATGTTTATTTATTTTGAAAGTGTGTGCATGAGCAGGGTAGGAGGAAAGAGAGAGAGAGAGAGAGAGAATATGAATCCCAAGCAGGCTCCACACTGTCAGCACAGACCTCAACATGAGGCTTGACCTCATGAACCATGAGACCTGAGCTGAAATCAAGAATCAGAGGCTTAGTTGACTGAGCCATGGAGGCACCGCTGGCTATCTACCATTTTAACACCTAGAAATAAAATAATGAGCAAAGGACTGTGTTTATGGAGCTTGGTATCATCGAAGAGATAGACACAAATTTAATAGTTATAAATATATATACTTTATATCATATAACATGTAATTATATAATGTGTATGCATATTTTATACATGCTATGAAAGAAAAGTATAAAAGGCTATGATAACATATTCCAGGAAGACTTGATACAGTCTGCTAGGGACTTAATTGTGACCCCTAAAATTTATATGTTGAAGATTGAATACCCAATGTGATGGTATTTGGAGATGGGACTGATGGGAGGTAATTAGTTTTAGATGAGGTCACAGGGAGGGGAGGGGAGGGGTGGCCATAATGATGGGATTAATATTGGTACAAAAAGAGAGCTCTCTCGCTCTCTCTCTGCTGTGTATGGACACTGTGAGAAGGTGGCCACCTGCAAAGCAAGAAACTGACCATGCTGACATCCTGATCTCAGACTTCTTTAGAAATTCCACCAATTGTGAGAAAATAAATGTCTTTTTTAAACCACCCAGTCTATGGTGTTTTGTTATGGCAACCAAAAAAGATTAATATGGTCTAGGGAGTTTGTATCCTTGCCATCCATGACCTCCTGGCATGTCACCTCCTTATCACCCACTGACTTCACATGCCCTTGGCAATCATAATTCTTATCACTTAGCTGTCTCCTTGTGTTGTTAAATGGTGAGCATGATAGAACCTCTTCGACCATATAAGAACCGTTTCTTCTCCTGCTCTCTACATGGTACATAATGTGGTCAGTATGTACTTTTTACTTGATTAGCATGACTGAGAATGTGAGAAGTTTCTTTGTTGAGCTGGAAAGCGAGACAGTAGGTGTGGCATGAAACAACAAATATTACCTGGAGAAATCAAGGAAGGCTGGGCAAGTTATACCAACAGCAGCAGCAGCAACAATAACAAAAAGAAGGAAAAGGAGAAGAGGTTACTCAACATCTAGAAAAAAAGACCCCATTGTGAGTGAAACTAGACACAGGCTTTGACATCTCCTGAGTCAGAGTGGTCCCCAGAAAAAAGCCATTTGCCACTGTGGAGTTGATTCCATGTTTCTAAACCAAAATAAGAGTAAGCTTCAGACAAACGGAAATCAAGTTAGTGCTGACTCCAGGTTTATGATCTGCTACATTTGCCCCGTGCAAAAGTTATGGATGATGTATCCACCTGGTCTATAGCTAAAACCTTGTAGTCTCTCATCCTCTCTTCTCCAAGCCGTTCTCCACAAAGCAGAAAGAATGGCATTTATAAATTGAATCACCCTCTCCTTAAAACCAATCACTGCTTCCTTTGTATTTAGAATAAAACGTGAGCTCTTTATTATGGTTTACAAGGCACTGTCAGTCTGATTCCTGCCCACTTCTCCTACCCTATATGCTTGCCAGCCTCACTCCCAATGAATCTGCCATACTGGCCTTGTTTCCCTTTCTAAACGTGCCATCTCATTCTTACCCTTGGTTCCTGTGAAGGCTAAATGCTGAGCCAGCAAGGCTCTTCTTTCACATCTTCAGTTGCTTGCCTCTTTCTCATATGTCAGGTTTTAAGCATGAATGCCATCTCCTAAGAGAGGTCTTTCAATACGTATCCTGTTAAATAACGCCTTGTTATTTTCCTGTATAGCAACACATATACCAACTTCGCAACATATAAATATTCCCATAAGTGTCAGGGTTTTCTCTGTTTTTCATCATTATATTAACAAGACCTAACCCATTGTCCTGCATATATTAGACCCTGAAGAATTTGTTGGCTGACTGGCTGGCTGGCTGGTATCAGGATAGTATCCCTGGGGAGAAGGACACGTGAACCAGAAAACAATTTTAAGAGGAGTCACTTTTCTAAGTTAAAGCTTAAATGCTTCAGGAAATTAAAATCTGCCATTATTTGGTCAAGTGCAGAGTTCCCAACACTTCTTTTCCCTGTTTTTCTTTCTCCCTGGAATTCTATAATACTAAGAACACAGACACTATCCCATAGCCTTTTTAAAAAATCTTGTTTTCTTAATCTACATGATTTTGTTCATTTCTTTATCTCTAGCCTCTAGACCTCTGTACAATGTTCAGTAGGCCCTTAACAAATACTTGTTGAATAAACAAGAGTAGAAATCCTTGAGGACAAGAATCATGCCAAACACCTCTTAGGCATTTTTAAAAATTAAGCAATATGTCAAGGAATGAACTGACATTTATGGTTTTAGATGCCAAAACTTAGGAAAAATAAACATTGAAATCTTTCTGAAATATAGGATGTATATTTTTACTTTCTTATATATAGATACTGAACACAATTTGACGTTTTCTTGATGTTTCGGGTTATTAACATGAACATCAATTATTGTTTGCTTCTGCCTCTGATGTAATTTGGCCTGACATTTGCAGGAAGGAGAGGAGTCATGTAAGCAAATGCAGTTAGTTCCTCACAGTTCCCTTCAGCCATCTATGCCAAATGGCCTTAAGCATGCAAGACAGAAATTCTAAGATAACCAAACAAACATCTTCCTTGGGAAAGAGAAATGGATCCAAATCTGATCTCTGTTAAGACAGTAACAGGCATCTCATTTTCAGTGTGGGATGGTTCTCACATTCTCCCTCACCATACATACATTAAGAAAATACGTTGCCAATTCTATCTTTGGGACTTCCCACTCTAAATTTTGGTATTATTCTGAGAAAGTGTGATTAAAAGAGCACTGTATTTAGAGTCAGAGCTGAGCCTGAATCCCAGCTCTGCCACTTCTAACCATGCAAGGGAGATTGGATTGTATAAGGTATATGTCATACTTCACACAGTCTCTGGCACACATTTTAATACTTGATTCATAGGGTTTTCTCATTCCCCTCCAGTGTGCCATCTGCTCTCGATGACCTAACTGCCCCCATGATCTTCCGTGTCTATCCCTTTGCCTGGGGAAAGTACTTAGAATCCTTCCCTCTACCTTCTGCCATCTATCAAGAACAATCCTATGGAAAGAATTTAATTAATTTACCCAAAGATATTGGGTTCTGAAAATTAATTACATGTTTTTCTTTCCAGAGGCATTTGCATTTGGAAAGGGGACAATCAGTTCATCCAAAGCAGCGGCTCTTAAATAAAACAGTAGCAGGCATCAGAGTCAAACTAGATGTAGAGTCTCTCTAGGGTATTGGTTTGTCCATTTGCTCTTCAAATCTCACCACTTGGAAAATGGTATCCCTACATTCATGCAGGGCAAAGCCTTGCACCAAATATTTTAATGCATATATTTAAAATGTGTGTGCTGATAGCCTTGATATTTCAGATTTATATAAAAGCTTTCTTCTTCAAATGTAATATTGTACAGCATAGCCAATATATTTCCTACCTGGAAAATCATGTAACCGCGGTGTCTTTATATAGCTGCATCTCATTCTGACTTATTGAAGGATTTTGACTTTTCATAGAGAGGGTTTTAACGGAGCCAATTTAAGTTTTTTTTATATTTGAAATGATAAAGACATTGGCAGGACTTGTAAGAAATAGCACAGGGTCGCTATACGGACATCTTTAACAGTGGAAACCTGACCCTATGCAAGGAGAGCACTTTGGTATTTATCAGGATTTAGGTGAGAAACTGAAGTGCAAGCATGATGCAATTTTGAAAGATCCCATCAAAAGTAGACATTTCCACACCCACTGGAAATGGGGTTCATTTTATCTCAAAGTCTGCAGGTGGCATATTTTCCATTTCTGTGGCCATTAGGGGATGATTCCAGAGTGGAGGTGGACTTGAAATCCTAAAGTTCTCTTTGTAACTAAAGAAAAACATCTCTCAGATAAACTAGTAACAGCTAAGATGATTCGTTTATATGGTGATTTCATATATTATATCATTCAAAACGAATGATAGGGATTAATTTGCCTGGCTGCCTATGATTACTACTTGCAAGTTTATATATGCATGGTCACTGAAACTAAATAATTAGGCTATCTCTATACTACATACAAGCTCAGCTATCATCAATATTTTACTAAGCACTGGAACAGAAATCAAAGAATACATCATTTCTTTAGAAAGTGATGTGGCTGGCACATTCTGAAATGGGTCCAAATGATCACTTCCTAGTATTCATGTGCTTGTATAGTCCCTCTCCCCTCGTATGTGAATTGGATGTGGTGACTTGCTTCTATCAAATAGAATGTGGAAAAGGTGATGGCATGCCACTGCTAAAATTAGGTTATAAAGACTATGACCTTCTCTCTCTTTCAATCTCCCTCCTTCTCCCCACTCTCTCCCTCTCTCAATCTTTTTCCCTCTCAATCTCTTTTACGCTCTCAATCTCTCTCTCTCTCCATCTCTTCTCTCCCTCTATCTCTGTCTGTCTCTCTGTCTCTCTCTCTCTCTGTCTGTCTGTCTCTCTCTCTCTCCTGTTTTCTAAGATAAGGCCAGGTACTATATCATATTGTGAATTCCCTTGTTGAGAAACAAGTGAGTAGAAACTGAATACCCAGCTTCTGAAAAACAACCAGTGAGGAATTTAGGTCATCAGTCCAATAGTCCATGCAGAACTGCATCCAATCAAAAACCACATATTGGAAGCAGATCCTCCACTAGTTGAGCCTTCAAATGAGGCCACACACCAGCTAACACTTTGACTGCAGTCTTCATAGAGACCTTGAAGAGAGGTGACTCAGCTAAGCCACACCAGATTCCAGACCCACAAAAACTGAGGTAAAAAATGTCCTAAGCCACTAGGTTTTGGGATAACATGTTATGCTACAATAGATAACTAAATCAAGAACATTTAAATATTTAATGTGTAATAGAAAAGTAGATAAAGTGTGGTATATTCATATAAGGTTGAACACCATTTGATTATATTATTTATATAGTTACATATATTGCCTTCAAATAAACTAAACCAATTTCCCCAGAAGACTTAAAAGTAGAGAAGCCAGAGCATAAGGCCAACATCTAGAAATTATAGAACACTTTACCAAAAAACACAGGAAAATCCCAATTTTAATTTTAGGGAATTATGTTCTTTATCAGCCAGTGCCCAAGTAGGTGAACAGAAACCACTCTACATAGCTCACAGAGATAGATATTTAATGCAAGACATTAGTTAGAAAAATGTTGGAAATTCTCACAGAGCAAAAGAGGGAGGGTGATACAGACCACAGGTCAAGAGGCTGCTAGTGCCCTTGCAAAAACCCAGGGGACTACACTTGCTGCTGGTGCCACTGAAGATACTAAACAAGAACCATGACCCTACTGCTACCACTGCTAATTCTTCTGCCTAAGGTACAGCGAAGGAAATGGCTTCTACTGCCTTCTTAGTTTCTAATATTCCATGAAGGTCTCCTATTGACAGAACTTTCCTTGAGCTCAACAGAAAAGAGGGTCTGGGAAATGCACTACCAGTAGAAAAGTGAGTATATGGTTAAGTGCCAGTAAACTATTTCTGGCACACATATTAAAACAGCTTAAATAGTCCCCTTTGAATGATGGCATATATTTTTCAAGACTAAAATTATCACAAAAGGATACATGGTACAAAATTCCTCAAGTGTTTTACTTTAGTTGTATAAATTGAGCCCCAGATTACCACTGTATTCACATGATGACAAGATAACTGGATGAATACAACCATTTCACCATATAAGAAATTAAGGGACTCCAGATTTAAAATGTCACTCAAACCCGTTATAGGAGTGGGTTTTTGATTCAACAGTTTACTCTAGTCAAAACAGTTTATTCAAAAATGCCTTATATAAATACTTGCAAACTAGGTATGCCCAGGTTTATATACTTATTGCACTGAGAAACAAAGGAAAAACGGTCCAATTTATACATGAGAGCTTTAAGATCCAAGTTTTTCCCTTACTTACAGAATTGTTTGGGATGCCAAATACACAGTCCTGATATGTCTAGCCATACCAGACAATATTCAATGTCTTGAATATTTTGCACAAAATTTTCCCAGGCAATTATTTACTCCCCTTAACTTGTTCAAAGTTTTCAGCCATGCATGGGAGGGGAGTCAGGTTAGCAATTAGTTTTCACCTGATTGTTACTCTAGCTTTCAGACCTATCTGAAGTTTCTTCTGTGTGCTTTCACAAAATGTCTCTACCTTGCTGTCTAGAGAACATGCTATATGAGACCAGTGCCCATATTATCACTTTAACAAATATTTATTGAGGTAAATAGTTCCAAGATATTCAAAGCACAGTGGTAGTTGCTACTCTACATCTCTTTTTAGTAGCAACACCACGAGCCTCCTACCCCGCCTGGCCTAAAGCTAGTAGTGCTTAGTAAGTAGTTACAGATAACTGATCCACTCAAGAAAAAGTACAATTTCTGAGAACTAATAGTTTTCAAATTAAATCACAGTCTTCCACCTATAATTGTAATGGATTTATTTTCTATCTGCTTTCAGAATCCCTGGTAACTTGTCACTGGCACAGTTACTGCAGAGAGAAAAACCTGGATGTCTTGTTTTAATGCTCAGATTTGTACACATAATTGGATTTCTTCCTTCTTGAGGGAACACAGTTAGAAAGCCTTGTCTCTGGTCCTTTTCCTTAAAAAGTCTAAAGGACACTCAACCACAATTAACACACTCCTCTAGGAGCCTTTGCTGAGCTGAGCTGAGCTAAGTGGCAGCACTAGAACTGCTTCTAAAGGCTATTGTTGGGGGAGGAAGGGCAGGTGTTGGTATTTGCAGCTGAAAATCAGTACCCAACACCAGTGTACTCCATGAAGCCCTGAACTAAGTCAGCCCCTTGCATATTGCTCTTACCCTAAATCCTTATTTGCTCATCTGAATGAACAATTCAAACTGCCACTGTCAACTGAGTAGGCCCTGAAAGGATAACACGCCCGGATCAATAACACAATTGGCTCAGGCACCAGTGAGAGATGGCAGATGGCAGAGAACACACAAGTGTTTACCTCTGCTCTCTTTCAGGACATACTGAGATGACAGAAAGGCAATTTTTAAAAAGCATAATCTCAACGACAAGAGGCATGAGCTGCAACATTACAGAGGTTGGAAGGCAGAGGCACAAGGGCAAACTCCAAATGCTGAATCTTACATAGAGAATGCATCTGAGCAGCAACTGGATTCATACTGCAGAACCCGCAAAAAGCTTAGAAAGGGCATCTTACGGGCACCTGGGTGGCTCAGTTTGTTGAGCATCCAACTCTTGGTTTCAGCTCAGGTCATGATCTCACAGTTTCATGAGTTCGAGCCCTCATCGGGCTCTGTGCTGGCAGCATGGAACTTGCTTGGGATTCTCTCTCTCCCACACTCTCTCTGCCCCTCCCACACTTGCGCTGTCTCTGTCTCCCTCAAATAAATAAATAAACTTCAAAAAGTTAAAAAAAAAAAAAGAAAGGGCATCCTGTCACCTCTGAGGGTGGATGTAAAGATGGGGTCCAAATAAGAGAATCAGTTCAAAGTCAGCTTACATAGCACTTAAACCCAAGATCATCTCTCTGGTGTAGTGAACACTTGTACTCCATCAGATTAGAGATTTATTCCCCAGAAAAAAAAGGAGAGGGTCTCTGCTCTAGAGGACAGAAAGTAGTTCTAAGAACAGGAATGTGATACCAAGGAAACGGTAAAAATGTGAAGGCTTGCATACATAATCTGAAGATAACTACCACCACCACCACCACCACCACCACCACCACCACCACCACCACCACCACTAGAAATCCTTAGAAAGCTATTAGTCTTGGAAATCTGGCCAGCCCTAGAGAAAATGCCTAACCTACCTGATGATCTCCCATTATGACACCAACTGGTGAAGCCCATGAGTAACCAGTCCACACAAATAAAAATTCCATTACCTCAAATATAAGCATAAATATTTAAAAAAATAAAAAACATAAGCAGAGAGGCAAAAATCAGCAAACTAAGCGAAAACTACTTGAAAAGCAGAGACCAAAACAGAGAAAACTTGGGGGAAAAACAAAACCAACAACAATAACAACAACAACAAAAAAACACTCAAATAGATCATTAATATCTTCATAGAACTGACAATATGCTGTACAAAAGTAACATTCAGATAAAAAAAAAAAAACCTGGAAATTAAAACTGATAGTATACATTTAAAAATTGAATTAAAAGGAGAGAAAAAACAGTTGGGAAAAAAATGTCAAAAAACATGTGCAAAATGACAAGATGGAAAAATAGGATTTGTTTTAAAAAAGAAGTGACATAACGCAGATGAGAGAAGTTATATCCTCATCTTCCAAAGGCATGTGTCATTAGACAAGTACTGACAGTGAAAAATCAAGAAATAGTAGCATAAGTACGTGATATAAAGTATGAAGGTAATCAAATAGATAAAACAATTGGAAGCAGTTGCTTTTGGGAGATGAAAATGGGAGTGATATGGGCCTTATATAATAACCAAAATATTTTCATGCATGAACTTTAATAAGCACTTCTTTCTTTTCTAAACATCACAGCCTTTGCATCTGGTTTTTAAAACTTTGGTTCTGCCACTTAGAAGCCTTGGGCTTATCCCTTAACTTCTGTAATGTCTCTTTATCTGTATACTGTGGGAAAGAGTATCTACCTCCCAGAATTGCTGTCAATGTCAAATACAACACTGTATGTGAAGAGTTAATTAAATAGTGTCATAAATACAAATGACATAATAAGTGTTAGCTATTATTATTCCCTAAGTTAGCTAGAAGTCAATTTTTTATTTGCCAGAGGATACTCTTACTCCTTCCTTGTAATAACAGAGATAGAAGAAACTTTGAACAAAGCGGTACTTCTAAAGTTTGTCACAGCCTTTGCGATGGTCATTGGCCAACCAAAGGTTTTTATAAACTAACCCTTGATACCTGTTGTTATGCCTGCTACTACCTCTTTTACATCAGAGACAGAAGTCTGGAATAAAGAGCATATGAAGATGATGAAGGCTATAATGTGGAGATCCTTGTTCCGTGATAAATAAAAATCATTTTTATTTTCATGTTATTGTTTCATTACTCCTGTTAACCTAATAAGTTTTCCAGTCACCAAGAAATGAAATATTAATAATATTTGTAAGCAGAATGGCACTCCAAAGATGTCCATGCCTTGGTCCCTGGACTCTTTAAACATGCTGTATTACATGCAGATGTAATCCCGGTTACTAACCTTAAAACAGGGAGACTTTTCAGGATTATCTAGGTGGCCAAATCTAATCCTATAAACCCTCACAAGCAGAAAACTTCTTCTGTCTGGAGGCAAGGGAGGAGTGGTAAAAGGGGGAGTCAAGGACATTAGAAGCAGGAAAAGGATTCCACCTGCCACCTCTGGGGCCATTTGGAAAGCATGAAAAGGAATGCAGGCAAGCTCTGGGAGCAAATACCAGTCCCTGACTAACAACCAGCAAGGAAAAAGGAATCTCAGTTCTCTAAGTGCAAGGAACTGAATTCAATGAGCTTGAAATGAGCCTGAAACAGGTTCCTCCCCAGAACCACCAGTAAGGAATATAGCCCTGCTAACACCTTGAGTTTGGCCTCATTAGACCTCAGCAGAGAATCCAGTAACACCCACCCAAACTTCTCACCAACTATCTACTAAGTTGGTAGTAAATTCTTATGGCAAAATAGATAACTAATGCTATATTAAAACACTAGTAAAGTCTCATCTGATTCAGAATAGGTAATCTGATCCACTGGATCCAGCATATTTTCCAGAGATTTCACAACATAAAAATATTATATTGTAGCAGGTTGTACTTAAAAAAGTATACCTTTATAATATAAAGTACTTCTATCTTTAAGACATCAGTGAGGTTTGACAGAATGTATATGTTTCTGAATATAAGAGGTTCCAATGGCTGGATGACAACCTAGAAACCCATGATATTTCACAGTATCAACTGCTTTGTAAAGGTGATTTGGCCATTCATTAACTTTACAAAGAGCTAAAGACACTAATGCACACCATAAAGTGTAACTTGGCATTTATTTTCTGTCGTTGCCTTTGGACTACGTTTTAGCCTTTATTGAAAGGTAGTAAAATACATTATAAGAGACTACCTAATTCATTTCTAAAAGAGAAGGTTTAAGTACAAAATGAATATTAACACAAGGTGTTGATATTTGTGAATTAAGATCTTATCAATTATGCTACACTATAGACTTTATAAAATGTCCATATTGTTACCTTGCAAACAGCATAAAATCTCAGTCTTTTACTGTCTTGATAATTTGGGAGAGGATATTAGATGCTCACAGGGGCATAGTTTTCTGGAAGACTAAGTACAAAGGCTCCATGGGCTGGGATCAAGGATATGGGGAGATTCCTTAAGATCCTATATTGAATGTTCTTGCGCAAGGGCAGTCAGGGTTAAGAATCACATATATAGAAGTATAAAAGTATGTGGCATGTACGGGAATAGGTAAGTAGTCTGTTGTGCCAGAAACAAAGGACTGGAGAAAAGATAAAGGAGTGGAGGTAATGAGGCATCAGAGAGACAAAGAAGGATCAGAATCTGTAGGCCAGTGTCTGGCTTGTGGACCAAATCTGGCCAGCCGTTTGTTTTATATGGCTCATAAGCTAAGAATGGCTTTCACATTTTTAGCTTGTTGAAAAAAAAATCAAGGATACTGTTTCATCTCTCTTTCTTATGAAGGATACTATACATGTAAATTATATTATATTCAAATAAGTGTCCATAAAAAAGGTTTTGTTGGTATCTAACAATGACCAATTGTTTATGTATCACCTATAACTGCTTTTGCACTATAATGGCAAAGTTGAGTAGTTGTGACAGAGACTACATTGCCCATAAAACCTAAAGTATTTACTGACTTTCTACAGAAAAAAACTTTGCCAACCCCAGGTGTAGGTCTTTATATGCCATGCTTACATAGCTGAACTTTTTTCCTATGAATACTTATTGAAATAAATTAGTCAAATAACATCAGAATTATAACTCTGACAGCAGTGTAGAGGATGAATTAGATGAAGAAGCAGTTATAGACAGATCAATTGCTTAGAAATTATTGCAAAAGCCCAAGTTACAAATGGAAAGAGAATGCACTTGAGAAAGAGGGTGGGAGCAGAGAAGAGAAGGAAAGTCATATGTTATAAGATGTTTATCATATAGAATTGTCAAAATCTGGCTGGGAAAGGGGAGGTAAAAGAGAGAAATAAAAGACTGATATTTTAATTCTATTGGCTAAAGTGACACTGTTTGAAAATAAAAAGAGGAGCGATATTGAGAGTAGGAAAGAAAAAATAAAACAAAGGAGTTTGGCATTACACATTAAAAATGTGGCATACCTGCAAAACAGCTGGATAATCATTGCCTCTGAACATTTATAGTGTACTCATGTCATTTATTGCATACAGCATTGTGTTATGTTTTGTATAAAACTAATCTTATTGTATTGTGATCATCTAGGGACACGTTTAATATTCCGATGCAAGGTATTGTACATAAAAGGCAATTCATACGTATTCTTTAATGGGCGGGTTAGACTGCAAACTCTGTAAGGACAAGAGTATGTTTTAAATTGCTCCAGAGGGGCGCCTGGGTGGCTCAGTCGGTTAAGCGTCCGACTTCGGCTCAGGTCATGATCTCTCAGTCTGTGAGTTCGAGCCCCGCATCGGGCTCTGTGCTGACAGCTCGGAGCCTGGAGCCCGTTTCAGATTCTGTGTCTCCCTCTCTCTGACCCTCCCCCGTTCATGCTCTGTCTCTCTCTGTCTCAAAAAATAAAATAAAATAAAATAAAATAAAATAAAATAAAATAAAATAAAATAAAATAAAATAAATAAGCGTTAAAAAAAAATTAAAATAAATAAATAAATAAATAAATAAATAAAAAATAAAATTGCTCCAGAGAACACAGGAGGCATGAATACGTGGTTTGTGACAGATGTTAAGTGAACAAACCCTCCAACTTACAGGAGGAAAATGCGTGCTTTGGCCATCAGACTGCCCCTTGCTGTAATTATCCAGGGTTCTGTAACACCTTTTAGATGGAAATGTGGTCCGGTCAAGAACTCCTCTCTCAGCAAGGGCACACTATAGAAGCAGAAAACCTGTCTTTTAACCTTTTTATCCTCAGGGGACCCAGAGAGACAATGGTTGCTATTTTAAAAGACAGGTTACCGGGAAAGTTGATAGTTCAGATGAATAAGAGAACACTTTGGCAGTGAAAAGAATAAACACAGGAGCATTAGGAGAGCCATCAGGAGATGCCATCCCTAGCAACTGAATAAATCCATCTGCATTGTTCAAAATCATAGTCCAAACTGCAATTGTTTGGCAAATAGACTCTCACATCATTAGATGAAAAGGATAGGTAGTGACAGGTAAAATTGGATGAAGGCTACCCTGTTATGTACAGTGTATGCCTGAGGGTCATTTTTGAAGGTGTAGATTATCACTTGAGATTAAATAACTCACAAGTAGTTGCCAGAAAAAGAATAAAAGGAAAAAAAAAGGATGCTGGGTGAAGGCCAGGTGAATATGGGCTGGTACTGAATGAATCAGTGGGAATGATGCATAATGAAATGAATGGCAAAGTCACATATGTACCCATAACCACGAAGAGTTAAGTCTGCAAGTAAGACTTTGTAGAGAAAAGAAAGCCATAACTCAAAATGATTTTGGTCTTAGGGTGAATCCCCCAACTTGGAAATTTACTTCTTATCTCTTCAGCTCGCAGACCTTTCACCTCATTACAAATTAGGGTGCATTTTCAATACATGGTACTCAACAGACACTATGGTAGACCTAAAAGGAATAAAAAAAAATCCCCTCCTTTTCTCCACTTAATATGTATAGATACCCAGCCAACAACAACCTTTCCATCAGCCTTCTATACCACCAGGAACCCTAAATTACATCCACTCTTTAGAAGTGAAAGCATTATGAGTCTACTAGCCCTCTTAAAGAATAAATTTACTCTAGCACAGTAGCATTAATACTTGTTTTTAGGGCTGACTCTGCTTAAGTTGGCATCTCATGAAGCCAGCTGAGCAGGCCCAAATAAAAAATGGCCAGGCTCAGTAAAAGGATTCTCTGAGAGAGAGAGAAAACTAAAAGTGGAAATGAGAAAACCTCTTTAGTTGACCAAAGCCCACTGTACCTAGGAGACTGCTATCTGTGTGTTATCCAGAAGAGTTGTTGTTGTTAGCATCTACTATCTGGTGGTGGGGCAAGGAGCAACTCTTCACATCATTTGGGGCTGTGACAGCCTCTGACTTCATTTTTGTTCTTGTCAATCACCATGCAGAATTCACCCATTAAAAAAAAATAAGATGAGTTGTCCTTTGTATTTCACGAGTAACTTTAAACTGAAGAGTTCAAAACACCAGCCAAATTCTTACATCTTTCTTTAGAGAGCCATAGCATATGAAGTTGTTTTTAACCTATGATTTATTTTAATGATTGTGGACCATTAGAAAATAGTTAGTGGGATAGATCATCCTTGGAAATTGCCCATTGGAAAAGATGAGGTTCACAGAGACTTACCGTGGGGGACTTAGCCACCAATGAAACAGAATGTCCTAAGTGATCATATACTGTGGCCAAAGATGGAATAAATATTGAGGCAACTAAAAGAAAAAAGAACCCAGCTCTGCCTCAAAGAGCACAGTATAGAGGAAAGAGAAAACACATGCAAGCTTTTGAGTTGGGCAGATCTACATTTATATACTGGCTCTATTGCTTTCTGTGTGATCTTGGGCAAATGTTTTAACTTCTCTGAGGCTTAGTGTCCTCATTTGTAAAAAATAAGTGTGATACTTTATCTCGGAGTATTTGTAATAAATGTGCCTGGTGAATTGTGGGTCCCACCTGATACTTCCATCCAAATTTTGATGTCCCACCTCACACTGGGCAAATAAGGCTTATATAGGACAATAGCAATTTAGTAGAGGCAGCTTGATATAATGGATAAAGCAGGAAAGGGTCTGAGGATTTGGGTATATAACTTTGCCACTATAAGAATAACTGTTATTTCTATACCAATTTTTAGTTTATAAACATGTTAACATATATTCCCAGTTATCTAATGTCAGTAACATCATGTCAAAGAACCTCAGTTGCATCATCTGAAAAACTGAACGGAGCTGATCAGCTAAACTCTCTTAAGTGTTCTTCCAACTCTCCAATCCTAATTACTAAGTTGCATAAAGTAAATAATAATTGAAAAAAGAGTACAAGGAACAGAGAAAGATCCTGGTGAATTTGGAAATCTGGAAAAGTTTCATTGACCATCAGACCCTGCCTTGTCTCCTGCAGCAAGGGTAGAATGCAGATAGATGAAGGAATGATGACAGGATGTCCCCAAGTGATGGTGACAGTCTGAGCAAAGATATAGAGTCAGAATTAAGGAAGATGTGCAAAGTCAAGGGAGAGGAATAACCTGAATGAAGCAAACAAGAGTGCTGGAATATAATATGAAGAAGGGTCAGGAAGGCAAAGGCCAGCATTTAGATATATTGCAAAGTCAAACAAAGATGAGATTAGTTATGGCAGGAAACAGTTACTCTTGCAGTTTTTGTGTGATTTAGCCTCTCTCCTGTTGTAATCATGGTAATCCATCCACCATAGTAAACAACTACCATCTCTATCAAATTTCTTATCTTTTATCTTCCCAAGTAGATTCCTTCCCAAGTAGTTGAGTTCAAACCACAATTTCTACTTGTCTTGAAGAAGGCAGATAATAGACATCCAACAATATGCATGGATTGGTGAACCAGTTGAACCAAATTCAGTGCTTATAATGCTATGATCCACATGGTTTTGTACCAAAATGGAATTGTAGTCAAAGAACATGGACCATGCAGCCAAAATAATACAAAAATAATTCAGCTCCAATTCTTATTTTTTCCCTAATACTTAACATCATGAAAAGGACTTGAGTGAACCTCAATACTTCTTAAAGTCTCTTTCTTTCTCCAGGGTGTGAATCACATATATACATTGCACCTGCTTTCAGGACTCTTCTCAAAACCACCTGAAGGTGCCCCACAAAATCTAATTATTTTCCTCTGCTCCTCTTCACTCCACTGCCCCTATATCTTAGAATATATCCTAGGAGAAAATAGAGATACTGCATAAACTTAACTAGAATTCTTGATAGCCAGCAGGAGGAGGAGATTTGGTAGCCATATATATGTTATATAGATAGATAGATAGATAGATAGATAGATATACACACACACACACACACACATATATATATACACACATATATATGTATATATAAAATACATATATATGTATTTTATATATACATATATATGTATAAATATATATATGTGTGTATATAATATGTATGTAATATGTATAAATATATATGTGTGTGTATATAAATTTCCAACATCTACTCTCTGTTGTACCAAATGTGATTGAATAGGTTCAGTATGTGTCTCATATAGATTATACCAGAGATGGGCTTCAAAGAGCCTATGTGCACAGACAGGAGAGAAGAGACAACAACCACGTTTTGTTCAGTGGCACATCTCCTGGGTTGGCAGGGTCAGCTCAGAGAGGTAAACACACTTACTGCATCTAGACTGGCCCTGAGACAGGAAAAAATGGCTGAGTGAGATTTGAGTAGAAAGGAAGAAAAGAAAGGCAATTGGGCAGCCCAGATATTAATACAAACACCAAAGTTTCTCATTGAAATTTTGAGTTTCTGATTTGGCTCATCTCAAGGGAACTGGTCTTCACGGAACTCAGAAACTTAACTTTCCCCAGTTGCTTGCTTCTACTCCTGAAATCCCTTTATCAAGGGTCAAAATATCACTTGCCTCTTTTGTTCCTGCTGAAAATGAGAGTAATTGTAACCCCAAAGTGCTAAAGGAGCCTACCTCTCCAGTCTTGGGGCAAAATTCCTGCAACTCTTTGAATAGCCCCAGGGGAAACCAAGAACAAAGCTTATCTCTCCAGGGTGTGCCAGCATATTCATTCTGGTAGCTCTTTCCCTTTCTCCCCACTTGGCTCACAAGCCCTTTCCTATTAATTGAGGGCAGGCTGAATCCAATTTACATATTCCCACATTAACAAATCCTCATCTAGTTTTTATGAGCCCATGCCCGCCTACAAATCTCTTGCAAAGTATATGATGAAAAATCTAATTCTTAGGAGCTATGTTTCTGCAAGTCAGAAAGATGCCCTACATATATATTTTTTTAACTGATCAGTCTAAAAACAGCTTCAGCCAATTTAAACCACTTTTTATAAAATGGCATTTGCATCAGGTTTGACAGCCTGCCTGCCATTTTCCCACCCCATTATGATATGAAACAGCTGAGCTACCAACTCTGGGAAAAACTAACTTTAGGCAGGAAACTGCAACTAGACAATAATGGTCCCAAGCCAGAAGCCAGCCTTAGCCCATGTTATAGAGCTCAGCATGGGAAACTTAGGAGAAATTAAATCAATCTGAAAAAGGCAAAGAAAGAACTAATTTTCCTGTGTTACATGAGTGGGGAAAGAGAATATGTTGTCTCTGTGCTCTGTGGAGCCTCAGATAGTCCTACCAACACTCCTTAGGACTTTGTTATGGACTCTATGGGGGACAAGTCTCCTTCACCAAGGAACACTGCAACAGACTGTGGAATGAGCCCCCAGCCCTGGGATGCAGTGGCTGCTAGAAAACACAGTTTAAAAGTTCCCTGGAATTAAGGAACAGTCTGCCTAGGTCTACGCTTTGCTTAGCTATACTAAACTACACATCCCAACTCTGAAAGACAACAGTGGTCTGTACAATTTAAACAACTACCACCAAGCCACATAAAATATACTCTCTGCCATACTCACTGCCTTTCCCCATATGGTTTTATAAAATGATTCTTTCAAAAGCTGGAACTCAAATTTGGGGACAGAAATCCATAATCCTAATTGTTCTGGGACTAAGGGTGTCACGTACCTGGGCATAACCTGTCTAGCAGGAACAAGAGGACTTTGTTTACATTCAGGCAATTAGCTCTTCTTGCCACCAGTCAGTGGTTGGACTTATTCAGAGGAACTGAGATCTTGGTAAGGAGCAATCCTAGACTTTTGGAAAAGGCTAAAGGCTCTGAGAGCTGCTCCAGACACTCCTCATTCACCTCAAGTTCTACATTTTAGTTCGGTGCTTTTAACCTGGTTGTCCCAAGAAAACTCCCCCATCTTCTTCCTCTCCTCTTGAAAACCCTCATGTTGCTCTGACCTCAATCTCACCCCTAGCCCTCACCAAAGAGATTGAGATTCAGATTATTCTCCTATGTCCTAACCACTGTTGGGGGAGGGGTGGTGGTGGTTATAATCTCTTCTCACTCTTGTCAACACATTCCAACTCTGCCTCAATTCATGACCATTATGGAAAACAGCACTTATTCTTTCATTCATCCATTCATTCATTCATTCATTCATTCATTCATTCAAAATGCTTATTAAGCACTCTCTCTATGCAAAGGATCATTCTAAAGCTTGAACAAAACAAATAAAACCCTCTCCCATCTTGAAGCTGATGTTCCAGTAAGCGGGAGTTAGACACTGATTTAGAACCCTTTAAAAATGTCACTTAAAATATTCTCCTTCACCTCCTGTGCTAGCCAGCAACTGCCCCTATTCTTTATTATTTCTGTTCCCCCATATATAAAAAGAAAATTCCTATTTTATGTAAGCATAGTACTCCACACTTTTCTAGGTATTTTCAAATATTATCACAGGAGTTGTTTAAACAACTTTATGAGGTAGTTTTTTTTAATTTTTAATTTTGACATAATTATGTATTTACAGAAAAGTTGCAAAAGTAGTTCTGAGAGTTCATGTAGATCCTTTACCCCACTTCTCCTAATGTTAACATTTTAACAAGGCACACTGTCAAAACTAAGAAATTAATTATTGTGCCACACTCTCAACTATAAACTCTATTCAGAAATCACAAAACTCTCCACCAGTATCTATTAATACTTTTGTTGTTGTTGTTCCAGGATCCAGCCCAAGATCCCATAAAGCATTTGCTCTTCTTAAACTCTTCCAATTTGTGGTAGTTTCTCAGTTTTTCTTTATTTTTCATGACTATGACACATTTGAAGAATACTGGCGAGGGATTTGTAGAATACCACCCACCCCCAAGTTTGGGTTTGTCCATTTTTTCATGCTTAGATTGGGGTTATATGTTTGGGGGGGAAATACCACAGAAGCAAGGTGCCCATTTCTTTATATCATATGAGGTAAATGATATCAATATAACTTGTTATTGGTGATGTTAACCTTGATCATGAGGTTAAGGTGGGATCTGCCAGGTTTCTCCAATGCAAGGTGATATTTTTCCCTTTGCATATTCTTTGGTAGAAGTGAGTCTGAGTCTAGCCAACATTCAAGCAGAGGAGAATTAGCCCCATCTCCTGGAAAGAGGAATATCAAATAATTTGTAGATGTGTTAAAATCACCACCACGTTTAATTAATATTTGGGGGAAATGCTTTAAGGCTATGTAAATACTCTGTTTCTCCTTAAAGTTTTGCTCACCGTTTTTAGCATTCACCCGTGGATCTTAACTGCAGCAATTACCTAATGGTGATTTTATTTTTCTACTTCCTTCTGCATTTATTTTCAGAATTCTTCTGTTTGCTCCTTTTTCCTCATTTACTTGTCTGATCATTTATTTATATAACTATGGGCTCATGGATATTTATTTCATTTATACTCCTGGATCATCTTGTAATCCCCATTCTACAAATACAGCACTTGAGATGAGGAGCATTTTCATGACTCACCAAAGATTATACAGTCACTCAGCGCAAAACAGTATCTACAGTTCCAGTGTACTCACTCTCAGCTCTACTCTGCCTCTGATTTCACCTGGTACACAACTTGCCACATAGCATGAAATTAATAAATACTTAACAAATTAATGAATAAAAGAAAGAGTAAGCTTCCAAATTCATCTGATGATCACAGTTGACAGTAATCTTATTCTATGAGCACAGAGAGGCAAGGATGTGTAGCCAGGAGATATGAATACCAACACCCCAAAGGAACTTTACTCAACAGCAAAAAGGTTTTGGCATTTGTCCAAATGTTCAAACTATATCATAGTTTCCTAGGAAAGAATGAAAATATAATCCCTGTAAAGGGAACCCCAACAGCTGGTTTCCTGATAATCCACCATGATCCCACCATGTTGACTGAACAATGCTCCCAGGAATCTATGAACTACTCAAAAGACAGAAGTCAGGTCAAATTTGCATAGTGTGCACTCAATTAATATTGATGAATATGTACCTTGCTTTTTGTGGTTCCTCTCTTGGGAAAATTCTAGGACCAAAACTCCCCTGATGACCTGCCATCAATTTAGTTTCTGAGTTATGTTTTATTTTTCCCTGAGTTATGTTTTTAAGAACAACTTTAATGAATAAAGTACAGTACTAACAAATCATGTCCTAACAACAGTAGGATCAGTAGAAATGTCTGGCACCTTGCCCAATTTCTGGCATTCAGGAAGTGCTAAATAAATATTTGCAGAATGAATACATGAAGAAATAAATGAGTGGGCTAGAGTAATCAGGAAAGACTTTGTGCAGGAGGTGGGGCTTCAACAGGACCAAGAAGGATTCTGATGACAGGTAGAGAGCCTTATTGGATCAATAGTGAACACTGTTCCTTTTATAGTTTCACCCATGTCACTTTATGAGAACTCCTTGATACCCCTAAGAGTAAGCCAGCACCTCCTACTATCCCCACATTTGTCTTCTAAGTCTTAAAGCCCTGTCCTGGTATATACAATTGTTTATGAGCCCAAGAGATAACAGGAAATCATTTAACCATCTCTTGTAAGATTACTTAACGTAATTCCTTTTTCCCAGCCCAGATAATAGTCATCTTATACTAACATTCTCCCTGGAATCAACCAGTTCTGAATGCTGGGGCTGGATATTTGTAATGCTTCACTTCTAATGACTAATTTCCGGTTTTTCAGGAATCTGCACATACATAACAGAAACTGAACATATACTAACTTACACTAAAAGGAGCTTATTGCCCCATTTAACTGAGTAGGCTCACAGAAACAAAAGTACAGCTAAAGGAATAACATCAGCTCCAGGACCATGGAGAAGTAAAACAAGGAGTTAACAGTGGCATCATCTTTTCCTTATACATGTATCTCTCAATTCTGATGGTCTCTGATTTCATTCCCCCCCTCCCTGCTATTGACAAATGATTCCTTTTAAGGCAGGAGAGTCAGACCTCAGCTCATACTTTTCTTAGTGCAGGAATTTAGAGGAAGGGTTCCACTCTCTCCAGTTCAACCAGACACTATTGATATTACAGGGAAAGATATGGAAATGACTGACCCTGGTCACATGTCCAACCTAATTGCCAGTAAAGCTAGGTTCTACCAGGATCACAGACTAAAGTGATAGGGGCAGTTTCCTTAGAAAAGATTGTCAGTACAGGTCAACTCCCACCAAAGACCCACAAGTCTATGCCAAGCTGGACAGAGCAGGCATGAACAGATTTATATAGCTCATGTCCACAGCCTTAACGCCTGATGTGTTTAGTCATATGGAACTCCCAGTGTCCTCCTTATCTGATCCTGCAGACTCTCACCCCAAATTCCTTACCAATGAGAGAGAGAAGAAAGAGCAATGAAGGTGCACTCTAAAATTACCATTTAGGGGCTAACAAATAAAGAAGAGAAGCAGTGAGGAGTAATGGTCTTTTCTTACTAAGACCAACTTCCTGCCAGTATTCTATTCAGATGAACAAAACATGGGCAAACTAAAGCCAGGTATATCATCTGCCTCTTTGAATTGGAGGGTAAGAATTAAAGACTGGCACTTCTGGGTAATCTTCCTGGATCACGTGGCCTCCACTATGTGTAAGGCATGCAGTAAAGTTAGCCCTACTTAAAAAGTGGCCATGACCCACGTCTCTAACTTCTGAGGCTTTATTTCAGAAAGTCAGCTGGAGGCTGTGTTGGGCGATACCGTGTGGTACATGTGTTTGGTCAGGCCTACAGTGGAACTGGATAAATAAGACTCCACAGTTTTAAAGGCTTCTAAATACATGTGGTGTGCACATGCACATGGGGGACTAGGAAGTAGGGAAAAAGGAGACACAACAGTGAGTATACCATCCTGGTAAATGTGCAAAGTTTATATTCAGGAAAAACAAAAGAACCTCTAAAAGATGTATGTTTTCTGTGTGTACACAGTAAGATATATTTAGAGAAATCCTTTGAAGTTCAGTGTCAAAACTTGGAAGGAAGGTAAAGACCATGCTGGCATTGTAGGAGTTGATCTGGTACACACGCAGCCCAGCCAGCAGAGTGACCCCTTTTAAATAAATAATGTCAATGGTCATGTTGCCAGCAGGGTTTAATACAGGGGTAGGAGCAGCAAGCAAAACTCCAAGTCAGATAATTACAAATCATTCGTCTATTACTATAAGACCCTAATCAGAAAAAAAAAAAAATTTAGAAGGAGAACTGTAAGCTCCCCAGCAGAGTCCAGAACAAACAGCATGATGTTCAGACAAAGGATCAATATACAGCAACAAAGTAGAGTAATAAGCAGGGAAACTGAGGCAGAAGCCCAATCATTCACAATGAGCCAACATGTTGGGCATTTGGAGTTCCACAGGGGATACTGACAGCTCCTCATTGTTTAAGTATTTCTAAACCCTGCCAAGCAGGTTTGGAAGTCACAAAGTCCAGTCCCCTTTTCTGGTACTTTTTAGTTTTTGTATTCACTTGTTCACCTACCTCGCTAAGGCATAACTCTCTGAAGGTAGGGAATCTGTCTTAATCACCTCATTTGTGGCATCTACAAATGGCCTAGGAATAGAAGACAGTAAATGGCCAGGCAGGTTATGTGTGACTGTGGAGGCAGAGATGATGGGTGGGGCTCATCAGTTACTGCAGCATCCTGACTCTAGAGGTAGAAGGCATCAGTGATGCCAGCTAAGAGGGCATGGAGAAGTGTAGATGCACAGAAAAATCAAGGCTAGAGCTCTCTGGAGGTAGAGTGCCTTCCTTTCACCCTAAACATCTGTGCTTTTCCACACTCAATGAAGAGAGAGTTCCCCAGCAGAAAGAGCATCTCCACTCCATTCCTCCACGGTGCTCAGAGGAAATGGGTTCCTTCCTGGTGATGCTTGGCTTGCAGGCAGAGTGGCTGACACATATGTCTTCCCACCTTCCCTGTGCTCAGGCAAAGCATGTCCTTGGGGCCCAGTTCATGCTTGCGCTCAGAGACTGTTCACACCTGTTAGAGCTCTAAATGCTTTGCCTTACAGGGGAAATTAACAGCATTTTCTTTCAGTGAAAACTCATATTCAGGGCATGCATCCAAGACCTTGGGAAGCAGAGAATCCATGTAGAGAGATATGAAGGCATTTGTGCTCTGTCAGTCTCCTAATAATTACTAACTCTCTGAGAGACCAGGGCACTTCCCTTGACCTCTCTGGGCCTGGGGTTTTATATGTTAAATGAAAGCATTGGCTTTAGTAGCTTCTGACTCAGAATCCTCCAAGTACACTACCAGCAGTCTATTCCAGAAAGAATGAAAAGATTCACAGACCAAACTGAGATCCTTGAATCACACAATGAGAAGCAATGAGAAATAGATGAGGGTAGTTTAACACACACAGGACAGGGTACAAACAGGTGGAAGCACTACAGCGCCTCAATCCTGGGTTACACAATGACCAAATGCCTTGTCTTTCACCCTCTTCCTTTTACTTTCCCCTTTCCTTTCTTCTCTCCCCCAATTCTCCCCTGCCCTTCTGGTCAACACTGAGTTTCTGAGGACTAGAGGGTAGGGTGAACAAGGAAGATCTGCAGACCAAAGGTGTCTGGAGCTTCTTCTATTGTGGAGACTCAGGGGCAACTACTCCTGGCTCTAACAATAAACAGCCAATAACATTCTAAGCAGTAAAACTGCATGTCTTGAGAAAAGGATAAATGAGCCAGCACAGATGTATATACCAGTTCAGATACGGTATAGCTATGAATCCAGGGGTGATATGACCTGTGCTTTGTGGTATTTAACATTTACCTGGCCTTCCATTATCTTCTGCCAATAATATGTTACACTTTCATTTGTTGCATCGTTTGGCCTATGTTCAAGACACAAATGTTCCATTTATTCTAGCTAGGTCTACTGTGCCTCACAGGTTACTGACAAACAATCCATGAGTTTTCTCTATGGCTCACGAGCTACTTGCTTACTTCCTGTCTATGATTAGTCTTATCTCTATATTATGCATTTATTTCCTGTGCAAAAGAATTACATTTTCTTAAATAAAAGATAAAAATTAACAACATGATAGCCTCTGAGATCTCTTCCTGCTGGAACACTGTAGCACTGGATGACTGAGGAAGAAGATGCCCAGCACACATGAAAGCAAAGCACGGAAGCCAACATAAGAGAATTCCCTCTCTCCTGTTCTCCTATCCCCACATGCCAGGATATCCTACCACCAAAATACTCATCTGAACATTGAGATACTTTTGTGACTCAATGAACCTCTATTAACACTTACATAAGTTATGAGTGTTTTTCTTGAGTTTAAAAGCAGCTCTGAAGGTGGAAAGAACCTCCCAGTTATAAAGCTGAGTTGTGACTGCCTACATGATCTCAGCTACTTCCTTGTCCCTCACCACATCTGGAAAATAATTCCTGTATGAGCTCAACTGTCCCTGGGGATAAGGCAGCAGCAGTAACCTCTGAGAAAGCAACATCCATGGGCTGCAGCCATTTCTGCAACAAGATGTGAATATGTGGCTGGTTCACCCCAAAGCTGGGTCTCTCCTTTGGACAACTGCAGCCCTCACCACCACAATGGCAACCCACAAAGAAACATGCTGACAAGTAGCGAGTGAAAGAGTAAAGGAAGAGAGTATGTTCCAAAAATCTAACTGTGCATAAATAATGAAAATATTTTTACCCCCTAGACCTGCCCTTTTAGGATGGGCTAATGGGAAAGGCAAACCTACCACGCTATCTATCTTTCAGTAATAAATAAGTGGACACAAGAGGTAATCAGGGGAAGAGAAGACAGGGAAAGGTTTTTTATTTTATAATTTGAATATTCCAGGATTTCTGGCCAGAGTCAACTGATGGGGACAGCTGGATCGAATAGAGGTTTCGTGAACAATGCCTAGGATCTGTGGGACCAGAAATACAGTCAGCAATGCTGTTATAGCAGGCGTTTCTGTTGGGCACCTCCTGCAGGCAATGTCAAAGTGCCAGCACATCATCGGAGAGGTGTTTTTCTCCTGTTGGCTTCCCATTTTGTTTGTGACTCCCACAGCACCCTGTGCAACCTCTCCTCTATCTTTCCACACGGACAAGTTCCTGCCTCACTTCAGCAGGGGCATCCCAAGGAACTCATCAGGGAAGGACAGGGAATTAGCATAAAATTTGTCTTAGACCAGTAACGTTTCTCAAGTGACAGACACAAACAAATTAAAAACTACCTCATAGAGATACACCCTCAATTCAAGTCACACAGGATATCTATAGATAAACACCTTCCAAAATGAGCTCAAATCCCAATTATAGAACAAATGAGTTGACAGTCTATCATAAACGCGTGTGCAAAAACAGCAAAATCAGATCCTCCTCAAAACCTCAAACAATTCAAATATAGAAATAAAAACATTTAAAAACACGTCAAAAGAATAATACAGATTTTAAAAGAACCAAGTAAAATTTAAAATACAGTGATAGACATTGAAATTGCCCTAGCAAAAGGAATTTTTACAGTTTTTCTGTGTTTTCCTAAGTTCAACATCTCATTACATGATTATCTGCCTTAAGTATTATAACTCTTATCTTTCTCTATGATCTTCACAGTTGTAAACTTTTTTTTTGCTATCCTTGATCAGGAAAACCAGAACTGGTCTTTTCAGGAGTTCAGTAAATAAAGCACAAGTGATTTTTCTAATATGGAGCTAATGGCTGGACTGAGCTAACAATTCTTAGTTTGCTTTACATGTGTTTTCTAAATATTCTGGCTTTATCTTGAACATCTGCTCTTAAAGACAAGTCTCAGACATCACAGGTATGAGTGTGGCTTCTGCAGACAGATTCAGAGCTTTCTCTGGCCACTTCTCGTACTCTACTGGCTACCTGCCTGTGTTGAATGGTCAGCTCAAACACCATGGCCTTCTGGTCAGTATTGGCTTCATTCTAACACCTCACCATGCTGGACCCTAGATAGAAAGGAGGTGATGGCCCGTAGTTACCAGTAATAGTGCTTACCCTAAATTTTGCTAAAACCCCACACCTACATGAAAACTTTTTCTCATGCTAATATAGAGGAAGAATACAAGAAGGATAAACTTCAGGATAGCCATTTATGGAGCAATAAAATATGAATTCTGCAACACTTGATGCTCATACTGTACTCCCTGCCAGGCCATATTTTATTTAGATGAATGAAGTAGGGACTCAGCCACACAAAAGTAAGTCTAACAAAAAAATTTCCACAGCTCCTTGAATTGGAGAGAGAAAACAATCATCTCTGTTGGTCTCCCATAATACTGACTGCATTAATATTAAAATGTAGTAAGCTTTTTAATCAATAAGAATTATAAAGATCATTGCTTAACTCTAGCTGCTACATTGTACTTCATGTGGAGCCACAGAGGGGTGCATTAGGTAGGAGCTGGGATTTGTTGAGTATATAAAAATGAATAGAGTGACTGAAGGTACAGAAGATTCCAAGTCACCAGACTGAGGGGAGACACCAAAAATTCTGTCTGATCTCCATTATCTCATGACCACAGAGCACATGGACAGGACTAGTTATCTCACTTTCCTCCTGCCTTGGTAGATGGCAGTAAGTCTCTAGGAGTGCCCGCTGAAAAAGACTGTTGCACAATTTGGTTTCCATCAATAGAAGAGATCAGAAATCCTAGTATATGCTGGTTAGAAAAATGTCAAAATGTTAGTCAAAATATTGTTAAAGGACAAGTATAAATTAATGAGTAAACCTAGAATAAAGTAAATGAAGTTCAGAAAAAATGGGAATGGGAGTCTGAGGAGATAAGCCAGCACTTAGTTATTGCATACCCAAGACACATCTAGAAATCTGTTTGGGTTGGAGCATCAGTGGATGAGGGGAAGGTTAATGTGCATGTGCAGAATGGGGCACTGAATCTTAGACCACTCCACACAAAGCAAAGGCTCAGGTATATGTAGTGAATCAGAAGAAAACCCAGGCAGTAGAGGCTAAAAAACAAGGATGTGCTGTGTCTTTTGATATGGATCCCTAGACCCACATGAGTTTGGATTTAAATTTACACTTTTGTTTTTCAGTTGAAGAAACCACAACCTGAGAACTTAAAGTAAACCTGGTTCTGGGGCGCCTGGGTGGCTCAGTCGGTTAAGCGTCCAACTTCAGTTCAGGTCATGATCTCGGTTCATGAGTTTGAGCTTCGTATCAGTCTCTGTGGTGGCAGCTCGGAGCTTGGAGCCTGCTTTGGATTCTGTGTCTCCCTCTCTCTCTGCCTCTCCCCTGTTCATGTTCTCTCTCTTTCAAAACAAATAAATATTTTTAAAAAATAAAGTAAATCTGGTTCTGTAGTAATGCTCCTAGATAAATACCTCAGCATGGGGCCCCTACATTTTTAGATAGTGAAAGACAGTATAAATACAAATAAAAGAAATTAGAGGCACAAAAACTTCACATTTAAGGAATGTGGACACAAAAATAAGAGTAAACAGCAGGAGACTATCAAAAATCAACAAATTGGTTTGATCAAGATTCAGGTAGATCTCTAAAAATTGAAAGATAGGAACACTGAAATAAAAAATGCAAGTGGAGGGTTAAACACTAGAAGAGACACATTTGTAAAGAAGCTGAGTGGAAGGGAGATATAATGAAACTGTATAGAATGAAAGAGAGTGAAAATAGAAGAGAGGTTAAGAATATGCACAATGGAACAACACATATCTAAGTGCTATGACAGAAGGAAATATGAAAGAAAATGAAGAATGGATAATATTCAAAGAGATAATGCCTGACTTTCCCTGAATCTAGACAGACATGAAGTCTTAGATTCGGGAATTCATGAAACCCCAAGGAGAGTAAATACTAAAAAAATCCATTTTTGAGTACAGTGCAATCAAATTACAGCCAAGATAAAAAAAAAGAGGGTCTCAAGTGGAACCACAGAGAAAAGCTAGACTATGCACAAGGAACAATATTTAGATTGACATCTAACTTTTTGATGGAGAGAAAAGCAGTCAGAAAGTTGAGGAATAGTACCTTCAGATACTTTGAAACTGTGACAGAACTGTCAATCTACATTTGTATCCCATTAAAAAGTATCTTTTAAGGATGAGAATAAAATAAAAATATATTCACGTAAAACAAAACAAAACAAAATGAGTCTGACATCTACAGACCTACACTAAAGCTTACAAAGGATGCCATTCAGGACAAAAGAGAAATTACCTTAAGGATGAATAGTGGCTAAAAAAAAAAAAATACTAAACATGTGGATGAAACTAAGCAAACTGTTCTAGTACAAAATAAGAAAAATAACATTATTTTTAAAATAGTAATAAAATGATTAATGAGTTTAAAAACAAGTAAGAGCATTAAAAAGCTAACCAACCATATCATCTAAGTTTGGAGTGTGTGTTTGCCGTTCAAGCATTCATCCATTTAACAATATTAAGAGAGCACTTATGAAAGCAGAAGCTATTTGATGCAGGGTACACGTAACAGTCAAAAATGTTTATCCCTGTGAAATTTGCATGTTATTATAGAAAAGCATGCAATAAACAAACAAATAAAGCCAGATGATTATAAATTCTATGGAAAAAAAACAGGAGAGGGTGAGTGAGTGTGCAAGTTGAGGACCCTTATCCCTTCATATCTATCATATAGTCCATGTATTATTTCCATAAATTTATCTTATGATAAATAGAAAATTATTCTAGGGCTTTTATATTTTTGAAGGAGAGTAAAACTCAATCAAATTTAGGCTTAAGTGTATGAAGTATGGATTTCAAAGAACATGTTAAAATTTCAAGAATGAAATATAGAAGTAGACCAAGTAAGTATGATGAGGGCTCGATAATGGAATGAGGTGGGGTGAGGCAGAGGGAAACTCAATTAATTCAAAAGGAACAAAAAAGGAAGAAAATCTGAGCAAAGAAAGAGTGAAGCAAATAGAAATCTTGAAAATAAGACGGTAAAAATAAATCAAAATAATGGCAGATATTATAGTAAACAAGAATAGACTGAGCTCTGTGGGTAAATGGCAGGAACTGTCAGACTTGATTACAAAAAAAGAAGTAATATATGCCCTTTAGATGAAATAACCCTCACACATAAAGACAGAGAAATACTGAGGATAAAAAGAAGAAACAGATATACTAGGCAAATATTAGCCAAAGATATCTGGTATACCTATATCATACAAGTCAAAATAGGTTTTATCACAAATAAAAAATTTATATATATATATATATATATATATATATATATATATATATATATATATATATATATATTTATGTGTGTGTGTGTACACACACACACACACACCTCTCTGTTTCTCTAACTATATATCCATCCATCCATCCATCCCTAAAACTGGAATTAAAGTGCTCACACTATAATGAAAAATATTTTTCAGTTTCCTGGGAAATGTATTAATTCTAAAATCTTATTGCCCTAAGATGATCTAAAACATGCAAAACTAAAACTGAAAGGACTATGAGGAAAAACTGACAAATCTATCAATTCTCTATCAGGTATTAAATCCTCTCTGAGTGATTTACAGATGAAGCAGGCCAAAACTCAGTGCCCATAAAGAAGATTTAAATATTATTATTAACAAGTTTAAATAATAAATAATATGAAAATGTGGCACTAACACTTTATTTTCTTTCTTTTTTTATAATTTATTGTCAGGTTAGCTAACATACATTGTATACAATGTGCTCTTGGCTTTGGGAATAGATTCTGGTGATTCACCACTTACCCAGTGCTCATCCCAACAAATGCCCTCCTCAATGCCCTTCATCCATTTTCCCCACCACCCCAACCCCATCAACCCTTAGTTTGTTCTCTGTATTTAAGAGTCTCGTATGGTTTGCCTCCCTCTCTGTTTGTAATTATTTTTTTTCTTTCCCTTCCTCCCATGGTCTTCTGTTAAGTTTCTCAACTTCCACATATGAGTGAAAACACTAGGATTTTATCCAAAGGATATAGGAATGCTGATTCAAAGGGACACATGTACCCCAATGTTTATAGCAGCACTATCAACAATAGCCAAATTATGGAAAGAGCCCAGATTTCCATCAACTGATGAATGGATAAAAAAGATGTGGTATGTATACACACACACACACACACACACACACACACACACACACACACGTGGATGGAACTGGAGGGTATTATGCTAAGTGAAATAAGTCAGTCAGAGAAAAACACTTTATTTTCAAGTTTACATGGAATACTTAACAAATGTTAACAGAGATAGTATGAAGATTATATTCTCCTGGAAGAAGACAGACATTACTTAAGTAAATAAAGTCTATAGTATATTAGATAATGATAAATAATGAGGAAAAACACTAAAGCTGGAAATTAGGCAAGAGATTCAAGGGGATAGAGTATCAATTTCAAATAGGTAGGCCATGGCAAATCTCCCTGAGAAAGAACATTTGAATAAAGACCAGAAGGAAGTGATGGAGGAAGCAATGCAGTATCTGGGTGGAAAGCATTCTAGGCAGATGGAACAGAAAATGAAGAAAGCCTGAGGTTGAATTATGTCTATATTATTCCAATAAGGTGACCAGTTATCTGCAGCTTCAGCAGAATAAACTTGAGGAAGAGTAGTAGAAGATGAGGTCAGAGAGGAATGCCAGACTAGGTAGGGCTGCATAGCTACTGTAAGAAATGTTGTTCTTTACAATTAGTAAGAAAGGATTGGAAGAGGATTTGATCTCATTTGTGTTTTAAAATATCACTCTATTATGTTGTGAATAGACAGACGATGCAAAACAGATGGAAGGACATGGGTCAGAGGCCACAACGTGAGAAATCACAATGGCTTAGAAGTCAGGGGTAGTAGCCAAAGTGATAAATAATGCTCAGATTCTGGATTTCTTTTGAGGTAGAACCAAGGGGATGTGTAGAGTGTCAGAGTCAAGTAAGACTCCCAAGTTTTTCAGTCTGAGCAATTGGATGGATGAAATTACCATTTCCTAAAAGGGGAGAGCTGTGGGAGGTGCAGAAGCTCGGTTTTAGATCTATTAACCTTTGGATGTCAGTTAAACATCCAGGAGAGAGATCATATACATAGCTGGGTACATGAGTCTAGAGTTCAGAGGAGCGGTACAACCAAAAGGTATACATTTGATGGTCATCAGTATATGGATGGCTTTAAAGCCATGAGACTGGATTAGGTCACCAAGGGAGTGAACATAGATAGAATAGGGAAGAGTCCAAGGATTGAATTTGGGGGTCAACCCACAGACAGTGAAGAGTCAGGAAGCTAAGGAAGAACTAATGATGCTGACTAAAGAGTGATCAGACATGCAGAAGAAAACCAGAGTAGCTAACTGCATCAAAATGCAATTCACAGGTTAGGCAGGATAAGGCATGGATATAGATGCAAAAATCTTGAACACAGTAACAGAAAATGCTATTCAACAGTACTTGAAAATGAAATCTAGTAATGATCAAATTGCATTTAACACAGGGATGCAAGATTAATATAGTATTAAAAATCTATTATAGTATTTATTAACTTGAAAAGAGGAAAATCAAATGATATTCAAAAGCAGAAAAGCATTTAATAAGATTCAACATCGATTTCTAATAAAAGCTTCCAAGAAACAAGCAAAAAAAAAAAAAAAAACCTGAGTATCTTTTATCCTCATTAAGGGTGTCCACCAAAAACCTACAATCACGATCCACTGGATATTCACATAGTGGAACTATATTTTAAAAATCAAAAAGAAGGCAAGGCTACACACTGCTCAACACAATCTGTTAAGCATTGTATTGAAGGTCTTAGTGATCTTAGTAAGAATAAAAAGATGTTGAAGGATTATCCAGAAGACACAAAATCTCATTATTTAAGAATTATATAATTACATGAGGCGCCTGGGTGGCTCAGTCGGTTAAGTGTGTGACTTCGGCTCAGGTCATGATCTCACAGTTCCTAAGTTCAAGCCCCGCATCAGGATCTGTGCCAACAGTTCAGAGTCTGGAGCCTGCTTTGGATTATGTGTCTCCCCCTCTCTACCCTATCCCACTAATACTCTCTGTCTCTCTCTCTCTCTCTCAAAAATCAATAAACATTAAAAAAAGAATTATATCATTACAATAAAAACCAAAAAAGAATCTACAAACAAAACGTTAGCATTTATAAGAGTTTTGAATATAATTAGATAAAAGAGTGATATAAAATTAACTGAATTTTTGTATCAAAAACAGTTGAAAGTGTAATTTTTTAAAGATAGCCTGTATATTAACAGTAATGTGGACATGTATATTTTGCCTAAGAACACAATTAATAGGTGCAATGAGTAATTAAATAAATGATCTTTGAGGTCAGTGATACACAATGATCTTGGGTTGGAACACTAAATACCATAAATGCACCTAAATTAACTGAATTACAGTTTGAATGCAGTTTCATCAAAATACCCAGAAATTTTTTAAAGAAATTCAACAAGCTAACTCTAAGATGTGTATGATAGGCCAAAAGCCAAGAAAAGCCAATACTCAAGGAAAAGAGGTCCTGTTCTATCAGAGAAAGAGATTTATCATAAATCTATAATACATAAAGCATTAAGAATCAGCTCAGTGATAAGCAAATACAATAGAACAGAAAAGAGAACCCAGAAGCAGTCTGATATAGGTGTAATTTGCCATATTGATGGATGTAGCATTACAGGTAGGGAAATGAGGAACTGTTTAATAAATGATGCTAGAAAAAAATGGCATATAGAAAAATTGAAATTGTATCTCTAAGGTCACAATACACACAAATCAATTCTTAATGCACTAAAGACTTACATGTAAAAGGGAAAACATTGAAATTTATTTCTATGACTTCAAGGTAGAGAAGCAAGGGCTGCCCATAAAAAGAAAATATTTTACTAGATCTAAAAGTTTTTAATGACTACATTAAGAACTTTTATTCATCAAAAGATTCCAAAAAGAAAAAGAAAATACAAGCCATAACCTGAGAAAGATTAGAACAAAAGTTAAATTTTAAAATAGCTTCAAAAAATCACTAAGAAATAAGGCATACGACCACAAGTAAAAACCTTAAGATATTAACAAACATTTCTAAGAAAAATAAATGACTAATAAATATGTCAGAATATATTCATCCTAAATAGTAATCAGAAAACTGCAAAATAATGAAATGTGATTCACAATCACTGGTGTGACAAAAATTCAGAAATCTGACAATATCAATCATGAAAAAAATGTGTAGCAATGAAGATTATACACTAATAATGGAAATTCAGATATTTTTCACACTTCTCTGGTACCTTTCCAGGTTCTACTATGAATAGATAACCAGCTACTACTAGTTAAAACTAGCTATAAATCTAGTTGCTTAATAACAGCACATTGACTTAAGTATAGTCAATTCGAAGTACAATTGACATCTTGTAAAGCTGAGGGATACAACCCTGTGACCCAGAAATTCCACTTCTAAGAATATCCTAATTATACACTAAAGCAATGTTGTCTGATAGAAATTAAATGCAAGCCACATATGTAAATGTTTCGAGTAATCAGGGGCGCCTGGGTGGCGCAGTCGGTTAAGCGTCCGACTTCAGCCAGGTCACGATCTCGCGGTTCGTGAGTTCAAGCCCCGCGTCAGGCTCTGGGCTGATGGCTCGGAGCCTGGAGCCTGTTTCCGATTCTGTGTCTCCCTCTCTCTCTGCCCCTCCCCCGTTCATGCTCTGTCTCTCTCTGTCCCAAAAATAAATTAAAAACGTTGAAAAAAAAATTTAAAAAAAAATGTTTCCAGTAATCATATTAAATATAAATTTTTAAAAAGGGAACTTATTCTTAATATGATATTTAATTAAAACAATATATCCACAGGGCACCTGGGTGGCTCAGTTGGTTAAGTGCCCAACTTTGGCTCAGGTCACAATCTCATGGTTCATGGGTTTGGGCCCCGTGTCAGGCTCTATGCTGACTGAGAGCCCTCTCTGCTCCTCCCCACTTGTGCATTCTCTCTCTCTCTCTCTCTCTCTCTCTCTCAAAAATAAACATTAAAAATAAATACATAAATAAATAGATAATATATCCAAAATTATCATTTCATCCTGAAACCAATATAAAAAAATATTAATTTGACATTTTATATTATTTGTATTTTTAAAGTATTTTTAAATTTATTTTAAGAGAGAGAGAGAGAAAGCATGGGAGTGGCAGGGAGAGAGAATCCTAAGCAGGCTGCCATCAGCACAGAGCCAGATGAGGGGTTCCATCCCACCAACAGTAAGATCATGACTTGCGCTTAAAACCAACAGTCAGACACTCAACCAACTGAGTCACCAAGGCACTCCACATTATTTGCATTAAATCTTTAAAATCTGATGTGTATTTTATACTGATAATACCTATTTTATACTGATAATACCTAATACATTTCTAATACCAGAAATGGCTAGTGGCTACCATACTGGACAGTATAACTTAGGGAATCACAGCAAACATGTATAGCAATGTTTATATTCATGGCAACTCTGTACCTAACAGAAAAAAACTTGGAAACAATTCAAATATCTATTGACACGTGAGAGATTAACTTAATTGTAGACTACTCAGGTAATGGAAAATTATGCAGCAATAAAAATGAAGAACAGCAGCCCCACACAAGAATGAATCTTAGAAACAAATGTTGAATGGGAAAAGTTTGATAGTAATATTGACAGTACATTATCATTTTCATAAAGCCCAAAAGGAAGCAAAACTCAACAATATGTCAAGAATACATACATATGTGTAACATTATGAGAAAAAGAAAGAAAATAAAAACAAATACAGGGAAGGCAAGGAAATGGAATCAGAATAATTCATAGAAGTTTCCAGAGTTTAGAAAACTTCATTTTTCATGATATTTTCATTGGTAAGTTTTTAATATTCTGATTCGTACTCATATATGCTATATTTATTATTTTGTATGTATTAAACTCTTCATAATAAAATGAGAAATTGTTAAAGAGGCTATTCTGGAAAACATGAGATAATTTTGCCTATGGCCATTTCTCTCTTCCCTCAACATTTTTTTCAACCTTTTTTCTAGGCAATAAAGAAAGTAAAGAATGGCCAGACTTAATGCATGTAAGTTGCAGTTTACAAACAAATATTTGTTTCTTTGGATAAATACTTAGTAGTACAATTGCTGGGAAGCATGAAGAAGGGCACTTGTGGAGTCCAGGCTGCAGAGTGACAGAATCATCTCCATGGGCCCATGGGGACAACTTGGCAGGCCATAGGAGTGTGATTGCGAACTGGGAGAGATTAAATGGGTGGTGTAGGCACGGAGGGGAGGGATTCCCTTCTGCAGAATTACCAAAGGAAGAGGAAGAGAGGTTGTAGAAGTGTAGGATTATATTTGGACAAGAGAAAAGCCACGGATTAAGGATTGAAAAAAATGGAAAAAAGATCAAATTTCTAACTGTAGGGCTTTCTCTAGACTGGGACCAGCTGCCTTGTTGGCATGCCTGGGGAGCAGGGGAGACAGCCCAGGCTTGGTAACTAGCTCAGAGCAGTCCGCAGACCACAGTCCAGAGTCGGAGAAAGCAATCCCCTCCCTTGAGTGCTGTGGGAAGAAGGTAAAGAGCCATACCAAGGACAAAGGACCCTGCTTGTGCCTGCCAGCCCTTTATTGGCTGGTCAGAGTGGCTCTACCCCAGATCCAGGTAACATGGAGTGGGATCCTTTAAGACATCAAGGTTTGAATCCCAGCCAAGTGCCTGGGAGGTGCAGGAGACTGTGGAGGGGAACAAACCACCTCACCCGCGCCCATGAGAAACTGTAAGGAGCAAAAGGCCCTTTGTCAGCAAGGTGGAGTGGCACTTCCCCTGAACTAGGGTGCGGGGAGCGGGATCCTTTAAAACATCAGGGTTTGAATCTAGCGCCTGGGAGGCACAGGAGACTGTGGAGCAAAAAAAAAAAACAAAAAACAAAAAACAAAGAAACAAAAAACTGGTCCACTCACGCCCATGCAGCACTGTGAAGACAACCTGCACAGAGTGGTCTGGGACACTCAGTCCAGGGAGGAGAGACTGGGGTGCTGCCATTTTTCTCCCCATTACAAATAGGGCAGGGCTTCAGGGAACAAAGGGCCTACAGTGGAAGCCGGACCCGCCTACACCAAACCACAACCCTCCACACCTGGTAACTGCGAATCTACCAGAGCAAGACTGACGCCAACCGACCGGGCAACCAGACAGCCCCTCTTCCAGACCAGTGCAGCCACCAGTTCCAAGGCACCCAGCTGTGCCTTGATTTTCTGATTTAATTCTTGGTCAATTCTTATTATGTATATCAGTTTTTTCTCTTCCTTTTCATCCTCTTATTTCTTCTCTTCTCTCCTTTGGTTATTCTGGTTGTTGGTTTGTTTAAGCAGACATATTTAATCTATTCTTTTTACACCTCTTTTGTATCTCCTTTAATTTCCTCTCTCTCTCTGGATTAATCCATATAGTTTCTCTGCCTGCTCAATGTTATTTTCTTTTCCCCCCACCCCTGTCATTTCTTTCTTTGTATGGGATAAGGCTTCTTCCACCACCACCACCACCCCCTTTTTAAATTTTTTTCCAGGGTTACTTCAACAATCAAATCAAAGCACACCTGATGGAAGGTCCAAACCATCACTACAAGTGGGGACATAAAACAACCAGAGTCACAACAAGAGAGAGCATATAACACACTTCAAAAACACCTCCTGAAAGACCAGACTGCAGACAGCATATGACTCCTTTTTATTTTATTTTTTTTAATTTTTTTTCAATGTTTTTTATTTATTTTTGGGACAGAGAGAGACAGAGCATGAACGGGGAAGGGGCAGAGAGAGAGGGAGACACACAGAATTGGAAACAGGCTCCAGGCTCCGAGCCATCAGCCCAGAGCCTGACGCGGGGCTCGAACTCACAGACCGCGAGATCGTGACCTGGCTGAAGTCGGACGCTTAACCGACTGCGCCACCCAGGCGCCCCATGACTCCTTTTTAATATAGGAGTGCTCACAGCTGCATGACACATAAAAAGCTATTAAAACACATAAGGGACATGGGGTACCTGGGTGGTTCAGTCAGTTAAGCGTCCAACTTCGGCTTAGGTAACAATCTCATGGTTTGGGAGTTTGAGCCCCACATTGGGCTCTGTGCTGACAGTTTGGAGCCTGGAGTCTGCTTTGGATTCTGTGTCTCCCTCTCTCTCTGCCCCTCTCCCTCTCATGACCTGTCTCTCAGAAGTAAACATTAAAAAAAAATTTTAAACACATAAGGACAGAAAATCAGCCAAAATGATGAAACAGAAGAATTACCCTCAAAAGAAATCTCAGGAAGAAATGACAGCTAAAAAAATTGCTCAAAACAGATATAAACAATTTGTCTGATCAAGAATTTAGTATAATAGTCATAAGATTAATCGTTGGGCTTGAAAAAAGGCATAGAAGACAGCAGAGAATCTACTGCTGCAGAGATCAAGGAACTAAAAAATAGTGATGAATTAAGAAATGTTGTAGGGGCGCCTGGGTGGCGCAGTCGGTTAAGCGTCCGACTTCAGCCAGGTCACGATCTCGCGGTCCGTGAGTTCGAGCCCCGCGTCAGGCTCTGGGCCGATGGCTCGGAGCCTGGAGCCTGTTTCCGATTCTGTGTCTCCCTCTCTCTCTGACCCTCCCCCGTTCATGCTCTGTCTCTCTCTGTCCCAAAAATAAATAAAAAAAAAAAAAAAAAAAAAAAGAAATGTTGTAAATTACATGCAAGATAAACTAGATGCATTGACAGTGAGGATGGAAGAGGCAGAGAAGAGAATAAGTGAAATAAAAGATGAAATATGGAAAATGATGAAGCAGAGGAAAAGAAAGATTAAAAAAATACTAGACCATGAGGGGAATTAGAGAACTAAGTGATTCAATGAAACATAATAATATCTTTTCATAGGAGTTCCAGAAGAAGAGAAAGGGGCAAACGATTTACTTGAAAAAATTGCAGCTGAGAACTTCCCTAATCAGGGGAAGGAAGCAGACATCCAAATCCAGGAGGCACAGAGAACTCCCTTCAGATTTAACAGCAATAGGTCTTCTGCATGGCATATCATAGTGAAACTGGCAAAATACAAAGATAAAGAGAGAGTTCTGAAAACAGGTAGGGACAAACGGGCCCTAACTATAAGGGTAGACACATAAGGGTAATAGCAGACATATCCACTGAGACTTGGCAGGCCAGAAGGGAGTGGCAGGAAATATTCAATGTGATGAATAGGAAAAATATGCAGCCAAGAATCCTTTATCCAGCAAGACTGTCATTCAGAATGGGAGTAGAGATAAAGGCTTTCCCAGACAAATAAAAGCTGAAGGAGTTCATGACACTAAACCAGCCCTGTAAGAAATCCTAAGGGGGAGTCTGTGAGTGGAATGCTGCAAAGACTACAAAGGACCAGACATCACCACAAGCATGAAACCTACAGATAACACAATGACACTAAATCCGTATCTGTCAATAATAACACAGAATGTAAATGGACTAAATGCTCCAATCAAAAGGCATAGGGTATCAATATGGCAACCCCTATCAAAATAACACCAGCATTCTTCACAGAGCTGGAACAAACAATCCTAAAATTTGTATGGAACCAGAAAAGACTCCAAAAGCCAAAGCAATCTTGAAAAAGAAAAGCAGAGCTGGAGACATCACAATCCCGGACTTCAAGATGTATTACAAAGCTGTACTCATCAAAACAGTATGGTACTGGCACAGAAACAGACACTCAGATCAATGGAACAGAATAGAGAACACAGAAATGGACCCACAAACATATGGCCAAGTAATCATTGATAAAGCAGGAAAGAATATCCAATGGAATAAAGACAGTCTCTTCAGCAAATGGTGCTGGGAAACCTGGACAGCAACATGCAGAAAAATGAACCTGGACCACTTTCTTACACCATACACAAAAAATAAACTCAAAATGGATGAAAACCTAAATGTAAGACAGGAAGCCATCAAAATCCTAGAGGAGAAAGCAGGCAAAAACCTCCTTGACCTCGGCCACAGCAACTTCTTACTCAACATGTCTCTGGAGGCAAGAGAAACAAAAGAAAAAAGGAACTATTGGGACCTCATCAAAATAAAAACCTTCTGCACAATGAAGGAAACAATCAGCAAAACTAAAAGGCAACTGATGGAATGGGAGAAGATATTTGCACATGACATATCAGATAAAGGGTTAGTATCCAAAATCCATAAAGAACTGATCAAACTCAACACCAAAAAAACAAAACAAAACAAAAAAACAAATAATCCAGTGAAGAAATGGGCAGAAGACATGAATAGACACTTCTCCAAAGAAGATATCCAGATGGCAAACAGGCCCATGAATAAATGCTCAACATCACTCATCATCAGGGAAATACAAAACAAAACCACAATGAGAAGCCATCTCACACCTGTCAGAATGGCTAACATTAACAACTCAGGCAAAAATAGATGCTGGAGAGGATGAGGAGAAAGAGGATCTCTTTTGTACTGCTGGTGGGAATGCAAATTGGTGTAGCCACTCTGGAAAACAGTATGGAGGTTCCTCAAAAAACTAAAAATAGAACTACCCTACAGCACAGCAATTGCTCTACTAGGTATTTATCCAAGGGATACAGGTGTGCTGTTTCAAAGGGGCACATACACCCCAATGTTTACAGCAGCACTATCAACAATAGCCAAAATATGGAAACAGCCCAAATGTTCATCAACAAATCAATGGATAAAGAAGATGTGGTATATATATACAATGGAGTATTACTTGACAATCAAAAAGAATGAAACCTTGCCATTTGCAACTACGTGGATGGAACTGGAGGGTATTATGCTAAGCAAAACTAGTCAGAGAAAGACAAATATCATATGAATTCATTCATATGAGGAATTTAAGATACTAAAAAGATGAACATAAGGGAAAGGAAGCAAAATAATATAAAAACAGGGAGGGTACAAAACATAAGAGACTCTTAAATATAGAGAACAAACAAAGGGTTGCTGGAGGGGTTGTGGGAGGAGGGATGGGCTAAATGGGTAAGGGTCATTAAGGAATCTACTCCTGAAAACATTGTTGCACTATATGCTAACTAACTTGGAAGTAATTAAACAATAAACTAATTAATTAATTAAAGACAAAAAAGAAGCCATCACTGCCTCTTGCTTCTGGATGCCTCTTTATCCAAGCTCACCCAATCCTCCCCTCTTCCACAGGACCAACCTGTTCCTTACATTGTAAATTTTTATATTTTCTTTGTTTCTAGTCAACTATCATTATTTGCAGAATATTCTTAGTTTTGCATCTGCATCTATTTGCAACTCCCTTTGAGTACAGTATGTATCAATTTATTTCTGTTGCAATATGCTTTTCCAATAAATTATGCAAAATTCAAAGAAAAAGACATAGGTTATCAGAAGGGATTAAAAAACAAGATTCATCTATATGCTGTCTGCAAGAGACCCATTTTAGACCTGAGGACACCTTCAGATTGAAAGTTGAGGGGATGGAGAACCATCTATCATGTCATTGGAAGTCAAAAGAAAGGTGGAGTAACCATACTTACATCATACAAACTAGATTTTAAATCAAAGGCTGTAATAAATGAAGAAGAGTATTATATCATAATTACAGGGTCCATCCATCAAGAAGACCGAACAATCATAAATATTTATCCCCAATTTGGGAGGACCCAAATATGTAAATCAATTGATCACCAACATAAGCAATCTTATTGATAAGAATATGGCAATTGCAGGTGACTTTAATACTCCACTTACAACAATGAACAGATCATCTAGGCAAAAAATCAATAAAGAAACAGTGGCCCTCAATGATGTACTGGACCAGATGGTCTTGACAGATATATTCAAAACTTTCCATCCAAAACCAGCAGAATACACATTCTTCTCAAGTGCACATGGGACATTCTCCAAGATAGATCACATACTTGGTCACAAAAAAGCCCTCAATAAATATGGAAGAATTGAGATCAGACCATGCACACTTTAAGACCACAATGCTATGAAACTTGAAATTAACCACAGGAAAAAGTTTGGAAAACCTCCAAATGCATGGAGGTTAAAGAACATCCTACTAAAGAATGAATGTGTCAACCAGGTAATTAAAGAAGAAATTAAAAATATATGGAAGCAAATGTAAATGAAAACACAACAGTCCAAACCCTTTGGGATGCAGCTAAGACAGTCCTAAGAGGAAAGTACATTGTAATCCAGGCCTACCTCAAGAAACAAGAAAAATCCCAAATACAAAATCTAACAGCACACCTAAAGGAACTAGAACCAGAACAGCAAAGACACCCCAAAGCCAGCAGAAGAAGAGAAATAATAAAGATTAGAACAGAAATAAACAATATAGAATTAAAAAAAAACAGATCAATATATCTAAGAGTTGTGGTTTTTTTGAAAAAATAAACAAAACTGATAAACCCCGGCCAGACTTCTCAAAAAGAAAAGAAAGAGGACCCAAATAGATAAAATCATAAATGAAAAAAGACAGATCACAACCAACACCACAGAAATACAATTATCAGAGAATACTATAAAAAATTATATGCCAACAAACTGGACAACATGTAAGAAATGGACAAATTCCTAGACATCCACACACTACAGACCCATAACCAGTGAAGAAATTGAATCAGTTATCAAAAATCTCCTAGCAAATGAGAGTCTGGGCCAGATGCCTTTCCAGGGGAATTCTACCAGACATTTAAAGCAAAGTTAATACCTATCCTTCTCAAGCTGTTCCAGAAAATAGAAATGGAAGGAAAGCCTCCATACTCATTCTATGAATCCACCATAACCATGATTCCTAAACCAGACAGAGACACCACAGAAAAGGAGGATTACAGGCCAATATCCCTGATAAACATGGATGCAGAAATCTCAATATGATACTAGGAAATAGAATCCAACAGCATAAAAAGGTTTATTTACCATGATCAAGTGGGATTCATTCCTGGGCTGCAGGGCAGGTTCAGTATTCACAAATCAATCAGTGTAATACATCACATTTTAGAAGAAAGGATAAGAACCATATGATCCTGTCAATAGATGCAGAAAAAGCATTTGACAAAATTCAGCATCCTTTCTCAATAAAAAACCCTCAAGAAAGTCAGGATAGAAGAAATATACTTTAACATCACAAAAGCCACATATGAAAATGCCACAGCTAATATCATCCTCAATGGGAAAAACTGAGAGATTTCCCCCCTGAGATCAGGAACACAACAGGGACGTCCACTCTCACCACTACTGTTTAACATAGTGTTGGAAGTCCTAGCCTTAGCAATCAGACAACAAAATGAAATAAAGGTATCCAAATTGGCAAAGAAGTCAAGCTTTCACTTTTTGCAGATGACATTATACTCTACATGAAAAACCCAAAATACTCCACCAAAAAGTTGCTAGAACTGATCCATGAATTCAGCAAAGTCACAGGAAAAAAAATCAATCTACAGAAATCTGTTGCATTTCTATACCCAATAACGAAGCAACAGAAAGAGAAATTAATCCCATTTACAATTGCACCAAGAACCATAAAATACTTAGGAATAAACGTAACCAAAGATGTAAAAGATTTGTATGCTGAAAACTATAGGAAACTTGTGAAAGAAATTAAAGAAGGCACAAAGAAATGGAAAAATATTCCATGCTCATGGATTGGAGGAACAAATATTGTTAAAATGTCAATATTACCCAAAGCAATCTACACATTCAATGCAATCCCAATCAAAATTGCACTGCCATTCTTTTCAAAGCTAGAACAAACAATCCTAAAATTCATATGGAACCACAAAATACCCCGAAAAGCCAATTATGTTAAAAAAGAAACCCAAAGCGGGAGACATCACAATCCCAGACTTTAGCCTCTACTACAAAGCTGTAATCATCAAGACAGCATGGTATTGACATAAAAACAGACACATAGATCAGTGGAATAGAATAGAGAACCCAGAATTGGACCCACAAATGTATGGACAACTTATCTTTCACAAAGCAGGAACAAGTATCCAATGGAAAAAAAGACAGTCTCTATAGCAAATGGTGCTGAGAGAACTGGACAGCAACATGCAGAAGAATGAACCTGGACCACTTTCTTACACCATACACAAAAATAAACTCAAAATGGATGAAAGACCTAAATGTGAGACAGGAAACCATCAAAACCCGAGAGGAGAAAACAGGCAACAATCTCTGTGACCTCAGCTGCAGCAATTTCTTGCTCAGTGTGTCTCCAAAGGCAAGGGAAATAAAAGTAAAAATGAACTATTGGGACTTCATCAAGATAAAAAGCTTCTTCGTTCCAAAGGAAACAATCAACAAAACTAAGGGCAAATGACAGAATGGGAGAATATATTTGCAAATGGCATATCAGATAAAGGGTTAGTATCCAAAATCTATGAAGAACTTATCAAACTCAACACCCAAAAAACAAATAATCCAGTGAAGAAAGGGGCAGAAGATATGAATAGACACTTCTCCAAAGAAGATATCCAGATGGCAAACAGGCACATGAAAACATGCTCAAAATTACTCATCATAAGGGAAATACAAATCAAAACCACACTCAGATACCACCTCACACCAGTCAGAGGGGCTAAAACTAACAACTCAGGAAACAACTGGCAAGGATGTGGAGAAATGGGAACCCTTTTGCACTGTTGGTGGGAATGCAAACTGATGCAGCCACTCTGGAAAACAGTGTGGAGGTTCCTCAAAAAACTAAATATAGAACTACCCTACCACCTGGCAATAGCACTACTAAGAATTTATCCAAAGGATACAGGACTGCTGATTCATAGGGATACATGTACCCCAATATTTATAGCAGCATTTTCAACAATAGACAAATTATGGAAAGAGCCTAAATGTCCATCAACTGACGAATGGATAAAGAAGACATAGTTTATATATACAATGGAATACTACTTGGCAATGAGAAAGAATGAAGTTCTGCCATTTACAACAATGTGGATGGAACTGGAAGGTATTATGCTAAGTGAAATTAGAGAAAGACAGATATCTTATGTTTTCACTCATATGTGAAACTTAAGCAACTTAACCTAAAACCATGAAGGAAGTGAAGGGGAAAAAAATGGTCTCAAACAGAGAAGGAGACAAACCATAAGAAACAAACTCTCTCTTAAATACAGAGAACAAACTGAGGGGTGATGGGGGGGGTAGCGGGGGGGAGGGGAAAATGGGTGATGGGCATTGAGGAGGGCACTTGTTGGGATGTTCACTGTCTGTTGTATGTAAGTGATGAATCACGGGAATCTAGCCCCAAAACCAAGAGCACGCTGTATGCACTGTATGTTAGCCAACTTGACAATAAATTATATTTAAAAAAAAAAAAAAGGAGCGCACTTGTTGGGATGAGCCCTGGGTATTATATGTAAGTGATGAATCACTAAATTCTACTCCTGAAACCACTAACTTGGATTTAAATAAAATTTAAAAAATACATTAAAAAACACAAATATTTATTAAGTGTCAAGCACTGGACTAAACACTTGATATTCAATGTCTTATTTAATCATCACAAAAAAAATTCGGTTGGCACTTCTAATGGTCCCCATTTCATACATGAGGAAGCTTGAAGAGATGAAATGACTCACAGATGAAATAAATCGCCCAAAGTCACAGGATCAAATAGGCCCAGATAGGATTTGAACTCGAATCTGATAACCATCAGAGCCTGAGCTCCTAACACTTGATGTATGATATGGCTGCAACTGCTCGAACCAGGGGCTATACGGTCATTTACTTAGATCATTGACCGTAAGTAAAACAACTGCCACCGAGGAAGTAAATTATTTACACCACTAATCAAGTACTTTCTCCATGTTAAGTGCTGGGTGTGCATTAAGTCTCAACCTTTCACCATGAAGCTGGTTAGGCATCCTCTGCTGTTGAGGAAATTGAGGCAGAAGTTTACACTATGAGTGGAAAGTCATTCATTTAGTCGATGGCAGTGCTGGAATGCAAACCAAAGCTGTGGGTGCTTCCTAAATCTTAATAAATGCTAAAGGCATGAGTTTTGGTAGTCAATTCCTATGTCAGTTGAATTTGCAGCCAGGTGGACACTGTGTGAGAGAGATAGGATACCTTTCCAGTTGTGATCATCAAGGAGTTTAAAATGTAAATGATAACATTTACAAGGAACATGACTATCTGCGTAAACCACAGTCTTGGGCAGGGCATGCCTGAGACAGGACAAAATGAGGTCCTGTCACCTTACTGAGGTGGGGTGAGTTGGGAAGAGAAACCACATCAGCAGCAAGTTAGCCAGGAAGGAAGGTGGGTAATGATTCTAAAGATGCTGTCCAGTTAATGAACATGAAGGCAGAGGCAAAGCATTGGGTAGTTTAGGCAGTTTTACTTTTTTAAAAGTACACTTTGAAGCCTGACGCTATATATGGTGAATAATTCATGCTCTCTGGGATCACAGAAAGGCTTTGAGATGCTCTTGGAAAAAAAGAAGTGGGGGGGGGGGGCGGGGGAAAGCTGTCCAGAGGGGTTTGTGGGTTTGGGAAGAGAGGGATATGTATACTACATACTGATGCAACTCTAACCAGGTGTCTGGATCAGCACATCTTGCTGCAGATCATGTGATAAGGAATCAGATTGGCTTTCTGTGGAAGTTCAACCAGCTTTTCAAATGTATGTTTTATTATTATTTTTTTAATCATAATACAGCGAACATTCTGTGAGGTCTGCAAAGCTGAAACAGCCTGCCTATTTTCTCCTTCTTCATTATCCTTACAGGCTTCTGCCTCCTTTATTTTCTGGTCAGCTTTACCCAAATTTCCAGTCAGAAGCTCTGAGATGTCTGAACCAAATCAGAAACACTTGCAATCCAATAATTTCAGGGGGAACCTAGAGTTGAGGGAACCCCACTGGATGATCCAATCAGGATTTATGTTAGTTCTCTGACTCAGATATATTTCCACAAACCTTCAAGCACTAAAGGAAGAGAACAATGGCAGAAACTAACTTATACTATGCAATGTTCCCACTAGCCATCTCATTCCCAAGAAAGTCTCTGGTTTCCCTTAATTGGATTTGGGGAAAACCCACAGGGAATGACAGCCACAGAAGTCTCAAACAACATAACACATGAAGCTGGACATCCCTTGAATGGTCACAACAGACATAATCTGAGCAAAAGCAGAAAACCCAGACCAGCAAAACTATGAGGGGTCAGGTACAAGGGGAAACTATGAGAACACAGGCAGACAGCTATGTTGAGCACATCAAGAAAGTTCTGGAAGCAACAAAGAGACAACAGAGACTCAACCATGGCTTTCTTCCTCAAAGGTGACCCATACTGTAGGGTTGTTAGAGAGGGGTGAGACCTCCAGGTAATGAAGTCTACCAGACTGACAACTTCAGCTGCCTCTGGAGACCTGGCTGCTACTCCTTCAGGGAGTTATTGAGGCTGCTCTAGCCCAGAAATCCTTAAGAGACATTACTAGTCTTGATAGTAATGGCTCCCAGCAGCCTGTCCTACAGAACTCTTATCTCCTTGACTGGTTCAGCCATCTCTTGGGTCCCTTAAAGTTTAAAAACTGATGATGATCATAGTGGTGATGATGGCTAACATACTCTATCCCAGAGATCATATACTGAGAAGCCATTATTTTATTTATTCTTTCCACCAACACCATGATGAAGGTATTTTTATATTATGTTATATTATATTATATTATATTATATTATATTATATTATATTATATTATATCATATTATATTATATTGCCCCTTTTAACAAATCAGGAAAATGAAGCACAACTGGGTTAAATAACATGCTTATATTTACAGCTTAAAGTGCCAAAGCTCCTATTTGAACCCAGGTCTCTCTAATTTCAAACTCTATGCTCTTAACCTCTACAACAACGTCTCTCAAATTTGAATAATGCACAGACCCCTTTAAAGGAATCTTTTTTAAAAAAATCCTGTGCAATCTGGCTTGTTACTTTTATTACAACTTTATTAAAATGTGAACAAATATAAAACTAGTTATAAACCCCTTCTAAAATCATGAAACCAAAACCAAACATATATATTAAAAACATTTAATAACTAAATTTTAAGGCCAGTAAAATTCAAATTAAAAACATTAATTCAATGTGATGAAGGATGTTGTTCTGCTGAAACTAGACCATCCATGTGGGTTTTAGCAAGAGGAAGATGAGCCTCATGTCAGGTTCCGTATTTAATATTTTTATGTGTATTTTGGCTTCAGTAATTCAGATAATGCCTGTTAGCCTAAGTATGTTATTAATTATTTCAAGGCTTTGCTTGCTGGTTCACAATAAATAGATTTCACATGTTTCCAAAACGCTGCCAACAAACAATCTTCAAGTGTCAATTTTAATTCAGTGTCATTTGATAACTCTGTAATGCTGTCCTGTTTACTTGAAAAGAAGGCTATGACTGTAACATTATTGAAATTTTCATTAAATAAACCCTGATTGCCAGAAGCAGGTCTCATTTCATGTGTCTGGCCATGCTTACAGTGAATGAATGGTGACAGTTGGGCTTGTTCAAAGATGGATTCTGTAGTGGGTGTCTGTGCAGTTTGGGATTGCCTGCCCAGGAGCATATGGCTTTGAGTGTGATATGCATACAGCCCTTGGGCCCTCTGATGGCTAAGCTCTCCCATCACATTTCTTCCTGTGAAATTTTTATTAGTGCATCACTCCCTAAAGTCATTCGACCTTCTCCTAGTAAAAATAAAATTTATAAAAACAGATGCAAATGTCCACATAGAAATTGCGTGGTGGTTCTTGGAAGGTGTGACCTTAAAATTATTCAGAATAGATCTGTTAATTTATCAGAGCATCACTGACATCAAACAAAAACTTTAAAAAATTCTTTTATGAGACATTCGCCTATGGGTTTTTGTTTGAAAAACATGGACCATGGCTATTGGTTTCCCAGCATCCAGTATGCAGAGAGTGGTCCAGCTCCTGAAAGGGTTTTTGACTATTGAAAAATTTGGTTCTAAGGTCATCTCTCAAATACACATAAAACTTCCATCCTCAACCCCTTTCTCTGGACCCTCAACACAACCCCACATTTCTGTTTCTGTAAGTCCCATCGACATTCACACTCTTGTTTCCCAGCACCTAGGTCTTCCCACAAAAGGTCCATCAGTAAAGAAAGCAATGGACCTGAATCCTACATTGGCTTGTTATATCTTATCTTATCTTGTTATATCTTATCTTGCTATAACCTCCCTGGTTCATGCTGTTCGCATTAAAACACACTACCTCAACCAAATAACACATCAACCCACTTTGTAGCAGCAGGAGATTCCCACATTATTACTATGACTGTAGAGAAAAGAGAGTGAACACAAGGAAGAATTAAGAGCCACTTTGCATCTCTATTAAGATATAATACTGGAACCTCGTGTTTTACAAAAAGTGACAACATTATGGCTGATGATGCAGAATTTTTGGTTAATTTCTCTTGTCTATTGCCATTTGCTCTATTTGCCATTGGTTTAAGATGCAATTATTAAAGGTATTTTTTAAAATCACAGGACCCTAAAATCCATTTACTAATTCAACAAATACTTACATAATTTTGTACCAATTAACACAAACTTTAAATGATTTTATTTTAATGCAAAACTTCTATTTAGAAATTATTAGAGGGGTGCCTGGGTGGCTCAGTCAGTTAAGTGTCCAACTCTTGGTTTCAACTCAGGTCATGATCTCACAGTTTATGGGTTCAAACCCTGCATCAGGCTCTGTGCTGAGAGTGTGGAGCCTGCTTGGGATTCTCTCCACCCCCCTCTCTGTCCCTCCCCTGCACTCGTTTTCTCTCTCTCTCTCTCTCAGAATAAATGAATATACTAAAAAAAAGAAACTGTAGAATTTTTTGAAGCCAACTTTCTTGGTTTTGGAGAAACCAACAGGGTGGAACTCTCCATTACACAAAGAAAATGTAAATTCCAATGCCATTAATTGTTTTCAGAGAAAATGTATCTCCCCACAAATGTGAATACAGATGATATGAGCCGAAGTTTGCCTATTTTTGGTTGGGTAAATTGGGTGCATTTATCATAAGCCAGACTGGGACCTGAAAGATTCAGACAATTGTCCTAAGGTAGGATTAATAATTAATGCTCCTTAAATGGCATTATTTAAATTAGAATATCTCCTACTTGGGGAAATATATTGCTGACACTTTCAACTTCTGTTCCTAAAGTTCTCTGACATAAATGGGTATTTGTATTAGGGAAATAAAACCTTCTGCAGGCTGAGACATGTGTGTCAGGGGTCCTGGGAGTGGCCAATGCTTGTGACAGTGCATATTGAATTTGGGGCTGTCCTTGCACTATTCCACCAGTGATCTATAAGGGAGTCTGGTCTTAGATGTGCTTTTGAAGACCTAATAAAAAAGTGCCCATTCTTAGTAAAGAGAGCCAGTAGTCTGCAGAAGTTAATTATAAGATAACATGATAATGTGGCATTTGGGAACAGCAATGGTTTGGAGCTAAGGTAGTGGACAAAGTAACAAGTGACTACCAAGATGAGTTTGCAGGAGATGTAAGCATTCATTGGGGTCCCACCTGATAGACAAACTTGGGAGAAAGATTGGCTTCCCCAAAATTTGGATTAAGAAACATTATCATTTTGTACCCATTTCAAGAGCAAAATAAATGGAACTTTTCAGTCACATCTATTATTTATATATGCTAGACACAATGCCTGGAATTGGAGATCCATGTAAACAAAGCATAACCTTTGCCTTCAAATCACTTAAAATCTAGTGGGTGGTCATTTGTATGTGCATGTTGGGAGGGTAAAGGGGTGGTAGGCAGATTGAGAGGGTTGCCTTTCACCAGTAGGAGGTCAAAGCATGAATAGTCATTTCCAGGTTTGTAATCTACCCATGTAAGAGGAAAATATTTGGTGCCTCCAAGTGTTTCTCCTCTGTAACAAGTCACTGGCTACCCTAGGCAATAGGCAATGACATAGCAGAAGCCACTCTTCAATCACAGCCCCTGCAAGGCAGGGGTTGCTTCATTCAAATTGTGGTTTATCCCACTCTTTATAAAGTAAGTTAATAAATTTAATAAAAGAAAACAAATTAATGTTTGTTAAGACATCAGGAGAATGCAAAAAAAAAAAAGATGAATCTCTGAGAATTGAATGTCAAAAAGGAGCAAAGATAGAATCATACAATAATTCCATCTACCAATAAGGAAGAGGATTGTACTCTGGGATTCAGCTTCTGTGATCTTTCCTATCAACATGGCAAAGTGGCTTTAGCTTCCTCCTTGAGTCACCTGGGCCAATGGCAGCAGCCAGAATTCCTATGATAAATATTGATGGAAAATCACCCTCATATGTTATGTCTCATGAAGAAAGATGATGACTCATTCAGAGAAATTGGAAAACATGATTGTTGATCAAAAAGGGAAAAATAAAGCAAGCATCAGATTTAGGAAAAGCCATCTCTCTTCCCACGTCTCTCTCATCATTATTCAAGTTATTGACAAGTTACTGAAAGGTTTTAAGCATCCTACCACTTATAAGAGTCAAAATTGACTTCTCTTGAGGGAGAATAGAAGAGGTGGGGTCTGAGACCTTAATCAGCACATTTTGTTTTCTGTTTGGATGAAGTGGATTCTGTGCATGAGGGAAATTAGTTGACCATGGAGCTAAGAAAGCTTTGTTTCCTTAACTGCAGAAATTCACTACACATACAATAGGATTTTCTTAAGAGTTTGTGACCATAAGTCTAGTAATAAAGCAAACATAACAGGAACTAGTTCATATATGGTCACCAATGATAGCTACATTAGCTAAATGGTTAAAAACAAACAAACAAACAAACAAACAAACAAACAAACAAACAATGGGTTATTTTCTGTCCTGATTTCATTACACTCTTGACCACTTCTCTCTCTTCATGTCCTCCCCTCCTTTTCTGTCCACTCTTTTCAGATTCTCCCTTAACTTCTTTCACTCCCCCTCCTCAGCTTTTCACAAATCTCTTCCTTCAGCCCATTATAGAGGGATGCACCCACTTTCTCTCAGATTGCTCTTCCCCTGCTCTGGTGAGCCCACATTGTTGTGTTTACATTTTATTTTAATTTGGACTGATGACAGATTCAACAGACTCCTTCTGGGTCCTCTCGCTTCTAGTCTTCATTCTTTCCAATTCAGTTTTTACAAAACCACCAGAGAATTTTCACAAAATAAATCTCATCCATCTTTTCCTTGCTTACAGGTGCTCCAAGGTTCCCCATTATCCATGAAACAGACCCCTTGGCTAGGCATAAAACGATTTCATGATCTGGCTCCTGCCTCACTTCTCCAAACTTCCCTCCCAGCATGCCTTTCAATACATACCTTATGATATGATCATACAGAATTATTTGCAGCTCCAAAATGTTGTGTGCCATCTCTATGGAATGCCCTACCCTGTTTTTCCAGGCCAGCCCATTCAGGTAGCCTTGACACCACCCAATTTGGGTGAGATGCCATTCCTTTCTCATCTTCCTTTGTGTCCACTACTTGCCCTCATTGTAATATCCTCATTCAGTGGTTTGAATAGGATTCACATAGAAAAACAGATCCACCATGGGAAAAAAGTATGTATTATTGAGTTAGACTTTACACAAATAGGCAAGGAGCTGGGAAGAGATGATATGGAAGGGAAGGCTGGAGGATTAGAACACTAGTCACTAGTCAAATAGTCCATTGGACTAGTGGGAGCTTAAAGAGAAATTCAACATATCACCAAAGTGGGTACCACAAAGGGAGAACTCATGAGAAGTCTCTGGAAACTGTCTCCCTCTGTGGAAGAGGTTGCCTTTGCATAACTGCAGGCTTGATGGGTCCCCAGAGAAGCGTCTGGTGGTGGGTCTAGAGCCACTGTTTGAAGACAAGATGGATGAGGAGGGGAGGGGAGAAGAACAAGCTGGAGCCTACCAGGAACCTCTATATCTGTCCATCATCACAATTGACAACAAAGACCTTCTGAGAGCAAAGGAGTCTGATGATATTCTGTCAGCAAAATTGCATTCAAGTTCTTTTTTTTTTTCTTTCTTTTTTTAATTATTTATTTATTTTTTGAAAAAGCAAGCAGACAAAATTATCTGGGGAAATTAGCTGTAGCTCTCAGATTTGGCCAAGTTGGCCTAATACAGTCCAATACACCTTAGCTGTCTTTTTATACTCCAAACTGGTATCAGAAGACAAGGCATGTGTCTCATTTATTTTCAACTACCAAGCAGCAAGCACAGGGCTGAAGACATATAAGAGATTCAGAAATAGTGGTCAGTGAATGAAGGACATTTATATAGATGATAAGGTATTTGAGTTTTCAGTCATGCTCAGAGCAGATGATGGGAATGGTATGATGCATTCTTGGGACGAGAATTTCTCATGTGACAAGACTGAATTCCAGTGACTCAATAAATGTAGAAGCATTCCATTGGGACAATGTATTTGATTATCTATATCAACACATTTACTTAACTTACTTAAAATTTACTTAAATTTTACTTTAAAATTTAAAGGAAATGGATAAATGTTTCCTAAAATCAATTTTTTTTTCTTTATTGTGATCAACATTTTCAGCTTTAGTGTGTTTTCGTTTTAGGGATGTCATTCATTTTTTTGTTTTCTTTTTGTTGTTATTGCTTTTAGGATGCTAACAGCAATGCAAAGAAAAGGCCTATTTTATGTTTATTATATTGAAAGGCTTGTCCTGAGGTTACCTGTGTTCTTATCATAAAGTCAAAACAGTTTAAAAGTGCATCAGTTTTTAAGTCTGCTCCAAGCATACTAAAGTTCATACCCATTTCTCCTCACTTCAAAGAAGGAAAACTACATCTACATCAAGAAAAAGATAAGGATAGGGGCGCCTGGGTGGCTCAGTCGGTTGAGCGTCCGACTTCAGCTCAGGTCACGATCTCACGGTCTGTGGGTTCGAGACCCGCGTCAGCTCTGTGCTGACTGACGGCTCAGAGCCTGGAGCCTGCTTCCGATTCTGTGTCTCCCTCTCTCTCTGCTCCTCCCCCATTCATGCTCTGTCTCTCTCTGTCTCAAAAATAAATAAACATTGGGGCGCCTGGGTGGCGCAGTCGGTTAAGCGTCCGACTTCAGCCAGGTCACGATCTCGCGGTCCGTGAGTTCGAGCCCCGCGTCAGGCTCTGGGCTGATGGCTCGGAGCCTGGAGCCTGTTTCCGATTCTGTGTCTCCCTCTCTCTCTGCCCCTCCCCCGTTCATGCTCTGTCTCTCTCTGTCCCAAAAAAAAAAATAAAAATAAATAAATAAATAAACATTAACAACAACAACAAAAAAGGTAAGGATAAATTCTGAGTTACTAAGAATTCTCACATAAAATATCCCATATCTTTATTTTAATCCTACTATACCCTGAAATTCAAAATTTTAAACTGCCCTTCTGATAAAAACTAATGAATGTTTAGGAGAAATGGAGCCATGTGGAAGAAAAAGGCCACTACAGATTGTACAGGGTCAGTATGACTATAGTATATTTGTCTCCTTGTTTTCTCTCCCTGACTCTTTGCACATCCATTTTGTGTGCATTATCATCATCAGAATAACTTCTTTATCTCCTACTGTATTTCTGGTCTTGTGAAGTGTTTTCAAAAAAGAAGTTTTGAAATAAAGTTCAGGTTTTTATTTTACTTTTACAATCAAAATTCTGGATTTATGTCTCCAAAAATAATGAATTCCTCCCTGCTGTCAACTGCTAGGGAGTGGTTTTCTATTCCCTGGTTCCCAAAATGGAGAATGTGGTGTTACACCAGAGGTAATGCAATAGTGCAGAATAAAAATGGTGTGTCTTCTTTGCCTATAAGTCTTATTAAAGATGTTTCAAGAAATTTGATAATAAAGCCATGCAAACATGGATATTGTAAAATAGAATGTAAAATTCACATTGATTTAGAATATAAAATAAGAGGCCCCAAAGAAATGTTGACTTTATTGGGGATCCCGTTAGAACACTTACCACCCCCTCCCCATTCAGGGTAGTTAGATGGAAATTGCTGAGGAGCCTCTTAGATCATGCATTATTTTTGGCATCAGTAATAAAAAAAAACACTCAGGTTTTAGACAAAAGAAACTTTTTGTCAATCCCAGAAAGATTTGGAACAGGATGCTACTAACTAAATTGATACTGTCAAGTTAATCCAAGAAACATTTTTATGTTTCTTTATTACCAGACATAACACAAGACAACATGTCATTTGATCAATGATGCTGTCACAAATCAACCCTCATTTGTCAGCCCAAAGAGAACAAATGACCAGAAGGTCAGGGATTGAAAGGAGGAGGGGTCTGGGTTCCAAGTCCATGGTCACACTGGAAGATGTTCCTGGATTTTGCTGGCTTAAAGCCACCTAAGAGTGTCCTCCCACCCACCCACCCACCCACCCACCCACCCTTCCTTCTTTCTTTTCTCCCTTTCTCCCTCCCCACTCCTTATCCCCCTTCTTTAGAGCCCAGATCAGCAATACATATTATTTTCCAGGTTCATGCAATGTTTTGGGTTAAGTTACCTATTAAGAGAAACTGTATGATCCCTTGCTACAGTCCAGCTTATAAATTTTAAGCAAGAACATCCAAAGGCATTCAAAAATAAGGTCTTTAATTGCTTTAAGTTAGAATAGCCCAAAGTCACTAACTTTGGCAGTAAGCAAGAGGTTTCCACATAACAATGTCACTCTGACATGGTAAATCAAAGCTGTTTTGGCTTAGTAGGGAGTAGGTGAAGGTTGATGGACAAAGTAGCCTGAGTTCACATCAGACAGGAGATAATCATTGTTGTGATAGAGGAAATTCACTTCCATGTGGCTGTTCCCTGTTCTGAAGATGTTCTTGTCTGAGTAATGCAGATCTTATTTCCATGTTAACTGTATGCCTCAATCCCATATTGGTAGGGTTATTATTATTTTTTTAATGTTTATTTATTTTTGAGAGAGAGACAGACAGAGCACAAGCAGGGGAGGGGCAGAGACAGAGGAAGACATAAAATCTGAAGCAGCTCCAGGCTCTGAGTTGTCAGCACAGAACCTGACATGGGGCTCAAACTCTCTGACTGTGAGATCATGACCCGAGCCAAAGTCAGATGCTTAACCGACTGAGCCACCCAGGTGATAGGTTGATTTTAAGCCTTGGGTGCCTGACCAGGATAGTCCTAGCATAATTACTAATGTGGTCCCCCTTCACTCTCAAATGTGTCCTGGTTTACATGATGAATTAAATGTTAGAGCAAACCAAAAAACCTCACTGCAAAAACTGAGCTATTTCCAGCTAAGTCAGAGCCACAGAAATAAAAATGTAGCATGAATGAAGGTAATTTGGCCACAAGGAGGTTGGGATGATTAAGCAAGACTAGATGGCAGGAACAAGTGAGGGACCATGGTCTTCAGGGTCACTAAGGCAACAAAGGGAGGAGTTCCCCTCCCCTGGAAGGGCAGTTGAGCACAGTCCAGCAGAAGTCATGCTGTTGGCCAGCCAGTCAACCACCTTCAGCCTGCTGCTTCTGGTCCCCTGTCCTGGGCTATCCCCCCTTCCAGAGGGGAAGGACACTGGCTTTAGAGCCACTGCATTTGCATTTCAATTCCAGTCTTATTACTTGTCAGCTGTGTGACCTCAGGCAGATTCATTTAATCTCTCTAAGCCTCAGTTTTTCCATCCACAAAATGAGAATAATCAGAGCTGCCTTGCAGGACTGCTGGAAGAATCCAAGATTATGCAAGTATTTAGCCTGGGGTCTGGTGCAAAGTTAGTACAAAATAAATAGAAACTGTTTTCATAGCCTATATGTGAATTCTGAACAATTTAGTAGACGATTCTCCCCATCTTATAAATGGGCCCTATTTTTATGTGGCTCATTCTCATCAATCCTGAGAGTCAGCAAATGCCTTGACAGTAGTCTCCATTTTATACCTCAGTTTTGCCCACAGCACCGACTTCCATTGTACAAGGCACAAAGCAGGCCCTCAAGACATTCCTAATCAGTTAATCAATTGCCTCCCAAGCCCAGTGAACACTGATGGCCAGGTCCTGCCTGCTGGCTCTTTTCCTTGCCCTGGAAAGCATCAAATTATCACAGCACCAGGGTTACTCACAGTATCTGCAGGGAAGGGGACATCACTGTGAGGCAAAGGCAAGAAGCCCTACGTGGAGTCAAAATAAATTATTCTTTGAAGGCAGTGAAATTTCACTTCTTGTCTTTAACCATGTTCATAAATAATGGAATGTCCGTATTATTTTTCTTCATTCCAAAGAATGAAAATAGAAAAAGGCCTTGGGTTTCTAGCTTGCAGTGCTGTGTTGCTGGCAATTGGCATTCATGCTTTCCTAAACAACAACTGTACTCCAAGAGTCCGTTGTGTGTCGAGTATGTGTACATACTGCATATAGATAAACATAGATATTTAAAATATTTTGTTTAATTAGGGTTTGATTGGGAGGCCTAAGTGAGTGCAGGAACCAGATAAGGTAGAAAACTGCCAAACCAGCTTATCTTCACTGCTATGGAGACTCAGCTTAAAATCAGTGTTTCCACAAGCACTACAACATACATAGTTTGAAACTGAGTACTGATGCTATACTTTAATTCTTGATTATTTTCCTGTGAAGTAAAAACATTTATTATTATTAAAATATCCATGCTACCCAAAGAAATCTATGGATTTAATGTAAACCCTATCAAAAATCAATAGCATTTTTCACAAAACTAGAACAAATGATGCTAAAATTTGTACAGACCATTAAAGACTCCATATAGCTAAAGCAATCTTGACAAAAAAAACAAAGCTTGGAGGTATCACAGTTTCAGATTTTAAGACATACTACAAAGCTATAGCAATCAAAACGTATGGTACTGGCATACAATAGACACAAAGAAAATGGAACAGAGATCCCAGAAATAAACCCACACTTATATGATCAGTTACTCTATGACAAAGGAAGCAAGTAAATATAGTGGGGGAAGAGACAGTCTCTTCAATAGATGTTTATGGGAAAACTGGACAGCTCCAAGTAAAAGAATTCAACTGGACACTTTCTAACACCATACACAAAAATAAACTCAAAATGGATTAAAGAACTAAATGTGAAACCTGAAACCATTAAAATCCTAGGAGAGAACGCAGGTAGTAACTTCTCTGACATGAGCCATAGCAATGTTTTTTAGATGTGTCCCCTCAAGCAAGGGAAACAAAAGGAAAAATAAACTATGAGGTCTACATCAAAATAAAAAGCTTCTGCAATGACAAAGGAAACCATCAACAAAACAGAAAGGCAACCTCTTTAATGTGAGAAGCTATTTGCGAATGATAGATCCACGAAGGGTTAATATCCAAAAAATATTTTTTAAATGTATACAGCTCAACACCAAAGAAACAATCTGACTTAAAAATGGGCAGAGGAGTTGAATAGACATTTTACCAAAGAAGACATACAGATGGCCAACAAACATGAAAAGATGCTCAGCATCACTAATCATCAGGGAAATGCAAATCAAAACCACAATGCAGTATCACCTTAGAGCTGCCAGAAATGGCTAAAATCAAAAACACAAGAAACAACAAGTGTTGATGAGGATGTGGACAAAAAAGAAACAGCATGAACTGTTGGTGGAAATGTAAACTGATGCAGCCACTATGGAAAAACACTGAGGAAAAATGTTCCTCAAAAAATTTCAAATAGAAATACCATGCGATCCAAATTCCACTACTGCATATATACCCAAAGGAAATGAAAGTGCTAATTTGAAAATATATATGCATGCCTATGTTTATCTTAGCATTATTTTAAATAGCCAAGCTGTGTAAGCAACCTACGTGTCTACTGATTGACAAATGGATAAGAAAGATGTGGTATATATACACAATGGAATATTATGTACCTTTAAAAAGGAGAATATTGTGAATTTACAACATGGATGGACCTGAAGAGTATTATGCTAAGTGAATTAAGTCAAAATGAATGAATTAAGTCACTTTTATGTGGAAACCAAAACAACAAATTAGTAAGCAAACAAGAGCAGAATTAGAATTAAAAATAGACCTACCCTATGACCCAGCAATAGCACTGCTAGGATTTACCCAAGGGATACAGGAGTACTGATGCATAGGGGCACTTGTACCCCAATGTTTATAGCAGCACTCTCAACAATAGCCAAATTATGGAAAGAGCCTAAATGTCCATCAACTGATGAATGGATAAAGAAATTGTGGTTTATATACACAATGGAGTACTACATGGCAATGAGAAAGAACGAAATATGGCCCTTTGTAGCAACGTGGATGGAACTGGAGAGTGTGATGCTAAGTGAAATAAGTCATACAGAGAAAGACAGATACCATATGTTTTCACTCTTATGTGGATCCTGAGAAACTTAACAGAAACCTATGGGGGAGGGGAAGGAAAAAAAAAAAAAAGGAGGTTAGAGTGGGAGAGAGCCAAAGCATAAGAGACTGTTAAAAACTGAGAACAAACTGAGGGTTGATGGGGGAGGGGGGGTGGGAGGGAGGGGAGGGTGGGTGATGGGTATTGAGGAGGGCACCTTTTGGGATGAGCACTGGGTGTTGTATGGAAACCAGTTTGACAATAAATTTCATATATTGAAAAAAAAAGAGAATTATAAATACAGAGAACAAACTGGTGGTTGACAGAGGGAAGGGGGTGGGGGAATGGGAAAAATGGGTGAAGGAGAGTAGGAGATACAAGATTACAGTTATGTAATAAACAAGTCACAGGGGTGCAATGTACAGCACAGGGAATATAGTCAATTGTATTTTAATAATGTTGCATGGTGACAGATGGTCTCTATGCTTGTGGTGAGTATAGCATAACATATAAATTTCTCAAATAACTATGTTGCACACCTGAAACTAATGTAATGTGCATCAAGTATACTCAAATTTTATTTTATTTTTTAAAAGAATGCCACATGCTGTAGTCATGTTGTCCTGAGTAAATGTCTCAGCTCCTCAAGTGAAGGGGCAGTTATATTAGACAGGTATACACCAACTCCTCGGACTTAACTTTGGTAGATATCAGGTGTGTATTTACATTCATACTGCTTTCACTACCAGCATTCCTGAGAACATTCATTTGCCTTTTCTTATGAAACTGCCCATGATCAAACCAGTAACTAGATGCAGCCACCACCACTCCCTTCCCTGGGCCTCTGCCTGGTATCTGAACACATGAAGCATCTGGTCTCTGTATGCATGTGTCCCAATTTCCAAGCATGCTCCCTTTTAATTTCTGCCTTACTGTAAAACCTGGAAATGTTGGAGGTCAAAACAGTGACATAAAGATTATTTGCCGTAGCTACAATGTGATTTGGTTCTCTCCATTTTGTTTATAAAAGAGATGAAGGCTTTCTGTGTGTCTCTGTAAGAAATTAAACTACAGCAAGAATTTTAAAATCCACTCGTCTACTCAAAAGCAGCACCAACTTGCACATCAAGTTACAAAAATGTCCCGCCTTCACCTATCCTTAGTCTTCATAGTAACATTTTTGTTGATACAGATTTGACCGCATACTTCATTTGTTATCCAAAGCAGTCAAGGACAAGTCAGGGAGGTTACATCATCTCTCTGCCCACACAGTCAGCCTTGAACTCCCCCAGTCCTGAATGGGAGAAAGGGTCCAAAAGGAGAGATGGGGGTCAGTGGCCAATGGCATAATTATGTGACTGGCTCAAGCAGGGTTTAAACAACAGACATACAGGTTTAAATAACCGTGTGACCAAAGTTGTCCACATACGACTTCACCACAGAAACAAACTGGAAAACTGACATTAAAAAGATTTCCTTTAGGGGCGCCTGGGTGGCTCAGTTGGTTGAGCGTCCGACTTTGCCTCAGGTCATGATCTCTCAGTTCATTGGTTAAGCCCCTCATCGGGCTCCGTGCTGACACCTCAGAGCCTGGAGCCTGCTTCGGATTCTGCGTCTCCCTCTCTCTCTGCCCCTCCCCCCCTCATGCTCTGTCTCTGTCTGTCAAAAATAAATAAACATTTTAAAAAAATAAAAAGATTTTCTCTTCCAGTGATAAGCAGTTTAATTTTTTTTCCTCCCTTTCACCACAACGGCTATGAAGAGAACATCACACATTCACCAGGCTCACTCACAGTTCATGCACATGTGTATCTCATTCTGTCCTAACAAGAGCCCTGTAAATTACATATTAGAGGAGAAACTGACTACCAGATGATTGAAAATCTCCCAAGATCCCACAGTAGTGACAAAGCTATGACTGGAGCCTGGGCCTCCCAACTCCAGGATAATACTCCTTCCTTTGCTGAGCTTAGGAATAGGTGATACAGGCAATCAGCAGAATGGAATGCTGAAGCTCCTCTGGACCACCTCCCCTGATTCTGAGAACTCTGTCAAATGTCTCTCGTCAGCCTCCACTGCCAGTGTCCAAGAAGCTTATTCTCACCAGGTCAAGCACACATCATTGACACCTAAATGTCATTGACAACCCTAAGTCCCCAGGGTTGGGCTGCCAGGTGTGGTTGTGTAAGTTGTGCACTGCTCAACCCAAGAGGGTTCATTAATATCATGGCCTAAATGTCCTGTCTCGATGTGCAAAATGTGTGCCATGGGCCATCAGGTCACGTACAACTCATTGCAGAGCTTGTATCCTAGGCCCTTATGTAATGCTGTACTATGTTTACATAATCCCATTTCTCACTATAAATTATATGACATAACAATAAAATATCAACAAATAAAGCCTAATATATAAAAAATAAGTACAACAGAAACTATAATTAACATTGTAATATTTATAAAGTGGACTCAAGGATGCTGCTACCAAGATTTAGTGTCCAAAGATTACCATGTTTTAGTGAAAATTCACATGCTATATACCTTTATGCTCTTGTCCTATCACAAAGAATTTTCATTCTTGCCATGGGTCTCACAGCATACTTCACTAAGGCCTATAATATTATAGCAAGGCCACATTAAAGTCACATCAACAACTGAAGTCATGGCCTGATAATGTATAAAAAGAGAAAATAAGTTGTTTTTTAATAACAAATAACTAACAAATATGAGTTCTGAAGGGGGAATAAATATCTTTGGTTATTTTATAACATCATAGTTTGAAAAAGACCAGCCAATATTATTTTCCCTCTTGGAGTAACATTCTTAAAAGTTGAACAAACTACTAAACGCTAAAAATGAATATATAACATTATCACTGTCAGTATCCATAATTAGTTGGCCTAATTTGTACTTTGGAAAACATTAAGGAAAAAAATTACCCAGTATAGACAATATGTCCTCTGTCGATGCTTAGGTGCCTGTGGTAAATGTTGGCAAGAGTGCCTGAACTTATATTCACTTGTGTGTGCACACCATTTTGTGTTCTTCTCAATCAAGAGGTAGAATCAGTTTCACCAGCACCTGAATGTGATCTGTCCTTGTGAGCTCACATGACCAACAGATTGCAGTAAAAGTAATGGTGCCAGTTCTGAGCTTCTTGGAATGTTACCAAGAGAATACCAGCAAGCTAGCCTCCTGGCTGGGGGGGGGGGGGGGGGGGGGGAGGGGGGAGGGGTAAGCGATTATGTGCAACAGAGCTAAGAGATCAGCTAAGATGACGAAAGCCATCTTGGACCAGCAAGGCCCCAATGGACCCAATAGCTGACTACAGATATATGAATGTACTGGGCCAAATCCAAAACCACTCAACTAAACCCAGACCAAAGTTCTAACTCCTAGAATCATGAATAAAACAAATGGTTAAGACATGATTATTTGGGGTTGTTTGTTAAGTATGAAAATCTAACTGAATACGTAAAGAGGAACCAATATCATCTTATATTTATATCTAGTTTCCTTTTAGCAGAAGAGTCTCTAGTACAAATATTTCTACCTCATCTCATTTTACAGTCTTGCTTGTAGGACTTTATTCTTTGTATGGCTACTTTCTCCATTATTAAGACATCTTTCTGCTCAGCAGCAGACACACAGGTATTCTTCCACTGACCCCAGAGACCCTGTCTTCACATGACTACCCTGAAAAGAAAATTGGCTTGGCAATTAGTTTTTCCAATTTATTAACCAGCCATTTCAAATTTCTAGCCTGTGACAAACCTTCCTTGGTAAAGAAGTCTAAAGAGTTGTGTGAGAGCATCAGGACTCCAAAGGGTAAACCTACTTGAAGAAATCGCACTTAGTCCTCCAGTCTAATGATGGATGCAAAGACATGCTACTAACTCATCTTTGAGATTTGAGGACTTTAAAGTTTGAGAAACTAACTTATCAGGAAGCTAAAAGGGACCTTGAATTCCTAATAGATTCCTAAAGAGAATTCCTAAGAGTCCATCCCTAAGATAAGTTATAATCATAATTATCATCACCTGAAGTTTACATAGTTCTTAATCTCTAGGAAATCTATAGGGAAGTCTGAACAACCAGAAGCCAGTGTCAAATACAAGGTGTCCTCTGATAGAAGGAATAACTGGCAAATGACCTTAAGAGAAAGCTCTTCCTGAAATAGAATACATGAAAGAAAAAATAAGGGAAGTCTGTGACAGGATTAAAAGGATGACAAAGGTCAAGTGGGAGATTTACTGTGGGAGAAAAAGATCTGTATTCCACATAATTTTTCTGGACTGAATACTCAGTAATAAGGCATTTAATTCAAGTTTATCACCGCTAATCTCCAGATAAGTTGTTCAAGTCTCATTTTCCACATCTGACTCCATTTTGTGTTAGAGAAGGATTTTTCCCTTCTGTATCCAATACCACTGCCAAACACTGCTGCCATAATTGCTATGCCCAATTCTCTGATTAAGGTATAAGTAGCCATTTCTCTTCACTGGAGGAGAAGAGTGCAACTCTAGATAGCTGCTTCTGAGACCATGCCGCACATATTCACACCCTAAATCACTTCCTGTCTGCCCAGATTCTCATAAAGCTCAAAGAACTCATGATGGTGCTAAACAACCCAGAACAGTACTTTAGGCTTCAGCCACTGAGGTAAAGCCGCTGTTGGAGATTATTCCATAGTGAAGATCTGGATACACTTCCGCACATGCCAAGCTATGTCAGAGAAGGAATGGCTGTAGGAATCAGGGATTACTCTGACCAGAAGATGATTCGAGAGGCACAAAATAGCCAGTGATGTGTTAGAAGCAGCTCTTAGCAACTCATAAGAGCATATGTTCAGGTATTTTACAAGCTGGCCGACATCACATCAGTAGTTGATATAAGCTATAGTGGGAGAATTTATGCCACAGAATTAACAAATACTACAACAAATGACTTTATTTTTCTGGAAAGCTGATTGTTAAACATTTGCCTGTTTGTCATTGAAAATAGCTGTCTTCAATTATTTTAAGGTATATCTTTCAAAAGAGATTGTATTTGCTCAAAAACAGAGCTTCTCAAAGCTTTCTAACACAGTATTCACAAAGGTAAGTGAGAATAAAACAGATTCCTTGGAGCTCCATGGATATGGTCCAAAGTGGCAGAGAATCGAAGCAAGTATTAAATACTGAAGGCAATGAGGATATATAATAATGATAGAAATAAAATACTGGGAAACAATAAATATATTTTATGTAGCCCATGAGTAGGCTTAAACATTTAAACCACATGCATTTTGGGGCCCCTGGGCGGCTCAGTTGGTTAAATATCTGACTTTGGCTCAGATCATGATCTCACAGTTTGTGAGTTTGAGCCCCGCGTTGGGCTCTATGCTGACAGTTCAGAGCCTGGAGCCTGCTTCAGATTCTGTGTCTCTCATTCTCTCTGCCTCTCCCCTGTGCACACACACTCTCTATCTCAAAAATGAATAAACATTTTAAAAAGTGAAGTACATGCATTTTTAGGACGGCATTAGGAATATTGTTATTAATTTTTTAAGTAAAACTATAGGTGTAAGGTAAAAGCATAAGGTAAAAATTTGAGAGTAACTATTAAAATTTATAAGGAGAATATGTAATGTCCCAAACTATATATGGAACAGCATATAATAAGACAATGAAATAAAACAACAGCAATAAAAAAGCAAAGACAGGGGCGCCTGGGTGGCGCAGTCGGTTAAGCGTCCGACTTCAGCCAGGTCACGATCTCGCGGTCCGTGAGTTCGAGCCCCGCGTCAGGCTCTGGGCTGGGCTGATGGCCCAGAGCCTGGAGCTCGTTTCCGATTCTGTGTCTCCCTCTCTCTCTGACCCTTCCCCGTTCATGCTATGTCTCTCTCTGTCCCAAAAATAAATTAAAAAAAAAAAAAAAAAAAAAAAAAAGCAAAGACAAAAATTCAACAAATAAAAGGCAAGAAAAGAAAAAAAAATAGAAGGTGTAAAATTAGAACAAAATATAAAGTTACATGGTAGAAAAAATCCATATGCACTGATAATTAGAATAAATGTTGAATTATTAAGGCCATGTGTTAAAAGATTTTAAGAATGGATTATAATACAAAATCCAGTTGATATGTGGCTATAAGAAATATGTCTAAAACATAATGACATAAAGGGTGAAGCACAAAGGTAGAAAAAAATGTACTAAAAGAAATTATTTACCAAATGAAAAGCTGATATATCTATATTAATTTCAGATAAAATTGGCTTTAACATAAAATATTATGAATATAGTAAGATGCTATAAAATGAAAGAAGGTTCAACTCCCCAAGTATATGATTCTAAAATTAGAGCCCATAAACAGCATTTAAATACATAAAGATAGGGGAGCCTGGGTGGCTCAGTCAGTTAAGCATCTGACTTTGGCTCAGGTCATGATCTCACAGTTCCTGGGTCTAAGCCCCACACTGGGCTCTGTGCTGATATCTCAGAGCTCAGAACCCGGAGCCTACTTCAGATTTTGTGTTTCCCTCTCTCTCTCTGCCTCTTTCCCACTCATGCTTGCTCTTGCTCTCTCTCTCTCTCTCTCTCTCTCAAAAATAAATAAACATTAAAACAATTTTAAATACAAAAAGATAAAATTGACAGGATATAGGGACAAGTTTTGCCATTCTGTGAAATATCAATAGAAATCCCTCAACTGGATAAATTAAAACTTAAAATGTTAGTAAATATATAGAAGACTTTAGAAAAATAGTAATATGCCAGATTTATGGGACAAATATAGAATATGTCAACAAGTAAATAGAGAATATTGATTCCTCTCAAGCTCACACTGAGTATTTACAAAAATTAACTGTAGTAAGCCATAAAACAAGAGTATCAACATGTTTGGGGAGATGGGGAATCACCACAGACCATATTCTCTATTATGCAATTAAATTAGAGGTTAATGGCAAAGAGATAAATTTAAATATTTCTGGTAGTTCATACATTTCAAAAGAGTACCTTTCATTTATCTATATACCAAAAAGAAATCAAAATGGGAAATTGAAAAATATTTAGAACTAAGCTATAATGAAAAAATTACCTATCAATATTTGTCAAATAGAGCTAAGACAAACATTATAGGGAAATTTACAGGTCAGGTGTATATATTGGAAGGAAGAAAAGCTGGAAAACTAATGAAATGATATCAAATAAGAGGTTAAAAAAATAGAGCAAAAAGAAAATAGAGGAAAATAAGAGCAAAAAATGTGAAAAGAGAAAACAAAGAATAAGATCAGCAAAAGCAAAAGTCTTTTGAAAGGATTAATAAACTATAGAAAATTCTGGCTATCTTGGTCAATGTAAAGAGACAGAAATAAGCAGTACAAAAATTGTCCTAAAAGTATTTTAAAGAGAATACTAAAATATTGATAACAATACTAATAAAAAATCAGACAAAGATACTACCAAAATACCAAACTACAGTCCAATATCCATGATGGACATGGATGCAAAAATTATCAACAAAATATTAGCAAACCATATTCATCAATACAGTAAAATATCATTCACCATGATCAAATGAAATTTATTACAGGGATGCAAGAAAAGGTCAATGTTCACAAATCAATGTAATACAACACATTAACAAAATGAAGGATACAATTACATGATCACCTCAACAGATGCAGAGAAAAAATTGACAAAATTTAACACCCATTCATAATAAAAACTCTCAACAAAGTGTCTTTAAAGGGGACATAACATAATAAAGGCAATATATGAAAAATCCACTTAACATCATTCTGAATGGTGAAAAGCTGGGAGCTTTTCTTCTAAGATCAGGAACAAGACAATGATGTCTATATTAACCACTTTAATTCAAGATCATACTGGAAGTCCTAGCCACAGCAATCAGACCAAAAGAGAAATAAAGGACATCCAAATTGATAAAGAAGAAGTAAAGCTATCACTATCTGCAGATGACATGATAACATATATAGAAAACCCTAAAAACACCATAAAAACTAATAAATTAATTCAGTAAATTTGAGGATATAAATTAATATATAGACATTCTTGTGTTTTTTTTTTAACGTTTATTTATTTTTGAGACAGAGAGAGACAGAGCATGAACAGGGGAGGGTCAGAGAGAGGGAGACACAGAATCCGAAACAGGCTCCAGGCTCCGAGCTGTCAGCACAGAGCCCAACGCGGGGCTCGAACTCACGGACCGTGAGATCGTGACTTGAGCCGAAGTCAGCCGCTCAACCGACTGAGCCACCCAGGCGTCCCAACATTCTTGTGTTTCTATACACTACTAATGGAGTAACAGGAACTAATAAATTAATTAGAACTAATAAATTAATTCAGTAAATTTGAGGATACAAATTAATATATAGACATCTCTTGTGTTTCTATACACTACTAATGAAGTAATAGGAAAAGAAATTAAGAAAACAATTCCAGTTCTTGAGGGGAAGCTGGCAGCATAGGAGGGTGCTGGGCTTACCTCGTCCTGCTGATTACTTAGATTCCACCAACATCTGCCTAAATAACCCAGAAAACCACCAGAAGACTAGCAGAATGGACTCTCTGGAGCCAAGCGTAGACAAGAGGCCCAAAGAAGAGGATAGGAAGGGCGGAGAGGCAGTGAGCACTACACAGACTAGCAAGGGGGAGCCAGGGTTGTGGAGGGGCAGCCCGCCCAGCAAGGCAGAGCCCCCAAGTCTGGCTTGCAAAAGCAGAGGGGCCAGACTGCATGAGTTCTGACAGCCAGCAGGACTTAACACCTGGAATGTTAAAAGTCAACAGCTCTGCTCTCGGAGAGCTGGGGAGTGAGAGGACACCAGAAGGGAGACTTGTTGAGCCCTGGAAGACAGAGCTCAGCTCTACGAGGAACAAAGGTACTGGCCAGCACCATCTCCCTCTCCCATCCCCCAGCTGAAATTCCAAAGGGAACCAGTTCCCATCACCAAACTTGTTTGCACTGCACGGACACCCAACTCTGTGCTTCTGTGGATCCATCCCTCTGACGGGTCCTGCTTCCCTCCCGGTGCTGCATAGCCCCTCCTGCAGGGGACCACCAACGGCAAAGCAAGCTAAGCCTACCCTTCCTGCCCCTGTGCACCTTGCAGATCCACCCTGGCTAATACACCAGATCCCATCAAAGCAGCACCACAAGCCTAGCAGTGTACAAGTAGCCCGGACATGGGCCACACCACTCCACAGTGAGTCCTGTCCCTGGGAGAGGGGAAGATAAGGTACACAACAGTCTGACTGTGGCCCCAGCGGTGGGCTGGGGACAGACATCGGGTCTGACTGCAGCCCTGCCCACCAACACAAGTTACTCCAGACAGCACAGGGGAAGTGCCCTGCAGTTCAGCACCACCCCAGGGACTACCCAAAATGATGAAATGGAAGAACTCTCCTCAAAAGAAACTCCAGGAAGTAGTGACAGCTAACAAATTGATCAAAAATGATTTAAGCAATATAACGGAACAAGAATTTAGAATAATAGACATAAAATTAATTGCTGGGCTTGAAAAAAGTATAGAGGACAGCAGAGAATCTATTGCTACAAAGATCAAGGGACTAAGAAAGTAATGAGGAGCTAAAAAATGCTATAAATGAGGTGCAAAATAAAATGGAGGCAACCACATCTCAGATTGAAGAGGCAGAGGACACAATAGGTGAATTAGAAGATAAAATTATGGGAAAAGAGGAAGCTGAGAAAAAGAGAGATAAAAAAATCCAGGAGTATGAGGGGAGAATTAGAGAACTAAGTGATGCAATCTAACGGAACAATATCCATATAATAGGAATTCCAGAAGAGGAAGAGAGAGAGAAAGGGGCTGAAGGTGTACTTGAACAAATCATAGTTGAGAACTTCCCTGATCTGGGGAAGGAAAAAGGCATTGAAATCCAAGAGGCACAGAGAACTCCCTTCGAACATAACTTGAATCGATCTTCTGCATGACATATCATAGTGAAACTGGCAAAATACAAGGATAAAGATAAAATTCTGAAAGCAGCTAGGGATAAACACGCTCTAACTTATAAAGGGAGACCCATAATACTAGTGGCAGACCTATCTCCTGAAACTTGGCAGGCCAGAAAGGAATGGCAGGAAATCTTCAATGTGATGAACAGAAAAAAAATATGCAGCCAAGAATCCTTTATCCAGAAAGTCTGTCATTCAGAATAGGAGTAGAGATAAAGGTCTTCCCAAACAAACAAAAACTGAAGGAATTCATTACCACTAAACCAGCCCTACAAGAGATCCTAAGGGGGATTCGGTGAGTGAAATGTTGCAAGAACCCCAAAGGACCAGAGACATCACTACAAGCATGAAACCTACAGACATCACAATGATTCTAATCCCATATCTTTCAATAATAACACAATGTAAATGGACTAAATGCTCCAACCAAAAAACATAGGGTATCAGAATGGGTAAAAAAAAAACAAGACCCATCTATTTGCTGTCTACAAGAGACTCATTTTAGACCTCAGGACACCTTCAGATTGAAAGTGAGGGGATGGAGAACTATTTATCATGCTGGAAGTCAAAAGAAAGCTGGAATAGCCATACTTATATCAGACAAACTACACTTTAAATTAAAGGCTGTGACAATAGATGAAGAAGGGCATTATATAATAATTACAGGGTCTATCCATCAGGAAGAGCTAACAATTATAAAGGTCTATGCACCAAATACTGAAGCCCCCAAATATATAAAACAACTAATCACAAACATAAGCAACCTTAGTGATAAGAATGTGGTAATTGCATGGGACTTTAATACTCCACTTACAACAATGGATAGATCATCTAGACACAGGATCAATAAAGAAACAAGGGCCCTGAATGATACATTGGACCAGATGGACTTGACAGATATATTTAGAACTCTGCATCCCAAAGCAACAGAATATACTTTCTTCTTGAGTGCACATCGAACATTCTCCAAGATAGATCACATACTGGGTCACAAAACAGCCCTTCATAAGTATAAAATAATTGATATCATACCATGCACACTTTCAGACCACAATGCGATGAAGCTTGAAATCAACCATAGGAAAAAGTCTGGAAAACCTCCAAAAGCATGGAGGTTAAAGAACACCCTACTGAAGAATGAATGGGTCAACCAGGCGATTAGAGAAGAAATTAAAAAATATATGGAAACAAATGAAGATGAAAATACAATAATCCAAATGCTTTGGGATGCAGCAAAGGCAGTCCTGAGAGGAAAATACATTGCAATCCAGGCCTATCTCAAGAAACAAGAAAAATCCCAAATACAAAATCTAACATCACACCTAAAGGAAATAGAAGGAGAACAGCAAAGATACCCCAAACCCAGCGGAAGAAGAGAAATAATAAAGATCAGAGCAGAAATAAACAATATAGAATCTAAAAAAACTGTAGAGCAGATCAACGAAACCAAGAGTTGGTTTTTTGAAAAAATAAACAAAATTGACAAACCTCTAGCCAGGCTTCTCAAAAGGAAAAGGGAGATGACCCAAAGAGATAAAATCATAAATGAAAATGGAATTATTACAACCAATCCCTCAGAAATACAAGCAGTTATCAGGGAATACTATGAAAAATTATATGCCAACAAACTGGACAACATGGAAGAAATGGACAAATTCCTAAACACCCACACTCTTCCAAAACTCAATCAGGAGGAAATAGAAAGCTTGAACAGACCCATAACCAGCGAAGAAATTGAATCAGTCATCAAAAATCTCCCAACAAATAAGAGTCCAGGACCAGATGGCTTCCCAGGGGAGTTCTACCAGACGTTTAAAGCAGAGATAATACCTATCCTTCTCAAGCTGTTCCAAAAAATAGAAAGGGAAGGAAAACTTCCAGACTCATTTTATGAAGCTAGCATTACTTTGATTCCTAAACCAGACAAAGACCCAGCAAAAAAAGAGAACTACAGGCCAATATCCCTGATGAATATGGATGTAAAAATTCTCAATAAGACACTAGCAAATCGAATTCAACAGCATATAAAAAGAATTATTCACCATGATCAAGTGGGATTCATTCCTGGTTTGCAGGCCTGGTTCAATATTCACAAATCAATCAATTTGATACATCACATTAATAAAAGAAAAGAGAAGAACCATATGATCCTGTCAATCGATGCAGAAAAAGCATTTGACAAAATTCAGCATCCTTTCTTAATAAAAACGCTCGAGAAAGTTGGGATAGAAGGAACATACTTAAACATCATAAAGGCCATTTATCAAAAGCCCATAGCTAATATCATCCTCAATGGGGAAAAACTGAGAGCTTTCCCCCTGAGGTCAGGAACATGACAGGGATGTCCACTCTTACCACTGTTGTTTAACATAGCATTGGAAGTGCTAGGCTAGCATCAGCAATCAGACAACAAAAGGAAATCAAAGGCATCAAAATTGGCAAAGCTAAGTCAAGCTTTCACTTTTTGCAGATGACGTGATATTATACATGGAAAACCCGATAGACTCCACCAAAAGTCTGCTAGAACTGATCCATGAATTCAGCAAAGTTGCAGGATACAAAATTAACGTACAGAAACCAATTGCATTTTTATACACTAATAATGAAGCAACAGAAAGACAAAGAAAGAAACTGATCCCATTCACAATTGCACCAAGAAGCATAAAATACCTAGGAATAAATCTAACCAAAGATGTAAAAGATCTGTATGCTGAAAACTATAGAAAGCTTATGAAGGTAATTGAAGAAGATATAAAGAAATGGAAAAACATTCTGCGCTCATGGATTCGAAGAATAAATATTGTTAAAATGTCAATACTACCCAAAGCTATCTACACATTCAATGCAATCCCAATCAAAATTGCACCAGCATTCTTCTCGAAGCTAGAACAAGCAATCCTAAAATTTGTATGGAACCACAAAAGGCCCCAAAATTTTGAAGAAGACCAAAGCGGGAGGCATCAGAATCCCAGACGTTAGCCTCTACTACAAAGCTGTAATCATCAAGACAGCATGGTATTGACACAAAAACAGACACATAGACCAATGGAATAGAATAGAAACCCCAGAATTAGACCCACAAACGTATGGCCAACTAATCTCTGACAAAGCAGGAAAGAATATCCAATGGATAAAAGACAGTCTCTTTAACAAATGGTGCTGGGAGAACTGGACAGCAACATGCAGAAGAATGAAACTAGACCACTTTCTCACACCATTCACAAAAGTAAACTCAAAATGGATAAAGGACCTGAATGTGAGACAGGAAACCATCAAAACCCTAGAGGAGAAAGTAGGAAAAAACCTCTATGATCTCAGCCACAGCAATTTCTTACTTGACACATCCACAAAGGCAAGGGAATTAAAAGCAAAAATGAACTATTGGGACCTCATAAAGATAAAAAGTTTCTGCACTGTAAAGGAAACAATCAACAAAACTAAAAGGCAACCAATGGAATGGGAAAAGATATTTACAAATGGCATATTGGACAAAGGGCTAGTATCCAAAATTGTAAAGAACTCACCAAACTCCACACCCAAAAAACAAATAATACAGTGAAGAAATGAGCAGAAAACATGAATAGACACTTTTCTACAGAAGACATCCAGATGGCCAACAGGCACATGAAAAGATGCTCATCGTCGCTCCTCATCAAGGAAATACAAACCAAAACCACATTGAGATACCACCTCATGCCAGTTAGAGTGGCTAAAATGAACAAATCAAGAAACTATAGACGCTGGCGAGGATGTGGAGAAATAGGAACCCTCTTGCACTGTTGGTGGGAATGCAAATTGGTGCAGCCACTCTGGAAAACAGTGTGGAGGTTCCTCAAAAAATTAAAAATAGATCTTCCCTACGACCCAGCAGTAGCACTGCTAGGAATTTACCCAAGGGATACAGGAGTGCTGATGCACAGGGGCACTTGTACCCCAATGTTTATAGCAGCACTCTCAACAATAGCCAAAGTATGGAAAGAGCCTAAATGTCCATCAACTGATGAATGGATAAAGAAATTGTGTTTATATACATAATGGAATACTCTGTGGCAATGAGAAAGAATGAAATATGGCCTTTTGTAGCAACGTGGATGGAACTGGAGAGTGTGATGCTAAGTGAAATAAGTCATACAGAGAAAGACAGATACCATATGTTTTCACTCTTATGTGGATCCTGAGAAACTTAACAGAAAGCCATGGGGGAGGGGAAGGGAAAAAAAAGTTAGAGAGGGAGGGAGGCAAAACATAAAAGACTCTTAAAAACTGAGAACAAACTGAGGGTTCATGGGAGATGGGAAGGAGGGGAGGCTGGGTGAGGGGTATTGAAGAGGGCACGTATTGGGATGAGCACTGGGTGTTGTATGGAAACCAATTTGACAATAGATTTCATATTAAAAATAATAATAATGATGATGATAATAATAATAAAGAAAACAATTCCATTTACAATTGCACCAAAAAGAATAAGGAAGTGAAAGACCTATATACTGAAAAGTATAAAACAGTGATGAAAGAAACTGAAGATGACACAAACAAAAGAAAAGACATGCCATGACCATGGATTAGAATAATGAATGTTAAAATGTCCACACCACCCAAAGCAATCTATGGATTCAATGCAATCCCTATCAAATTACCAAGAGCATTTTTCACAAAATTAGATTAAATCATCTTAAAATTTGTATGGAAGTACAAAAGACCCCAAACAGACAAAGCAATCCTGAGAAAGAAGAACAAAGCTGGAGGTATCACAATTCCAGGCTTCAATATATAGTTCAAAACTGCAATAATCCAAACAGTTTGATATGGGCACACAACAGACCGGTACAACAATGGAACAGAATAGAGATCCCAGAAATAGACTCACATTAATATGGTCGATTAATCTGTGACAAAGGAAGAAAAATATATAATGGGAGAAAAGACAGTCTATTCAATAAGTGGTGTTGGGAAAACTGGGCATCTACATGGAAAAGAATGAAGCTGGACTACTTTCTAACACCATACACAAAAATAAACTCAAAACAGATTAAAGACCTAAATATGAGACCTGAAACCATAAAACTGCTAGATGAAAACACAGGTAGTAATCTGTCTGATGTCAGCCTAAGCAACGTTTTTCTAGATAGGTCTCCTCAGACAAGGGAAACAAATGCAAAAATAAATTATTGAGACTATGTCAAAATCAAAAGCTTGCATGCAGCAAGGAAAGACATCAACACAATGAAACAACAACCTGTTGAATGAAAGAATATATTTGTAAGTAGTATATCTAATAAGAGGATGATACTCAAAATATATTTTTAAAAAAACTTATACACCTCAACACTAAAAAAACAAATAATCCAATTAAATAATGTGCAAAGGAACTGAATATATCTTTTTCCAAAGACAACATACAGGTGGGCAACAAACACATGAAAAGATGGTCAGGATCACTGATCATCATGCAAATCAAACCATCACGAGGTATCACCTTATGCCTGTCAGAATGGCTAATACCAAAAGACAAGAGATAACAAGTGTTGGCAAGGATGTGGAGAAAAAGGAACCCCCTTGCACTGTTGTCAGGAATGTAAATTGATTCAACCACTGTGGAAAACAGTATGAAGATTCCCAAAAAATAAAAATAAAAATAGAAATACCGCACCATTCCGTATTTCTACTACCAAACATTTCCCCCAAAGAAAATGAAAGCACTAATTTGAAAAGATAGATGTATTCCAATATTTACTTTAGCATTATTTACAATAGCCAAGATATGGAAGCAACCAGTGTCCATCAACAGATGATAGATAAAGAAATGTGGTATATATGTATAATGGAGTACTACTGAGCCATAAAAAAGAATGAGATCCTGCAATTTATGACAACATGAATGGATTTAGAGGGTATTATGTTAAGTGGGTAAGTCAAAGAAAGACAAAGAAACTATGATTTCACTAACATGTGGAATCTGAAAAACAAACAAACAAAAAGGTAGAAACAGACCCATAAACACAGAGAACAAACTATGGCTACCTAAGGGGAGAGGGTGGGAGGATGGCAAAAAGAGGTGAAGGTGATTAAGGTACAGGCTTCCAGTTATGGAATGAGCAAGCCCTGAGGATGAAAGGTACATTGTAGGGAATATAGTCAATGGTATTTTAATAGCATTGTATGGTGACAGATGGGAGCTAAACTATGGTGAGCATAGCATAACACATAGAGTTGTTGAATCATGTTGTACATCTAAAACTAATGTAACATTGTGTATCAATTATACTTCAATAGAAATAAATGGACAGAAATAAATATTAAAAATTGTTTTAAGGGACGCCTGGGTGGCTCAGTCAGTTAAGCATCCAACTTCAGCTGAGGTCATGATCTCATGGCTCATGAGTTTGAGCCCCGCACCAGGCTCTGTGCTAACAGCTCAGAGCCTGAAGCCTGCTTCAGATTCTGTGTCTCCCTCTCTCTCTGCCACTGCCCCACTCTCACTCTGTCTCTCTCTCCCTCAAAATAAATAAAAATTTAAAAAAATTTAATTGATTTAAAAAGATTTCATAGAAAATACTAAAAATCTTTATGACAATAAACACTAAAACTTGCATGAAATAGCAAGTTTCTAAAAAAATTATAACAAAAATTTTAAGAAAAAATAGGAAGCCTAAATAACACAGTAACAACTTATAAAGTTGAATTCACTGTATGTATATATGTATATGTGTACATATACCACATCTTTATCCATTCATCGGTTGATGGACATTTGGGTTCTTTCCATAATTTGGCTATTGCTGATAGTGCTGTATTTACTCAGCAGTCAAAAAGCATGAAATCTTGTCACTTGCAACAAGGTGGATGGAACTAGAATGTATTATGCTAAGTGAAATAAGTCAGTCAGAGAAAGACAAATATTCTATTATTTCACTCCTATGTGGAATTTAAGAAACAAAACAGATGAACATAGGGGAAGGGAAGGAAAAATAAGATAAAAACAGAGGGAGGCAAACCACAAGAAACTTTTTCTTTTTTGAGAGAGAGAGAGAGAGAGAGAGAGAGAGAGCACACGAGAGAGAGAGAGCGAGTGAGCATGTGAGCAGGGAAGGGGCATAAAGGGAGGGAGAGAGAGAGAAGGAAACCTGGACTGTGAGATAATGACCAGAGCCAAAATCAAGAGTCAGGCGCTTAGCAGACTGAGCCACCCAGGCTTCCCCATAAGAGACTCTTAAATACAGAGAAAAGACTGAGGGTTGCTGGAGGGGAGTTGGGAGAAAGAATGGAATAAATGGGTGATGGGCATTAAGGAGGACCCTTGTTAGGATGAGCACTGGGTGTTCTATGTAAGTGATGAATCACTAAATTCTATTCTTGAAACCATTATTAAAGTATATGTTAACTAACTTGGATTTAAATAATTAAAAATATGACGGAAATATACAAAGTCTCTGTCAGTGGAATATTAGCCACAAATAAAGGTCTGAATTTTAAAAAAAGCAGTTGGGGCCCCTGGGTCTGTTAAGTGGCCAACTTCAGCTCATGTCATGATCTTGTGGTTCGTGAGTTTGACCCCTGTGTGGGGCTCTGTGCTGACATCTCAGAGCCCTGGAGCCTGCTTCAGATTCTGTCTCTCCCTCTGTCTCTGTCCCTCCCCCACTTGCGTTCTTGTGTTCTCTCTCTGTCTCTCTCTCTCTCTCTCTCCTCCCCCTTCCCTCTATTTCTCTCTCTCAAAAATAAACATTAAAATTTTTTGAAAAGTTGAAGGATCCCTGGGTGGGTCAGTTGGTTAAGCGTCTGACTCTTGATTTCAACTCAGATCATGATCTCATGGTTCGTGGGACTGAGGCCCAAGCCCTGCATTGGGCTCCGCGCGGACAGTGCAGAGTCTGCTTGGGATCCTGTCTCTTCCTCTCTCTCTGTCCCTCCCCAGCTTGTGCCTTCTCTCTAAAAAGTAAATAAATAACCTCAAAAAATGTTTTCAAAAAAGTTGAATTTACATTTTTAAAAACATATATATATACACACACATAACATAAAACCAGGCATAGGTGGTTTTACATGCAAGCAAAGCCATACTTCCAAGGAGTAGATTATTCTAATCTGTAACACTTCTTTTTCCTAAGAACAAAATAACCAAGATCATTTCCCAATTCAGTCTGAGAAAAATATATCCTTGATACCAAACCACATAGGGACAACATAAGAAAGGTAGAAATTACACTGCTCACTAAAAACTACTCATTACTGGGGCGCCTGGGTGGCTCAGTCGATTAAGCAGCCGACTTCTGCTGAGGTCATGATCTCGCAGTCCGTGAGTTCCAGCCCTGTATCGGGCTCTGTGCTGACAGCCTGTTTCAGATTCTGTGTCTCCCTCTCTCTGACCCTCCCCTGTTCATGCTCTATCTCAAAAATAAATAAAACGTTAAAAAATTTTAAAAAAATAAATAAAAACTACTCATTACTAAGTTACAAATTACTTATGAGCATAGATGCCAAAATTCTAAATAAAATATTGGGAGATTAAATCAGTGTATAAAATGACAATTACTCATAAACAAGTCTGTTAATCCTAAGAATATGAATAGTTCAAGTATAAAATTAGCATAACTCAGCAAATTAATAGTTCTTTTAGGGGGGAACAAATGAAGAAAAGGCATTAAACAATATTGATCTCCACTGATACTTAAAAAAAAATTCTTAGAAACCTTTTCTAAGGTCTTTAACCTGATATCTATGCTGGTACACACCAAAAGCCTGTGATAAGTATCATTTGAGTAGTGAAAAATAAGAAAATATTTTCTTTAAAAACAGGAACATGACAAGAAGGCTCACCATAAACTTCTAATCATCATTGCACTGGACATCCTACCCAGAGAAGAAAAGAAAAAAGAGAGATAGAGAGGGAGAGAAAGAGAGAGAGAGGTGGAGAAGGAGAAGGATGAGACAATGAAGGAGGGGGAAGAGAGGGAAGGGAAGGAGAGAGAGAAAGAAGAACAGGAAGGGAGGAAGGAATTTAAAAAGAAGAAATAGACTCATATATACATATAATATATGTGCTATATACAATGTGCTTAGATGTGAATGGTAGTCTACATAGAAGTGTAGTAAGGCAATTAGGTATAAGATAAATATTCCAAAATCAATTGCATTTTTACAATGTGATAAAGTTATTTTAAATACTGATATTGTTTACAATAGCAAAAACATGTATATGTCATGTAGATATAACTTCTACATAACTTCTTAAGATATTAAGACCTTTGTGGAGAAACTATAAAACTGTATTGAAAGACATCAATGAAGGCCCTATAAAGGATGGTAATATACCACAATTAGGGCTAAGAAGACTTAATATCTTCAAGGTGATAATTTTCCCCAAAATTAATCTATACAATCAATGTAATTCCAAACAGAATTCTATTAGGGTTTTTTTCAAGAAGTTTAACAAGTAGGGATGCCTAGGTGGCTCAGTCAGTTAAGTGTCCAACCTCTGCACAGGTTACGATATCACGGTTTGTGGGTTCGAGCCCAGAATTGGGCTCCACGCTGACAGTGTGGAGCCAGCTTGGGATTCTGACTCTCTTCTCTCTGCCCCTTCCCCACAAGTGCTTGTGCTCTCTCTCAAAATAAATAAATAAACTTAAGAAAATATGAAGTTTAACAAGGCTGATTCTAAAATTCATATGGAATAATCAAGGTCCAAAATAGGCAAGATATTACTTGAGAGAATATTTTCTTACCATATATCATGTATCAATCAAGACTTAAAGTTCAAGTGATTCAGTAGAGCACTGGTACAGATAAGAAGGACAATGGACTATAAAAGAGCTTCAACACAAACTTATTCAAAACACTTACTTGAGATAGGAGAAAAGTAGTTTTTATAGATGAGGGGGGAAAAGGGTCTATTCAATAAATGGTTCTGGGACAACTGTTTACTCATGTGGATAAAAACTATTATATCACTGGGGCGCCAGGGTGGCTCAGTCGGTTAAGCATCCGACTTCAGCTCAGGTCACGATCTCGCGGTCCGTGAGTTCGAGCCACACGTCAGGCTCTGGGCTGATGGCTCAGAGCCTGGAACCTGCTTCCGATTCTGTGTCTCCCTCTCTCTCTGCCCCTGCCCCATTCATGCTCTGTCTCTCTCTGTCTCAAAAATAAATAAAAATGTTAAAAAAAATTAAAAAAAAAAAACTATTATATCACTAACACTGAAATTGAGTTCCTGACTCAAAGTATATATAATTATCAATATCAAGTAGATTAAAGACTTAAATGTGCAGAGCAAAACCCCAAAATTTTTAGGAAAAAAAAAAATTGGAGAATATTTTCCTAACCTCAGGATAAAGAAAGATCACATGAGAATAAGAACATAAATTATAGCCTATTTATACAATAGAATATTCTACAGTAATAAAATTAACTAACTACAGCTACATATAACATAGCAAATGGGTTATTCTTAAAAATGTCAAGTTAGTGTAAAATAGCAAGTAACAAAAGACTACTTAAAGATTGATACAATTTGTATAAAATCAAAATAAAGCAAGCAAAATTAAGCAATATATTATTTGCTGATACATTGGAGATAATTTTTTTTATTTTAAAAAATAATTTTTTTAACGTTTATTTATTATTTTTTTTTTTTAATTTTTTTTTTCAACGTTTTTTATTTATTTTTGGGACAGAGAGAGACAGAGCATGAACGGGGGAGGGGCAGAGAGAGAGGGAGACACAGAATCGGAAACAGGCTCCAGGCTCCGAGCCATCAGCCCAGAGCCTGACGCGGGGCTCGAACTCACGGACCACGAGATCGTGACCTGGCTGAAGTCGGACGCCTAACCGACTGCGCCACCCAGGCGCCCCTGACGTTTATTTATTTTTGAGACAGAGAGAGACAGAGCACGAACGGGGGAGGGTCAGAGAGAGAGGGAGACACAGAATCTGAAACAGGCTCCAGGCTCTGAGCAGTCAGCACAGAGCCCGACATTGGGCTCAAACTCACATACCGCGAGATCGTGACCTGAGCCGAAGTCGGACGCTTAACCGACTGAGCCACCCAGGCGCCCCTGGAGATAATTTTTTTTAATTAATGGAATTTTAAAAGACAAAACTCACATTAATGGTCACTTGCAGGCATAGGAACATCAGAGGGAATCAGAAGGAGCAACTAAGTAGATTCAGTGGCACTTGTAATGTCCCATATCTTCAGGCCACACTGTTTTATAATTTTGCTTAATAATTTATATGTATTTTATGTTCTGCAAGTTGTGAATATGACACAGTTTTAAAATAAAAATTTTAATTTTAAAAGGATTTGTGCTCATTTTACAAGGTCTAACTTCGTTATAATTGGAGTTGTAGAAGCCTAAGTGGAGATTTGTGAGGCAGGGGTAGAGATGGGAGTTTCGACTGGTAATGAGTTTGCTTTTGTTTTTGTTTTTGTTTTTTGTCACTGGTGTTAGTCAAGCATAGGCAGGTAAATCCCTTTAAATTATTGAGAATACTTTATTTTTATTAAATTTATTTGTTTATTTGGGGAGGGGGCAAAGAGAGAGGGAAATAATGAGAATCCCAGGCAGGCTCTGTGCAGAACCTGATGCAGGGCTTGAACCCACAAACTATGAGATCATGCCCTGAGCCAAAGTCAGAGGCTTAACCAACGGAGCCACCCAGGTGCCCCAATTATTGTGAATATTTTAGAAAAAACTTAAGCATTAGTTGGTTGACTGCATTAAATCCCCTCCATATCTGAAAGACTATTATTGTCAATTGTCAAGTCAAATAATTTAACTATTAATGTTAGCCAAACCTGTAACTACATAGAGTCCATATAAGTATCACCCTGATCTTCCAGTATTGGAATTAGAATGAATCAGTTGCTCCCAGAGGAAGCTAGGGAACAACTTCACCTTACAAGTCACTTGTTTCTGTTTTTCCTTTAATGATAATTTAATCCATTCATCTTAAGTCATTATTCCTCAGTGAGGGGGAGGAAGGAGAGAGATAAATATATACATGTTTAGCATTTTCAGCTAACTCAATTTTATGCAACTAATTACTTAAAAATAGTGTTGAAACTAATTTTAGGAAGTAATAAATTTTAGGGAGAGTCCTGGAGAATATTCAGCCTTTTAATCTTCAAAGATTCTGGAGTTTGAAGTAGAAGGCCACTTTACTGAAAGTGTTACCAAACGTTTCCTGATTCCTGACCATCAAGCAGCCATTGAGAATGCCAATCAAAGTGCAAAGACTATCACCTACAGGGAGCACTTAGAATTAACTTAAAAGCATAGATTAAATAAATTCATCTGTGCCAATGTCCCAAAGGCAAGGACAATCTTCCGAGCCTGAAAATAAGAGAAGCCAGAAGGATCCGCAACAGAGAGTGGATTGCTGGTGTCCACTAAATCCACACTGAAAATACAGCCCGTTCGTCAGGTCACTCAGATTAGTCACTTATATCTGTGGACAACCCTCTCATAAGTGCCTTCCCCTCAGGAACTTACTAACCCACCCATCTATCTTCTGAGCAACACCAGTTTTGGTTGTTAATTACACCAAGAAAGAGGGCTCATGACTAAGACCCACAAATTCAGGTTTTATACCCAGTAGGCTGGAGGAAGAGGTTGATGCCAAGACTAGAAACAGGTCCATGCCCCTCACTCAGTGACACTCTCATTGATGGTTCTCATTGTATGTTGTGTCTGTTTTTGGAGAAAGTGAATCATGTCACTCTCTTGAGAAGAGAATGGTGATCAGTAGGGACACTTCTACAGTTTAATAAATGTAGACTACTCCAGACATGCATCAAGGTTCTATTTACTCTCTTCCTTGCGTTAGGGTGGAAGAAATCCAATAGAGAAGAATAAGGGAGTAGCTTATCTTGCCCCGGAAATCACTACAGGCACACAGGAATTTTGCTATTTGTCTGAAAGTGACCAAAAAAAAAAAAAATCCTTTGGTCAGTCACGTGACCCTGGCAGATATCTTCTCATAAGAGCGCTGTGTGGAGCTTCTGAAATTTGTGGAGATTTTTCTCTGCAGATGCAGCAAGAAAGCAGGTGGATGGGTGAATAAGTATGACCTTGCTCCTGGTCTCCTTGCTGGCATTCCTGAGCTTAGGCTCAGGATGTCATCATCGGATCTGTCACTGCTGGCACAGGGTTTTCCTCTGCCAAGAGAGCAAGGTGACAGAGATTCCCTCCGACCTTCCCAGGAACGCAGTTGAACTGTGAGTATCAGAGGCAGCGGGAACAATGGTGGGGCTGGCATTTGCATGTTGTGTGCTATTATTATTTTCACTTTAGGCTGATAACGGTTGGGCTGAACTATTTCTGCACTGACCAAAGGCTTGAATAAAACAAACTCCCCCATCCTAACAACTCTGCTCTCCCAGGATCTTAGTGAGAGCCTGTCTCAGCCAGACAAGGAAGGCAGTATGGAAAGCTCAATTCAAAGGCAGAAGGAAAATGTTTGAGTCTTTTCAACACATTTGCTCTTGGGTTCCAAACTATGTTTCATGAAACCAGAAAAGTAAAACTTAGAAAAACTAGAAACTTTGAAGACCTGGAATTAGAGGCAGAAAGACAGTTTTGATTTAAGTGAAATACACAACATGTCTCCTAAGGACACTGAATTCAAGAAGGCAGAAGTCACTGTCACTTTGGAGCCACCAGCAAGTAATTCCTCAACAGAGGTTCTGCTTCCTGGAGAAACAGGGAACTAGAGGAGAAGGGAAGGGGTGTGAAGAAAGGGAGAAAGAACAGGGGAGGCAGAGTGGGCATGAAAAATATAGCATCGTCTTTCAAACAGCTAGGAAAATGTGATTCCCAACTTGAGAATTTTAGTAAACTATTTAATAGGAAGTCAACAGACTCTCAGAGTTGGACAAGATCTTAGACCAGTTCACTTTATCTCTTCATTTTGCAAATGAGGAATCTGGGATCTGGAGAGACAAAAGATTCGTGCAATCTCTTACAAGGAGCCAAAGCATAGTCAATACTAGAAAATGGGCCTTTTGACTCATAGTCTACTCTTCTTTCCCCCAAACCTCATTCTGTCCAATTGATTACTACTTCCCCAAAGAAATGGGAGGTTACAGCTCAGAGGATATAGATACACTCAGTATTTTTATCCCATGTATTTTATTTAAAAAAATTTTTTTAAATGTTTATTTATTTTTGAGAGAGAGAGGGAGAGAGTCAGAGTGCGAGTGAAGGAGGGACAGAGAGAAAGACACAGAATCTGAAGCAGGCTCCAGGCTCCGAGCTGTCAGCACAGAGCCCGATGCGGGGCTCGAACTCACGAATCATGAGATCATGACCTGAGCTGAAGTTGGACGCTCAACCAACTGAGCCACCCAGGTGCCCCTTATTCCATGTATTTTAAATAGAAGCCGCTATTCTGGACGCCTCTTTCACTCTTGGTCCCATAAGGCTAAGGAAGACTCTTATTTTACTGCAGAGTATGGTCATCTTTTCAGTTCACAATTACCACGGCCACACTCAAACATGGTAGTGACTTTCACATTGTCACTCAGGGACAAGTGGTTAGTAGTACACTTGGTTGGTTCCACTTGCTACTTTTTCCCTGGACATCCTAAGTCCTCAGTTCCTATCCAGAGGCAGCTGCAGCAGCAGAGTAAATAACTCGTCAGCTCTGTGTTTTGGGTACACTGTCTCAGATGAGACAGTTATTCCTGATTATGGGGAAGAATGTGCCTAGGCACAGTCTAGTCATTATAAACACAGGAGAAGGCCAATGCACCTGAGCTCCTGAAAGAAGTCACTGGCTCCTAAGCAACTTTGAACAATTATTTAACCCCTTCTGAACCTCAGATTCCTCACTTCTGAAGTGGTTTTACTACAACCAGTTTGGTTGGGTTGTTATTAAGACTAAAAGACATAGTTGCCTCACAAATATAGCCATTTCTGCCTCTCCACTTCTTCCAATATTTCCCTGTGGGCCAAGCAGTGCCAACCAGTTACTAGAGCATACAACCCCTAACAAGGTTTCATTTTAGTAATAATCCTCCATATCAAACTCCCTTCTGCACTAGGCTATCTACTTTCTTACATCTCTTTACCAGATTTTTTTCATTATGCATAGAAAACATGAAGAAAGAAAATAAAGGAAGGAGGGAGGAAAGAAACGAAAATCGATTCCCAAACCCCAAACCTCAGGGAGTATGTGTGTATAGTGTGGAAGGAGCAGACGTATGATTTTTTAAAATAATTCATACTAAGATATAAATGACTAAAATTTGTCTGTCCAAGAATACTTTGCAACTGAGAAAGAGACTGTAGGTAAGAGTGTTTGTAACTCTTGACAAAAGGTAGCCCTGGTCAACGCCTTCCTTAGGTGTATATACTAGAGGACAAAGTTGCATAAAACTAAGAAGGGGAATGCCCTTTATTGGCATTCCCCCCATCCCAGGAGTGAGTGTAGTTGCTTGAGAGTTTTGAAAGAGTTCTCCCAGATATCTAATCTTGAGAAGATTCTTTTCTCTGCACACTCATTAGTAGGGTGTGAATTGGGCCATTTTAGAGTTTAGCTTTGCAATCTTCTGGGCAAGGTATATACAGAAAAATAATATACATGTTGCTTTGGTTGCTAGACATAAAAAAATTATTTGAGGATATTTTGGAGGTTAGTATGTTCATCACAGAAGAGCAGATAAAATGCAACATGAACTATACTCAGGTGCTGAGTTATAATGAAAGAACCATTATTTTTATTTATTTGTGCTTTTTAAGAGGATTGGATTGGGTTTATCTGGAACATTGGCAGAGGGAACATGAAACAGCTTGTTCAACTAAGCATTTCTAGTTCACCTTGCAGTCTTCTGCATTTGGATATTGACTTTAATGATGGTCACATCAAGTGGAGATGGATGGAATAGCTGGGCTTCACTGAGTGCAACTGTTTAATCTATCAATACATCACAGCTTCATTGTCCGTCAAATTCACCCAGGGGAGAACAAGTGCTACGTCTTAACCATGTACAGTTTATCCTAGCAATGCATCCACCTTGCAGCACTTTCATTCTATCTATCTGCCAGCTATCACCAGAGATTTCTAATTCCCAACCATCAGCACATGCCAATGTTAACACAAAAGGAATAGGAGAGCATCACCAACAGGCAGGTAGATTCCATTTACCAAAGGGCCCATACTATTTTCCTGAAGCCTTACACAAATACTTCATTAAAATTGCACAGGAGAACTGCAAGTTTAGTATTATTGTTCCATTTTTCAGATGAAGCAAACCAAAGAGCTCTAGAGTTTGATAATTTCGACAGGCTCAGTCCTGCGGCCCTTGAATAGCAGAGCTGGGATCCAAACCTGAGCCCGTGCTCCCACAGCTTATCTCTGTTGTATAAAATAAAAGCCTCTGACTCATTTTGTTTGTTCCTTTTCAAACAAACAAAAGATGTCCTTTAGAATTTTGACTGGAGTTTAGCAGTTTTTCTGTTAAGAGTCAATAATAAATACTTTAGGCTGTATGGGCCATAATTCTCTACTCCAACTTCTCAACTCTGTCACAGTTGTAGGAAAGCTGACACAGACAAAATGTAAATGAATAAGCATGGCTGTGTTCCAACAAAGCTTTGTTTTTTGCCACTGAAATTTGAATTTCATATAATGGTCGCATGTCACAAAGTATCATTCTTCTTTTGATTTTTTTTTATCATGTAAAGGATGAAAAATAGTCTTTGCTCATGAGCCACAGAAAAACAGATAGGCCAAGTATGGTCCACAGGCTATAGATTGCCCACCTCTGATTTAAACTATAGCTGAAAGTGGCTAACTCTTACTGGCTTAAGTAGAGTTGAGGCAGTTTGAAACAACATGGTGCCATGAGGAAAGTACTAAACTAGGTAAGCTGGGTCAGGAATGGAGGGAATTCTAAGATAACATTCTTTTTTTTAACATTTATTTATTTATTTTGAGAGAGGTAGAGAGTATGAGCCAGGGAGGGGCAGAGAGAAAGAGACAGAGAGAATCCCAAGCAGGCTCCATGCTACGGGGCCCGACTCGGGGCTCAATCCCACAACCATGAGATTATGATGCTTAACCAATTGATCCAGACAGGCACCCCAGGTAATATTCATAGGAGGGTCTTTTGCTGTTTTGACAAGTCAGAGATGGTATAGTATAGCCTTTAGAATCCGAGAGACTGGAGTTCAAACACAGGCTGTGACACTGTTTTTTTGCTCAATCACATGGCTTCTTGGCCATGTCATGGAAACTGCAATGTGGGCCTTTTTCAAAGAGTTGCTGTGAGGACTATATGAGATAATGAATATAAAACACCTAGCGTAATGCATCTCAGGTGGTGGTGGTGATGGCTGTTGCTGTTGTCACCTGTAAAACACCAGGGGAAAAAAAAACACCAGAGGGCATTCATGATGACCAAATGAATCAATAGGTATGAGAATGCTTTTCACAATTGATAGAAAGATCTTTTATAACTCTATAAGACTCCTACTTACTTAAGAACAATCTGGGATGAGCACTGGGTGTTGTATGGAATCCAATTTGACAATAAATTTCATATTAAAAAAAAAGAATAATCTCCCCCTCCTCCCAGTGGCTGGAGGACTTACTCTCTGTGCACTTATTTTCTAAGTAAGAAAATGTGTTCTTTTAGGCTTTCAATATTTGGCAAGAACTCAGGGAGGTTTCGTTCTGACCACAGTCAAAGGAATTTTGATTTCTGACTTACCCTAGAAACTCAGTTTCTGTTGGAGGCAGTCAATGAATCTAGCAAGGACACTTTGATCTTGCTTTTTTCTTCCTGGAGTTACAATTTCCAAGGAGAATGTGAACACCCATTCAAAATCTGAAATTTTGACTAAGTGACAGTGCAGATACAGCTATCTTTCTCTTCAGCAGGGTCAGATGACCACAATACTAAGAGGAGAAAAGGGCCCACTGGCGGTCACTGTCGACGTAGAGAGATCTGTACTGAGATTTTATTATAGGCTGCCTTTTTTGACCCCTCTCTTCACATTAAGTTCCTGTATCTCATTGCACAAGTAAAGGCCAGCCCTTACTTGTAATTATCTAATTATTATTTTGTTTTGCTTTGTTTTCTTCCTTTGCCTTATACTTCTTGTTTCACTACTTTGGTTTAGATCACTCTCCTTACTCCATCATCATAGATTATTGTTTAGCTAGGAGCTCCTTTAGACTTTCCTTAGTTCTAAGTACCGAGTACCAAAAGGGAAGACTTTTCCTATGCCAATAAGGCTCTGTGATCTCTAAGAAGGAAATACAGCTTTTGATGTTTGCGAACAAGTTTAATTGTACTTTTTTCCCTCTGAAAAGCATATTCTGGAATTCATATTCTGCGGAACACATTTTAGGAAAGGCTGTTCTATCCAACCCCAGCCACTAGAATGAACCCCTTGTCAAGTGTTAACTGTAACTTGGACCTCCTGACTCCTAATTCAGTATTCAGCATCAGCTGGAGATAAATCTTTGGCTGGGTTTTTAGTACTTTGTGTCTGAGAAGCTACCGTTTAGGAATGTACTGTGTTCTCACGAAGAAGATGGTTTTGAAGACTATAGCCATGTGGAAACTAGATGTTACTTACACTGAAGTGAAGAAAGGAAAGATAAAACACTGGATTACAAAACTACTAAAACCACCCCTGACTTCTGGATTTGTTGAGTATTGATGGTTGACTTTCTTGGTTGCCCACATTCAATCAGTTTTACAAACTCCCTTCATGTTGCTACTACCAGCAACTCTTTCTTTATTGCCATCATCTGTTTGGGCCCTGAACATTCAAAGCCTGGATTGTATAATTATGTTCTATTTTATCTCCTTTCAACCAACCTCTTCCTCTTCTCCAAATTAGCCTACACACCGCCATTGAATTTTTCTGCATAAAATACCATTGCCACCATGTTATGAATCCCCAGCTCAAAATTACTCAATGGCTTGTTTTTCTGGCTGCCTCTCACTACTGTCCAACAGGAGGCAGCTACTCTGCAAGGCTGATGAAGACTGGCTCTTTAATTCAGTGTGTGTATTTTTGCCTCCCTGTGTCTTCACCTTATGCCTATTTATACTATTCTCAGTTTCTTCTTTCTTGCCTCTTGAAGTCTGACCTACGGATCATAATCTTGCTCAAAGGTTGCCTTCTTGATGAAGTCTTCCCTGACCAGTTCATTTTTATTTAGTCTGGATACTAGTACTGTTCGATTCACACATAATCTTACTTTGCTCTTATTTGTTCATGTGTGTTGTATTTCCTCAACTGCAGTGAAAATTTCTTTTGTATTCTTTGTTGTGCCTGGTTCAATGCAATGTACGTTCTGGGCCTTCAATTACATGTAGAACAAATGATATAATAAATCAGGGGGAATTACATCTGTTTATTCACTCCGCTCTTCAATACTAAGGAAAAGATTCTTATAAAAGATGATTATTGTTCTCCCTGTGGTGCAGTACTATAGGATTTGATAGTTTTCTTATTTTCCTTGCTTTTTTATTATGTGTTTGTTTTAAGAAAATGCCTATATGTCATTCTAGAATTAATTAATTTATTCAGAAGGATACAAAGATCAGAAGCAAAATCTTCCAAAGGTTGAACATCCTGTATTCTAGGCACGTCACTCAGTTCTCCTGACGTAAATAATACTACCTGCCTCTCTATACCTAATGAGAATATTAAAAAGATAAATGAAATTGCCTAAACAAAATCACATCAAGCCATGCAGTAATGTTCAAAGAAATATAATTTTTTCCAATTAAGGTCAGATTCCAAAACCTGAACATGAGGTTTTCTGTGTTCCCCAGATGTGCTTTGATTACTGTAGTTCTGTCTGGATATCAGAATCAAACACCCCACTGTGCAAATTGCCCCAAGTGTCCATATCCGGAGACTCTTGCTGTCTTGTTTAGATATTTCTTTGAAAGAAACAAACAGCACAGTTTTCTTGCTAATGCATACATAATCCTTTCTCTTGGAACAAAATCAAGCACCTACTTTAGTGAGAAATGGTAGGTATATGTCCAACATTTGGAATTTAATTGGGCTGAGGGTAAGGGAGGTTTATATTCCCCATGGAGAAATCAGAAAAATGACAATAGGAAAAACTATATAATGTTTATCTTGAAAGGGAAAAAGTAGAAATTCTATCGCAGGGAAAGAATCCTTTAAAATACAAGATGAATTCTACCCTCAGAATTGGCTGAGAGCTATAATTTACAGAGTCATTATCAGCAATTGAAGAGTAGGGGTTTGAGAGAGAATTCCAATTGCTTGGTGATGATAAAATCCCTTGTTTACCCTAAAGGTGAGCACTGTCCTTCCTCACCCAATTCCTCTACCAAAGAAGCTGGGCTTCAGAAGCCAGACGTGTTGGCAATAAATGGGAAATTCATTTGACTTGTGATTATCCTTCTCCAAAGACACTAATTGGGTTATCTAGTCACTATGGTTGATTGGACTACACTTTTTTTAAGCTGTTAGATTTAGACTCTCCAATTCAGCTTTATTTAGACTAGACTCTAGCTTATATATCCCACAAGGTCAGCTAGAAAAGAGAGTAATTATTTTTAATTGCTTAGGATCTGATTATAATGAGATCTGGATGTTTGTTCTTAATCTGACCTCCCTGTGAAGTATCTCAGAGCATGTTGTGTGTCTCTGACCTGAACATGCCATTACCTTGTTCTCTCATATGGAATATGCTAGCGGATCTGAAAATCTTCAAGTGACGGACAAAAAAAAAAAAAAAAAAAAAAACAGTATAAAGTAACCAAAGCCTTGCTATAGCCTTGAACTCAGGTATTTTTAGTCTTAAGAGTGGCTTGAGTCCTCTCTTTCATCCCTTCTCCCAGACCATTTCAGCAATAGCTAACACAGAGCCATCACAGAATCCAGTGTCAGAAATAATGGAAAATAAACAGCATGAACCAATTTTTACATCTCCCAATTGGCAAGCTTGATGAAAACCTTTAAAAAGTAGGAACCCAAAAAGCTCAGCTAAGTTTCAGTGAAACAGAGATTAATTAATTGAGGATATCAGAGAGAAAACTCATCAGTAGATTGGTGAAACCTGAAATAAAATGATGCTAAAGTTTCATTCAATTCTTTTTTTTTTTTTTTAGTTTATTTTGAGAGAGAGGGAAGGAGCGAGCTAGCAGGGGAGGCAGAGAGGGAGAGAGGGAGGGGGGGAAAGGGAAAGAGAGGGAGAGGGGTACAAGAGGAGGGCAGGGAGAGGGGGATGGGGGGGAATCCCAAGCAGGTCCCACACTGGCAGTGCAGAGCCCAATGTGGGGCTCAAACACACAAACCGTGAGATCATGACTAGAGTCGAAACCAAGAGTTGGATGCTTAACTGACTGAGCTACCCAGGCACCCCTCATTCAATTCTAAAATGCTTTGATTTTACAAACATCTTCAGGCACCAAACTTCCCAAAGCAAAGAAGCTTTTTTTCAGTCTCAGAATCCAGCAGGTGTGTGATTCCTCAACTCATGCAATTTCGGTTGTGGGATTCCGGGGGGGGGGGGGGGGGGGGTTCTATTAGGCTCAGGAGACTGTTCTGTTGTTTTGACATGAAACACAGAAAACTTCCACACAGACACCTCTGTCTCATAACTTTCAGCTTGGCAAGGGGTTTTAAACATATTTGTGGGAGATCCCATTTCCATCAATGGCTACAACTAAATAAATGAGGGCTGATGGGAGGTCATGGAACATTTCATCCACAATCCTCCTGGAATAAGAAGGGCATGAAAAAGGAAAGGTCCCTCATATGGAAGGGCCACAGCCTGGAGCACTACATTTTTCAAAAGTGGCCCTAACTTAAAATATTCTGTCCTTTCTAATAAAATCTACTAAATTTTGGTTCAGACAATGGATCACATGCCTAGAAGACAGGGTTGCCTCTACATGTGCATTCTTCATCATCTCACAGTAACTGCTTCTGAATTAATATCAGTGCCTTCAGCCTTCTACCCTCCCAGCTTCCTGCTCTGAGCCCTTGCTCTGGTTTAATTCCCCTGTGGGTTTCAATAGTCAGATTCAGGAAAAAAGTCCCAAGTCCTATGTTTGACATTAAGGTCTTCCATATTTTGGCCTCGGATTAGCTCTCCTGTCCTCTTTCTCATCTTCCACCCTTTCAACTCTTTGCTTCATGCACTACTTTCTATTTCCAGATAGGTCTTCTATTCCCCTACCCAAATACTATTACCTTCTCCAACCTGAAGTATATTTGCCTATTTCAATACGGTTCGGTTCTGAGACCAAAGTAAAGATGCTCATTTTTCATGAAGTTTTCTTTCAACAGCAAATATTTGGTTATGTTTGTGCAAGGCACTGTACTAGGCTCTTAGAAAAACGGAACCAACAGGAGAGGCACAATTTGCCTGTACTTGTGGAGTTGCTCAAAGAGAAGAACATCAAAGAAATAATGACAATGATGTTTTTCCTCACCCTGTTCACAGAGATCAAAATCCCCCCTGAGAATCCAGCATACTCATTGTTAAATCCACTCATTTGAAAATTAACTGCAAGTTGCAATCTGAAATTCTAAATTGTGGGAACTGGAAGAAATGGACGCCCAGTAAAAGCCAATGAGAAGATGTCTACCTGTTTGCTGTCAGAAGACAGTTGATGAAAAGATGGGCATCTGCCTGTCCCATTGATACTTGCCCTTTTGATCACCTAGGCTTGATTTCAGGAATTATGCAAGGCCACTTCCAGAGCAGTATAGTCTTTAAAAGGTCAGAAAAATCCTTGCTTTATTTTAAAAGGAGAATATGGACCTCAAATAAAAGAGAATGACAAATGAACACCTGCAAACTTATGGTAAGGTTTAACAGAAAAATGTCCAAATATTTAAATTTGACTAGAAGTTTTTAAATTGTGCAAATACAAGGGACTGGGTCCTCTGAGTTGAGATAAAAGAGAATGATACAGAACGTGGAAAACAGCACCAAAAGGTTAAGCTTCATCTGCACTGTTTTCTTTGCCAACTTTATAATTTTCCCCAAAGCTGCTGTGTTCATGAATACTATTATATGGATACCAGGAGATAGTATGTTAAAGGAACATATGTATTAATGCACTGTGTATGCCAGCTTTCCCCTAGAGAAGCTGAGTGTCATCTCTGAAATTTGGTAATCACACAGAGTTAGTCTCAACAAAACACAGATGTCTCTTCTGAAATGACACAACTTAAAATTTTCAACTTTGGCAAAAGGAGGACACTAATAGGGAGTCCTTAAATGCTCTTGAATGTATAATCAGTTTTCTTTTTGTGTAAATTTCAAACTGTTTCTGCATGGTTTTGTTAGCTTTAGAATAGAAAAACAAATTGAACAAAAAAGAGTGATCACTCCATCACCAAATAATGTCTGAGCAAGTATCAAGAGTTCGCCCAAACCCTCGCCACTGCTATACCCCCACCAAAGCTAACTTCCGATCAGGGCAGGAAGGGAAGAAACCTTCATTTAATTGGGGTTTGTTTTGTACACAACAAGCTGTGTAGAATTTCTGTAAGTAAATATATTGGGGGTGGGATAAAGGCAGTGGAAAATGCAACAAGAAACACTCTTTTAATTTAGAAAACAAGCTGAAAAGGCAGTGAAAGCAAATATGAGAATATGGTGAACAGAAAAGAGGTCATCTGAATTTCTACATACAGTAGCAGAATTGCTTATCAGGACCCTGATTGTAAAAATCTGTCGGGCTCCTTCAATAAGAACATACAGTCTTGGAATGGCATCTTATTCCCCCAAACAAATACTAGAGACAAGAGAAAAAAGAACAAACAGTTATGATAGCCAGATAGGAAAATTATAAAGTAGCTCTGGAAAAAATTACAAACTAGCACTGGAGAAAATTACAAAGTACCTCTGGAAGCAGAGCTCTCCACTAAGATGCCAGAGGGAGAGCAAAACAGCAACAGAAGTTGGAAGGAAAGAACGAGAGGGAAGGAGGGAAGGAAGAAAGGGAGGGAGGGAGGGACGGAGGGAGGGAGGGAGACAAACAAACCCCTAGGCATTAGAGTTAGGAAATCTCTGAGCCAGTATCTAAATCTTGCCTCTTGAGTTGGTCAAATTCCCTGGGTAAGATTTTCCTAAGCTCCTACCCAGATGGTGAAGCCCCATGTCAGCATTTTGGTAGCTGAGGAAAAGGGCTAGGGTCTTAGCATTTAGCATCCTAAGTACTCCTTGGCATTCTCCAGTCCAGAAACTACCTACTCTACTCTCTTTAAAGAATAAACCTTTGCTGTTTTGCTCAAGTGGGGAGAAGCACTTGCCTGAATGCTCCAAGGGGGAAGCATGCCTGCCTCTTCATCCTTCTACCAATCCTTGTACGTTAGCCACCTGACCCTATTTGTTCTTCATGCCCATTTTCAGGAACATCAATGCCTCCAATTCCTGAGTGTTTTAGGGATTGTGCAGTACTGCCAAGTCAGTACTTCTTAAACTAATGTGTAGGCAAATCAGAAGAATATATTGGGAAAATTCAGATTCTAGTTCAATAAGTCTGGAGTGGGGCCTGAAAGTCTTTATTTTTAACCAGCTCCTAGGAGGCTTTGTGGCTTTATGCCTTTTAAAAAAAAAACAATGCTGTCTTCTCAGTGGAGCTTTTAGAGGAAATAAATAGTTAAATGTTTACTACGCCATCTCTTCTCATCAATTATTATTCAACCCACTCATTATTCAACCCACTCATTCTGGCTCTCTTCCCATAGGAACCACTGAAAATGTTCTTGTCACAGGTACCAATAAACTTATATTTTCATTATGTTTTATACTGTGGTTATAGTACTTTTCAAATAAAAATTTCAATATAAGAGGAATGCCACACAATTCAGATGCCAGATTCAATGGTCACTCCCCTATCCACATCTTACATGCCTCTCAGGAACACCACACAGTTAGCCATCTTCTTGCTTGAATCACTTTTCTACCACACTAGACTTCCTCCTACATCTCACGACAGACCTTGGTCTGTGTTGAGTTCTTTACTGCTTCATGGTCTTTCAATGTTAGTTTCCCAGGTTCCACCTGGATACTCTTGTCTCATGCACCTGTATTCTCTGTAGGGATCTTATCCAGTCCATGGCTTTAAATACCACCTCACCTATATTCAAAATATATATGCTGTGCCTGACCTCTTCTTTAAGCACCAGGCAGGTAATATCCAGCTGAAACCTTGGTCTATCCACTTGGATTTCTTACTGGCATTTCAAAACAAAACAAAAGGAGCAAGTAGAAAATAGTACACTTAATCACCCTCCGCTAAATCTCTCAGAATCTCCTCTCCCAAGCTTCATCATCTACCTAAATGCACATAGCACCAGCCCCCCAACCCTAAGTCCAATCCATCACCAAGTGCCAGAGATCTGACCCCTAAAAAATAGCACAAAAGTCTCCACTTCTCCTTATCTTCCTTACTATCATTCTAGCTCAAACCATGATTGTCTCTCACCCAGGCATAAATGTCTACTCTCCTCCTTATCTTCCCTACTATCACTCTAGCTCAAACCACCATTGTCTCTCACCTGGGTTATTGCAATAGTCCCCACCACTTCCATCCCCTGGTTCCACTCAAAGTGACAATCCAGCCCTCACACAGCAGCTCGATAAAGTTTTAAAGAGTATGATACATAGTCACTTAGAATTGCACACAGAATAAAATTTAACAACCCATGTTTCATGATTACCTTCTATGACCAGCACCATTCTAGGTGCTAGAGCACCAATATTGAGTAAAACAGAAAAAAAATCCTTCCCCCTTGGAGCTTCTATGCTTTGCCATGGCTGTAAGGCACTCCATGATCTGACCTCTACCTGCCGTTCCACAGGCATAGTGTACATCATCTATCACCTGCCCATCACCACTAACCTTAGCTGCCCTAGGCCCCTTCTGCTCTTCTAATACACCAAGCTCTTTCCCACTCAAAGTTTTTTTTAACCTCCATTTCTTTGTCTATATGTCTTTTTCCCCCTCTCTAGTGGTCATTCATCTTTCCAGTGTATACTGAAATGCCACCTCCTTAGAGAGGTCTTTTTTGACCAGTCTGCTATAATAGCAATCCCCATTGCTCTCGCATAGGACTCTTTTCTTTCATAAGGTAACTGCAATTTGAATGTTTTTACTCACCTATTTACTTTTATCCACTAGAAACTAGAAGTAAAGTTTCATGATGGCAAGGATTCCAGCATACAGAATAGTTCCTGGTACACACTAGATGATCAATACATACATGAATGAATAAATGAAAGTCCCTTCAAGCAAATAAAAACTAGAAGGAAAGACCAAATGTAACAAAAATCTAGGAAGTCCTACTCTATCACCATGCTGTTTGCTTCTCATAGTATCTCACCCAGCAGTCTTGCACTGTAGCTATTACTGTTTTCATTCTGGAAATAAAGAAAATGTAATTAAAGAACTAACCCAAAGCTATTCAGCTTCTCAGTTTCAGAGCTGAAATTGAGATTGAAATTGAGATTACTGATAAAACTGATTTTAAAATGCCCAGTGTTCATACTAAGCTTGAACAAAAAAAAAAAAAACAAAAACAAAAAACAAACAAACAAAAAAAAACCAAAGAGGACCTCCCTGTGCTCTGAACTCCTAAAGCCAAACAATCTAAACTCTTCATTGAGCTTAAATATGTGCAATTCTGGAGCCATCCATAATGCAAAACTTATGTATTGTCTTGTCTCTCAAATCCTGTAAGCTCTCTGAGGGCCAGCATTCCACCCTTCCAGCCATCCATGATTTTGTACTCAGTAACTAATGAACAGGGAGCATGCAGGCAGACAGAAGATGAGTGAGTAGGGTCGTGTATAAATAGGACTAAAAGGTAAATGTCAATGGCCATTTCCAGTGATAAATTGCAAAGTAACCAGAAGTTGTCTAATAATGCTCAAGAGCTTCTTGGGCGATATGTGCACCTGTGGAAAAGGTGATTGGCTCTTCTCCCTGTTGTCCCTTACATATTTCCTGTGAGGACAGTCCCTAAGAAATAATCAACCTTAAGCAGGCTTAGTAGCTGACCTTCTATAGCTGTAGAGGCTTAACAAAAGTGAATGCCATGCGGAAATGTCACTGCTTGCTGAAGGCTTGGAGAGCTCTGTAGATGCTCCCTAAATGGTCCTCATAAAATGATGAACCTTGAAGATGATGTTATAAAAGTCCCACAGAATTTTTTTTAAAAAATCCTTATTGATCTCATATGACCTCACAGCTTCTTTTCTACAATTTCTCCTAGATTTGAGGAACTGTACCTCTGTTGTCTCATCTTGGATGTGGTTTCAAGTCTGGGCCAAGTTGCTCTAACTAGTCCACATCATATATAACATGATTCGAAAAACAGCAAGCTGGCTCAGTTTACCCAAAACATCTCCCCTGCTACTTGTCACAATGCCATCATTAATAAATAAATCCTTGCTGCCTTCAAGATTGCCTTAATTTCCAAGACTCTGCAAAGGAATCTAAAATCCTTTTGGAAGAGAAATATCTTTAAGTTTTTGAAAACTGGTCCTTTGCTCTAGCATTTTTCAAAACAGATTCCTCATAACTCTACTTTTATAAGATGCTCAAGAAAAAGTAAATTTTATGTAACTTTTTTAATGTTTATTTGAGAGACAGAGCACAAGTGGGGGAGGAGCAGAGAGAGAGGGAGACACAGAATCCAAAGGAGGCTCCAGGCTCTGAGCTGTCAGCACAGAGCCCGACACTGGGCTCAAACCCACGAACCATGAGATTATGACTTGAGCCAAAGTTGGATGCTTAACTGACTGAGCCACCCAGGCACCCCAGGAGAAAGTAAATTTTGAAAAGTCTTCCATGACCAAATAGGTTTGGGAAAACTGCATGCTATACCCCCATTCTAAAGATTCACAAAGTACATAACATATTAAAGGCTCTCAGAAGCATTCCGATTCTATATAATCCATAAGTGTTCCACAGAATACACTTTTGGAAACTCTGATTTAGTGAGATATAGCTAACCAAGATTATGCTTTGGCAAATGGGCCTCCGTATATACCCAGAGGAACTGGAGAGTTGAGAGAAGTAGTATATACAACCCAATATATGTGGTAGACACCAAAAACTATTTCCCCTCTTTTCAAAATTCTATGTGTGCCAAGTCTTCACCTGTGAAAACCTGCTTTGCTCTTCCAATCAGAGAATTTTTATGCTACATGAACTTCAGAGAGCATACGCTTCTTCCGTCCCTTTGTTTTAAGAATTAAAACTGAGGCCCAGCAAGATGAAATGACTTGTCTAAAGTCATGTGGGTAATTAAAGGTATTTTCTAGCCTCTATTTCCAAAGCCAAAACTTTAAACCCACAATTGACAAGTTTCTATGTCTGGCTTGCTGATGAAGCTTACCTCTCTCCTCCCATAAAGAACAGAAAACCCTCCACTGCCACCTCTACCTCTCCTCTCACCCAAGGGAACACCTTCCAGATATTCGTTAGAACTCTACTGCCTTTTCCTTTTACCTGCTTCTGAAAAACACCTTTATTAAGATAACACACAAAGTTCACAAGTCATTCAAAGTATACATTTCAGTGGTTTTTAGTGTATCTGCAGATATTTGCAACCATCACCATAGTCAATTTCCAAACATTTTTTATCACCTCAAAGAAAATCCCTTTTCCTTCAGCTATTACTACCCTACCTACCTTCTTACACCCAGACCTCAGCAGTACTAATCTACTTACTGTCTTTAAATTTCTCTATTATGGACTTTAATATGAATGGAATTATATGAGGTCTTTGTGACTAGCCTCTTAGCTTAATATTTTCATGGTTCATTCAAATTCTGACAGGTATCATACTCCATTCTTCTTAGGGTTGAAAGAATTCCTTTGCAGAGACATACCACATTTGTTCAATTACTTGTTGAGGGATATTTTACTCACTCTTTGCCTATTTTAAATAACACTACTTTAAACATTTGGGTACAAGTTTTTGTGTGGACATGTGTTTTCATTGTTCTTGGTGTGCACCTTCAAGTGGAGTAGTTGAGTCCTATGGTAACTTGATGTTTAATAATTTGGGGAACCACTAAACTGGTTTCCAAGGTGGTTGAGCCATTTCATATTCCCTTGAACAGTGTGTGAGGTGCCTATTTCTCTACATCCTTACCAACCCTTGCTGTTATCTACCTTCTTGATTCTAGCCATCCTAATGAGTATGAAGTGGTATCTCATTGTGGTTTTGATTTGCATTTCTGTTATGAGCAGTGACACTGAACATCTTTTTATATGCTTGTTGGTCATTTTCATCTCTTTATTGAATATCTATTTAGATTCTTTGTTCATTTTGAACTGGGTTGTCTTATTATTGAGTTGCTAGTATGTTCCTGTACATTCCAGAACCAAGTCCCCAATCAGATGTATAATTTGCACCATTCCATGAATTGTCCTTTCACTTCATTGATGGCATCCTTTAAAGTACAAATGTTTTTTCAATTTTTATAAAATCCAGTATATTTTTTTTAATTTTGTTATTTGTGCTTTTATGGTTTCATATCCAAAAATAACTTACCAAATTCAATGTCATAAAGATTTATTCATATGTTTCCTTCTGAGAGTTTTACAGTACTAGCTCTTATGTTCAGGCCTTTGATCCATTTGGAATTAATTTTTGTATATGATATTAGGTGAGTGTCCAACTTCATTCTTTTGCAACTAGATATCCTGTTGTCTCAGCACAATTTGTTGAAAACATTACTCTCTCTCTATTGAATAATCTTGGCAACTTTGTTGACAATTAGCTGACCATAGAGATATACAGATTTATTTCCCGACTTTCAATTCTGTTCTACTGATCAATATGTATATCTTTGTGTAAGTACCATACTGTCTTGCTTAGTATTGCTTTCTAGTAAGTTTTGATATCAGGGAGTATGAGTCCTCCAACTTTGTTCTTTTTTTTAATGTTTTTAATATTTATTTATTTTTGAGAGAGACAGAGACAGAGCTTGAGTGGGGGAGGGGAGAGAGAGAGGGAGACACAGAATCTGAAGCATGCTCCAGGCTCCGAGCTGTCAGCACAGAGCCTGATGTGGGGCTCAAACCCAAGGATGGTGAGATCATGACCTGAGCTGAAGTTGGACACCCAACCAACTGAGCCACCCAGGCACCCCCCAACTTTGTTCTCTATCAGGATTGTTTGATTTGCACTTCCATATCATTTTTAGAATCAACATGTCAATTTCTACAAAGCAATCCCAGCTGAGATTCTGATAAGGGATTGCACTGAATCTGTAGCTCAGTTTGAGGAGTGTTGCCATCTTAACACTGTGAAGTCTTCCAATTCATAAACATGATTTTCCATTTATTTTGATCTTCTATAATTTCTTTCAATGATGTTTTATAATTTTCAAGTTATACATTTTTTACTTCTTTTATTAAATTTACTGTTTTTTATTCCTTTTGATACTTCAATGAATCAAAGTGTTTTAATTTTATTTTCAGTTTATTCATTATGAGTATATAAAAATACAACTGGTATTTGTGTATTGATCTTGTAACCTGTAACCTTACTGAACTCTTTAGTTATTTCTAAAAGACTAGTTAATTCAGTAGAATTCTCTATATACAAAAATATGCATCTGTGAATGGAAATATTTTTCACTCCTTCCTTTCGTCTGTATGTCTTTCTTACTTTTTTATTGCCCACTTGCCCGACCTAGAATCTTCAGTACAATGTTAAGTAGAGGTAGCAAGAGTATACATCCTTGTCTTGCTCCTGATCTAAGGGAAATGCATCACTTTTTACCATTAAGTATGATGTTAACTGTAGTTTCATAAATGCCCTCTATCATGTTGAGGAGGTTCGCTTCTATTCCTAGTTTGTTGAGTATTTTTTTAATCAAAAAAAGGATGTTGGATTTTATCAAAGGCTTTTTATGTATCAGTTGAAGTATTATATATTTTTTCTTATATTTTTTTCTTATCCTATCGATATGATGTACTTTAATCAATTTGGGGATGTTAAATCAACTGTGTATCCTTGAGATAAACCCTATTGAATCATGGTATATAATTCTTTTTACATGGGTTTGTTTGCTACTATGTTGTTGAGGATTATTGCATTCATATTCATAAAAGACATTGGTCCATAGTTCTCTTTTCTTGTGATGTCCATCTGGTGTTGATATGAAGGTAATACGTGACTCAGAGTGAGTTGGGAACTGTTCTCTTCAAATTTTTTAATAGATTTTGTGAATAATTGGTATTACTCTTTCCATAAGTGTTTGGTAGAACTCAGTGGTGAAGCCATCTGGGTGTGGAATACTTTGGGGGGGTAATTTTTTTTAATTACTAACTCAATCTCTTTATTTGATATAGTTCTGTTTGGATTTTATATTTCCTGTTGAGTCACTTTGCATAGTTGCAGCTTTCTAACAAATTTTATGGCGGTGTAGGAGGACGCTGAGCCCAATCATTGTAAATTATCCAATTAGTTGATGCACACTTATTCACAGCATTCCTTATTGTTTTTATAAAGTCAGTGATAATGTCCCTTCCTTCACTTCATATTATAATAATTTGAGTCTCTTTTCTTCTTGGTCATTCTAACTAAAATTTGCCCATTAAAAAACATCTTTTCAAAGAATCAGCTTTAGGTTTTGTTTTGTTTTGTTTTCTATTCTCTATTCCATTAATTTCTGCTGTACTCCTTACTGTTTTCTTGCTCTGTTCACTTTAGGTTTAGGTTGCTCTTCTTTTTCCAGTGTTTTAAGATGGAAGATTATTGATTTAACATCTTTTTTAATATAGGCATTCACAACTATAAATTTCTACATAAGCATTGTCTTAGCTGTATCCCACAAGTTTCAGTATGCTATGTCTTGATTTTCCTTCATCTCTCACTTTTTTGTTCTGTTTTTATTTATGATATATTGCTTATTTAGTACTACATCGTTTAATTTTGGTATATTTGTGAGTTCCCAGCTTTTTTCCTGCCATTGATTTCAAATTTCATTCCATTGTAGTTGGATAACTTATTTTATTTCTAACCTATCAAATTTATTGAAGTTTTTTTTTATGGCCTTGTGTATGATCTATTCTGGAGAATGTTCTATGTGCACTGGAGAAGAATCTGTACCTGTTGTTGTTGAGTGTTCTATACATGCCTGTTAGATGGAATTGGTTAATAATGCTGTTTAAGTGTCCTAAGTACGTGTTGATCCATCTAGTTTTTCTAACCATTATTTAAAGTAGAGTATTGAAGTTTTCAACTATTACCATTGAATCTTCTATTTCTCTCTTAATTTCTCAGTTTTCACTTCAGATATTTTGGTGTGTTATTCAGTACATATATATTTATAATTGTTACATCTTCCTTATGATTGACACTGTTATCTTCATAAAATATCCATCTTTATCTCTACTAACATTTTTTGTTTGCTTGTTTTAAAGTCTCTTATCTGATATTAGTAGAGCCACTCCAGCTTTCTGTGGCTGCTTTTTGCATATCTTTTTAAATCTTTTTATTTTCTATCTATTTTTTTTCTTGAATGTACTGTGTATCCTTTAGAAAGTATCGTTAGGTCATGTTTTTTAAATCCAATTTGACAATCTGTCTTAAAATTGGATTGTTTAATTCATTCACATTTAATATTATTACTGATGTAGTTGGATTTACATCTGCCATTTGATTTTTTGTTTTCTATGTCTCATGTCTCTTTTGTTCTTCTATTCATCTTTAACAACTGTCTTGCACATTAAGTAGATTTTTCTAACGTAGCTTTTCTAATTTTTTTAATGATTTCTTTCACTATGTTTTGCGCAACTGCTTTAACAATTGCTGTAAGGTTTACTATATTTCTTATCAGAATCGGCTTTGGGTTTATGCTAGATTAATTCCAGAGTGAGAGCAAGAGTGAGAAAGACAATGTTACACCTATAGCTCTATTCCTTGTCAGTTAAAAGCAAAAAAGAAAAAAAATGTGCATTTGTGGAATTTTTTATAATTATATAATTACCTTTATTAATGCTTTATTTGTCTATGTGGATTTGAATTGCCATCTAGGGCCACTTGCTTCAGCCTGAATAAATTTTATTATTTCTTGTGAGGTAGGCCTGCAATCAACAAATTCTCTGTTTTTATTTATCTTGGAAAATCTTGATTTTACCTTTATTATTACAAGATAGCTTTCTAGGTATACTATTCTTGGTTAACAGGTTTTCTTCCTCTGAGCACTTTAAATTTGTTATCCCACCATCCCAGACCTCCACTGTTTCTGATGGGAAGTGAGATGCTAATTTTATTGAGGTTCTCTTGTAAGTAGTGTCATTTTTCTTTTGCTATTTTCAAGATTTTTCTCCTTTAAGCATTTTTACTGTAATGTATCTTTTATGGGTCTCTTTGTGTATATCCTACTGGAGTTTATTGAGCTTACTAGCTGTGTAGGATATTGTTTTTCAATAAATTTGGGAAGTTCTCACCCATTATTTCTTTAAATATTTTTTTTTCCTTTCTCTCTCTTCTCTTCTGGTACTCCCATTGCACACATACTGGTGCCCCTTCTTTTGGCTCCTATGTCTCTAAGTTTCTCTTCATTTTTCTTCATTCTTCTCTCTATTCTTTGGCTTGCATAATCTGTACCGATCCATTTTCAATTTTACTAATTCTTTAGCAGATTTAAATCTACTATGGAGACCCCTCCAATTTAAAAAAAAATCAACTGTACTGTTGAACTCTAAAATTCATATATAAATATATATTTTAATGTTTATTTATTTTTGAGAGAGGGGGAGAATAAGCAGGGGGAGGGGGCAGAGAGAGAGGGAGACAGAGGATCTAAAGAAGGAACCCTATGTTGGGCTCAAACTCATGGACCCTGAGATCGTGACCTGAGCCACAGACACTTAACTGACTGAGCCCCACATGCCCCTAAAATTAATACATTTGTAAATAATTCCTCTTTATTAATATTCTCATTTTGATGTAATATTGTCATATATTTTATTTCTTTAATCATGCTTTTACTTTTCTGAACATATTTATAATAGTCATTATAAATGACTTCGAAATTCTTTTCTGTTAAATTTGGCATCTGGTTATTCTCATGGTCAATTTATGTTGCTTGCTTAATTTTCCAGTATCTGAGTCATACTTTCATGTTTCTTTGTATGGCTCCTAATTTGGGACTGGAAAGTTGATATTGTAGAAGAGATATTGTGTAGCATTCTAGGTGTTGATTTCCCTCCATGGCCTGCTATTTGTTTATTTATTTAGTAACTGCCTGGATTATTTTAGTCAAAGACTCCAATGTTCTCTTCAGGGAGGCACAGTTTAACATACGCCCACAATCACCCTGGGAGGACAGTGGTACTGAGAGGGCTCTCTCACCTTTCCCTGACCACACCCAGATATTAACCTGTACTACTTGTAGGCAGACAATGTTATGATTTTTCAACAATCCCCTGGAGACCTAAGTTTCTTTACAGACTAATCAAGTTGTGGATCCTACAAAGAAATCATTTCCAAGGTCAGTATTTGATATTTGTTCTGACCCCGTGAGGGCTTTTTCCAGCTGTCTTATTTCCCTAGTTCTCTCCTGCATACTAGCCAGACTACATTAGATACTTATTAGTTCCATGAATCTCCCAATTCCCTTTTACCACACCTCTACTGTATTTGAGAATGCTCTTTGGCTTAAATCTCTCCATGCTCTGTTGCAAATGAAGTCTGTTCTTTGGGGAAGAGAATACCAGGTATCTGTTTTGCAGTCTGCTTCCCTTTTACCCTCCTAGGCAAAATCTCAGTCAAGGCTCTGGAGCCAGGAGTGAATTCATAGGCAAGTTTCTCTCTGAGATCCTCATTCTAGGAGCTAAGCACTTGGTGGAAGGTAGGGTAGCAGCCTAAGATCCTCTCAGCTTGATTCTTCTACCATGGAACCACCACCTCATGAGTCCAGGCAAGAGCTACTGGGGCCCCAGTATTCTCAGCAGCCTACACCCAAGACAGAGCCTCCAATACACAAGTGTGGCTTGGCAAGAAGAAAAAAAAGCCCAATTCCTAACTGCATTTGTCATATGTAGCCTCAGCAACAAGCACCTGGAGGCAGAATAAGAAATGCTGAAGTCCTGCTCCTCTAGGAATGAAGGCCCTCTAGCTGGAAGTCAAAAGGAGAAAGAACCCGGTGTTCTTGACTGCAACAATCTAGAGTGGAATCTCCACCTTTCTGAGATGGAAGAGATGAGAAGAGGAGAGAGAAGTAGTGGTTTTGGTTTACATGCTATAGACTCTTGCCTCCTTTTACTAGATTTTAATAGATGTTTCTTAAGTAGATGTTTCCTTCTTTGCCTTTGCCCTTAGAACCATTTCTAAAGGCTTTGAAGAGTTTTTTTTGTTGTCGTTTCCCTTTGTTTTGTATAATTTTCTTGTTTTTATAATTTTCACCAGTTTCACTACAGAGCAGGTCAGCATAGCTCCTCACTCTATCATGCCCAAAGTCAATCTCACCACGGTTCTGGAGGTGAGAGGGAACAGAGAGGGAGTGGGCTGGGGTTGAAAGCAATAGAGCAGTCCAGTACTCAGGATTATCATCTCTGAGATTCTTTGTGTGTCCTTGAGTGAAGGGAACAGTTGGGCAAGCCAGAGGAAATAAACATTATCACAGTGGAGTTTTTCATCCCATTTTTTACCTTAATGGTTTTCATGTGCATTATTAGTTTTAAATAATTCAGTACGTGTGTCCTAAATATTGGTCTGGTGAATGGTAATGGCCCTATCACCTCCAAAGTAAGGCCACTAACAACTGCTCTTCTTGTCAGGCCTGTTTCTTAACAACTGTGATCTGGTAGAAACAGGTGGAAATGGAATTACAACAGAAAGGACGCTTTCCAGGTCTGCTTCAGTTTGTTAGATCACAGGAAAAGAACAGATTCATTTTCTCGTGAGCAGAATATAGACAAAATGACCTTCCCCCTGTGTATTTACAGTCATGACCATTTGAGTTCAGTAATTTCAGCAACAGAGAGAGTGCAGTGGTACCAAATGGAAAACAAGCCAAAAGGAATATCAAAACCCTGAGTTCAGTACCTTCACAGAAAAATCATTGAGACCCTAAACCAAGCAGTACATCTTCTACAGCCTGCTACTCCAGCAACACACCTATATTGAACACTTACTTACTGTTTGTACAGCCATTTTTTGAGATAGAAAAGCTGAAGATATAGCCCTGACACATGAACTCTTAACGTAGCTGAAGAGAGTAGATGCACACACATACACATTCACAGAAAATGAGAAGGCAGCTTTTCAGTTTATCATGTGATGACATAATAAGAATAGAATAAACAGAAAAATATTTGAGCATTGCATGAATTCTTTAAAGGGAGAAATCCCTATGCTTGGGATTAAACTTAGGGCACTTCCTTGAAAAGGTGAGACCTGTGCTGGATATTTTAAAAAAATTTAAATACATGGTAAACTAAAGGAGAATGCATGGTAGATAGAAAAAAAAACCTGGAGAGTTAAGCACACACCTGCAAATCAAAGAAAGACTTTCCCCTCCTGAAGTATTGCTTCTGAATCAATTTAATTTCTAGATATATGCCAAGTACACATTCAGGCGAGGGGGGTGTTGAAATTGGAATATTTCCATTCCAGATCTTCAAATTCAAGAAATATTATCTAGCAGGAAGAATTCATTTTCTCTTTTAACAATTTGTGGCCGTTTGGGTAAAAAGGACCAATGTGTAGTTCAGAGAAACTTAGTGGGTTGCAATAAATGGCTTTAAAAATCTCCTAAACTAAATGTAGAACAGATTCGACCCTGTCTTAGTTTGCAGTTAAGAAATACAAATTACTTAAGTCCCTTGAAGTCTTTTCAAACAGAATTAGTTTTCTATTCATTTATTTGTTTCAAGTGCCTGGAGTGGGGAACAGCTGAGATCATATTATGCCTAGAGATCTTTGGATCTAAAGCCACATGTTTCTAAAATAATAATTCCTTCAGAGAAACTTATGTAAACATTGGGCTAATTTATTCTTTTACACAGTAAGCAAGTAGGCTCCAGTTAGATCTAGATAACTTTGCCTAGAATTAGCCTGAAATTACCATTTTGCATATTGATCTCCAACTTTTTTTAAAAAAACAGATGAGATGAATGAACAAATGAATGAATGAATGTAGAAAAATACATTTAAAGATGTTTCAGATATCCTGCCTCCCCATTTAATGTATTTTTCTAACTTTGCCTTCAAGACAAGCAGTCAAAATCAGCTACTGATCTGCAACCCAACTAATTTTGTCTTTGTTTTACTCTAATTTGTCTTCCTTCCAATAATCATTATGAAGTAAGTGATACTCCAGGGAAAATCAATTCTTTTTGACTAAATAAAAAAGCCCAGTATTCGTTTACTTTGCTGTTGTTTGAACCCTACAACAGTCACCCTCTTCTTTTCAAAAAAGTTCAGTAGCTTGTCTGCTGCAGCCTCCAGGGAAGATTCGTCAGCCTCTAGGAACTGCCCCCCACCCCTTGAATAGGGAATAATTAGAACCACTTAGGTATCAGAACTGAATTTCCTATTTCCAATTGGAATTGGCTGGTTGTTGTTTTCCTCAAGATTGTTTAAAGGAAAAGTCCTTTAAACCCTTAAGGGGATAGAGTCTTTTTTATTTTCACTAGTAAGGATGTGAAGCTACAGAAAGCATTCAGATTTGTAAAACCCTCAAAAACAAGGATTCCCATGCCCTGTTTCTGTCTGACTTAGGTCTGGCAAGTATTATGAATGACTCAGACCTCAGGAGATATTTTTTGAATAAATGAAATGAATGATTTGCACTAAATTGAACTGATGAGTTGAACTGAATTGGATTAGATCAGATTGGAATGAACTGAATTAAGCTTTTCTGGACTAAGAGAATAGTTATCATGAAAGTAGAAGGTCAAGATGTCCCAATCGCCAGTTAATCAAAACCAGAACTTGAAATGATCAGGAGTCCAGGCCTTCCTGGCTGTTGAGGAAACTGAAGTTAAAGACTTCCCAAAAACAATAACTAAGGTGGAGAGAGCTGAGACTCCAGACATAATAACAATACAGACAAGTAATTGGGCTTCATGTATTGAGTAACTACTATGTGCTCCAAGTGTTTTAACTGTATCATTTCATTTATTCATCATAGCAACCAGGCAGGCCAAGCCCTACTATTATCACCACTTGCAGATAAAGCACCTAGGCACAAAGCAATTAAGTAACTTGCCCAAGTAGTACATCCAGGATTTGGACCCAAGAAGCAAGACCCCAAGACTCTTAATCATTTCAAAGCATCATGGGGAGTGGAGGAAAATGTTTTATAACATAGCTTAAATATGAATTTTAAGAAAGGAAAATATCATTTTAAGAAAATGGAGAAACAGAAGAAAGGAGGATTGTTTTCTCACCTGAGAACTTGAAATTATAAACCTGTCCCCATCTTCTCATTTTAAGTACTTTAAAACACCCAAATTTCACATCTCTTGGGTAACCTGAAGTTAGACCTTGGGAGATCTACCAGACATATTGTACAGAGCCTTGCAGATATGTCAAGGTTCTAATTTATGTGAATGCCATAAAGTAAAGCCTTCTAAAAAATAATAATCACAGTATCTTTTTTATATTTATGTAGCCTTTACATTCCAAAATATAGCCTCATAATGTTGAAAATGTTCAACTAATAGCTTAGGACTCAGACACCTAATCAGGTCTGGATACTATGCCATAGCATGGACTAGGAATCCTGAAATGGCATTATTTCCCTGCCCTATATACCAAAGTCCTATTCAACTCTGAATTCTTTTTAATGTTTATTTATTTTCGAGACGGGGGGGGGGGGAAGGAGCAGAAACAGAGGGAGACAGAATCTGAAGCATTCTCTGAAGTTTTTGCTCCAATCAGTGAAGAGTGACCAAATGCTTCCACGGAGCCATGCACATAGAGGTATTCTAATTATCCTATTAGAATCAGAACTACCTAAGTGATTCTAATTATTCACTCCTCTAGTTCTGACCATCCAAGCTCTTTAGATCCTGGGCAAATAGAACTCATTACATATGGTTTTGTAGGTCACTTAGCAGTCTCTATTCACAGGGAATCAGAAGGGAATCAGGCCACTGGAGATGGCTATAGATGCAGAGAGGCAAGCACTGACTCAGAATCCTCAAATGCGAATGATGGATTTGATGTAAAGTGTGAGGCAGAGGCCAATGCAGGATAATGTTCAAGTCCAGCATTTGTTATCGAGTGGACAGCACTATCATTTACTGGGTTATATGAGCAGATTGACAGTGGATGGGGAGGGTAAAGAAATAAGTAAAGTTTGGGACATGAATTTGAGATGAGTTTGAAACACATGAGTGAAGATAACAAGGAAATACATGAATTTTCTACAAGATTCATGTGCTTTAACCACAAAGTAGGATAAGGATGTGAAATTAGGATCATCATGTCATGTCCTTAATGAATCCAAGCTTTTTTCTAGTAATTTTTAGTTTTATCTGCTTATTTGTAACCACCTCGCCAACTGTAAGTTGCCGAATCCTAGAGGAAATTACTAATAGAATTGATGTTTTCTATTCTATAGTTTCTATAATCTGTTTTCCATCTTTCTGGAAAAAAAATAGATTGTTACTTGTTACCCTCCAGTGTTCTGATACCACTTCTGTGCTGGAAGTAGAAACATAATTGAAGCAGCTTGCTCTTCTCTTTCTCCCCTCATATAATGAACTTCATTTCTAATATGACAAAAGACTATTCAATGCTTTCCAAGACTATTCTTGGAATATTCTTGATTAAGAAGGAATAAGTCAAATAGAAGTCAGTTACTTCTGTGTTCTCGTGTTATCTGTGAGTGCTACAGTAGCAGCAAGATGACCAGTAGTTCTTCTTGCCCTGAATGCAGATGGAAAGTCTTTTTTGTAGGTCTTAGCATTTTTCCTAAGCCCCAACACATTCTAGGATTTAGGTTCCTGTCATTCTTTTGTCTTTACTTGTGATTTGGGGTTCCTTTGTTTTGTGCATAGTACAACTTTTAATGCAGTATTTTTCAAGATGTTTTCTCAGTCATTGCTCTATTTGTTCATATGGGTATGTATTTAATATCCTTTATAAATTCTTTTAATTTTATTTTTACTTTAACAAAATGTTCCCATTCATTCATTTAACAAATATCTTTTCAACATGCACTGAGGTAGTTACTGTTAAGCACAGAAAGACTAACCAGGCACAGATCTGAATTCAGGAAGTTAGCACACCAGCATGAGAGTAAGTCATGTACAAATCATAGGGGCCAAAAGAGCTAGAAGTCTTGCAGGAATTCAGAGAAGGCAGCATCTGGGGATGACACAGTGGATTAGAGAAGGAAGTCTTCATGGTGTAGACAGCCAGTAGACCTGTACCTTGAATCATTTAGATAAGTGATGAAGAGTGTGTGTGTGTGTGTGTGTGTGTGTGTGTGTGTGTGTGTAATGGTCTTTGTTTTGAGGGAAAAGCAGGATATTTCAGAAGAAAGAAAGGGAGAACATTATTGAAAATCAGTTTTTAATTAGCACAGGGAACTTATAAGTGTATACTTCTTCCATCCCATTTCTTATTCCTTTTTTTTTCCCATGGTGCACATTTCTTGCAATTTCTCATCTGTGCCCTTTTTTATTTTTTTGAGGGAGGGCAAGTGAGTGAGGGGCAGAGAGAGAATTTCACCAGGGCAGAGAGAGAAGTCGGGGGGAGAGTGAAACAGGGCTCACCTGAAGCGGAGCTCAAGCTCACCCGAGGCAGGGCTCAAACTCATGAACTGTGAAATTATGACCTGAGTTGAAGTCAGGTGCTCAACCAACTGAGCTACCCAGGCACCTTTTTACTTTTTTTTTTTGAGTTATCTGATTTCTTTTATATGCTAAGATATTTCCATTATTTTTGCCACTTTAGGACTCTTCTTCACCCAAGATCATTACTCTCCAACTTTCCCACCTCTCTTTCCTTTAAGTTTACCCAAACCATCCTTGGATGCTCACCATTTCCCTGCCAGCTTGACAGAAGAAGACAATTTTTTCTCTCTGGCAAATACAGAAAGCAGAGATAAAGGATAGATATCTCCCTAAGGGTCAGGCCTGCAAGCCAACCCTATAACCCTCAAGTTTCACCTCCTGAGAGGCCAAGGAAGCCAAAACATAGTGGAATGACCCCAGATCTTAGAGGGAGGAGGCCTGGGCTCCCTAGTCCCAAGGGTGCTTCATTATTTAACCTAGGAAAATTATCTAGCGTTTCTGGGCCTCAGTTTACTCCTCTATAAAGTGACGTAATTAAACCCAATGATCACCAAAGTCACATCCATCTCCACTAAACAAAAAGAAAACTTAGGAATGAATTGGGACTAAAGTTATTCAACCATTTAATAATCAAACCAGGTTCATGTCTGGTTCACTGTCCTCTTGAGACTGCCACTTCCAGAGACTCTTCAGGCTTTTTTCATTTATGATTCTAGGAATATCACATGAGTAGTGAAAATCCTGCTTTTTTTTCCAGCCACTTTCTTCTGGCTTGTCATGATTAAGTGGCAGCAGGACTAAGCTGAGGGATCAGAGTCTTTTTATTGACAATTTGCCCTCTAGACCCTGCCCCAGGAAGAGAGGGAACAGAGGTTAACAGGCTCACCAGCCATCTGCACTTTTCTAGTCTTTAGGTCTGTTAACAACTGACATTTTGTCCACACCACTATAGCAAGTGGCAAGACCGGGAATGAGGGCCACTTCAAATGCATGTGAGTGATGGTTCCTGACTTTCTTTGTCTAAGTCTTATATTTAAAACCAACAACCCTTCAAGTTTGAGGCAGGAAAGGACCTTAAATTCCTCAAGTGAGTATCATTTCCTGTATAAAAAAGAAAGCAAAGATTGGTGACCACCAATTCGTTCATTCATTGAACAAATACACATTGATTGCCTACTGTGTGTCAGACAATGCTCTATATGCTCTAGATATAGATGATAACAAAACAGACTGCAGAAAGAGACAAAAAATTCTTGTAGAGCTTATATTTTATAGTAAATGATTTATAATGAACAGGAATAAATAAGATGTAAAATATGCTAGATGGTGATGTGTGCTACTAAGAAAAATACAACTAGGAAAGGAAGTAGAGAAGGTCAGGGTGGTAAATATGCTGGCCAGGAAGCACTTCAGAGAAGGAACAAATTCAGTAAAGACCTAAGGAGGGTGAAGGGAAGAACTACATGAACATCATAGGCAAGAGTATTACAGGAGAGGAGACAGCAAGAATGAGGACTCTGAGGCAGGGACACACCTGCATGTACAAGGAACAGCAGAAAACTGAGAGTGACTGGAATGGATGAGTGGAGAAGGCACAGTGTAAGATAAGGTCAGAGAGTCACTGAGAAGTTTGCATGTCATGAAGGATGTATAGACCCTTGTAAGGACACTGGCTTTTGTTCAGGGTGAGATGGGAAACTATGAAAGAGATGTGATCTGATTCAAGCTCTCACAGAATTACTGTTAAGAAGAGACTGAAAGATGTCAAGACAGAAGCAGGAAGACCAGTTAGGAGACTATCACTCATGTGAGAGCAAATGATTGTTCGTATGAAGGTGGGAACAGTGGAGATAATGAGAAGGGGTCAGATTTTGGACATATTTTGAAAGCAGAGAAAATAAAATCACTGACAAATTGAAGATCACTGACAAATTGCATATAAAAGAAAACAGTGTCAAAGATGGTCATGGGGTTATAAACCTGGACAACCAGAAAAATGGAGTTGCTTTCCCAGGACGAGGAAGAATGCAGGAGAAACAGGGCTTCCAGGGTAGGGGGAGGAGGGGGTAAAGACTATGAGACAGACCTAATCAAAAGTAGACAGATTTTTTAAAATTTATTTATTTTGAGAGAAAGAGAGCATGCATGCACATACACGAGCAGAGGAGGGACAAAGAGAGAGGGAGAGAGAGAATACCAAGCAAGCTATGTGTTATCAGCTCAGAGTCCAATGCAGGGCTCAATCTCCTGAACTGTGAGATCATAACCTGAGCTGAAATCAAAAGTCAGATGCTTAACTGACTGAGCTTCCCAGGCACCCCCAGATCTTTATCCTCTTAAAAATAATTCCATAGTCTAAAGATCTGATTTGGATATATAATTACATTCTTATTTTTTGATGCTGCCCGGGCTGAGCTTCTGCCTATCCCTTACTGTTAGAAAGTTGCAGTAAAAAACTTACACTCAAAAAACAAAACTTAAGAGGTTCTGAATGATTACATTATATTTCAAGATTAGCTTTTAAAAATGCCTCCAAAAGGGGAACCCTTTTACACTGTTTATGGGAATGTAAACTGGTGCAGTCGCTCTGGAAAACAGTATGGAGGTTCCTTAAAAAATTAAAAATAGAACTATCCTATAAGCCAGCAATTGCAGTACTAGGTATTTATCCAAAGGATACAAAAATGCTGATTTGAAGGGGCATGTGAACCCCAATGTTTTATAGCAGCACCATCAACAATAGCCAGATTATGTAAAGAGCCCATATGTCCATCTACTGACAAGTGGATAAAGAAGATGTGGCATTATATATACAGTGGAATACTACTTGGTCATCAAAAAGAATAAAATCTTGCCATTGCAACAAGATTGTAACAACAACTTGCCAAGCTCCAAGTGTGGATGGAGCTAGACTGTATTATGCTAAGTAAAATAAGTCAGTCAGAGAAAGACAATTATCATATGATTTCACTCATGTGGAATTTAAGGAACACATCAGATAAACAGAGAGGAAGGGAAGGAAAAATAAGATAAAAACAGAGAGAGAGGCAAACTATAAAAGGCTCTTCAATAAAGAGAACAAACTGAGGGTTGCTAGAGGGGAGGGCTAAATTGATGATGGGCATTAAGGAGGGCACGTTTGGGATGAGCACTAGATGTTATATGTAAGAGGTGAGTAGCTGGGTTCTACTCCTCAAACCAATACTGCACTGTATGTTAGTTAACTTGAATTTAAATAAATAAAAAAATAAAAATAAAAATGCCTCCAAATAGCTAATTAAGTTCCCTGCAGCTATTAATATAAACCATGTACCTTCTGCTCTAGTGATGATGCAGGGAAGACCCTGTCTTACCTGAAGATAACCACTGGATCTGTACATTTTATCATCAACACTCCATACCCTTCCTCTTTGCTTTGTTCTCCCCCTTGGCAAAGTCCCAGTGCTTCTATCAAATCCCCTCTCTCCTTCACCATCCCCTCCCCCCGAAGAGCAGTAAGATATATGAACCTTGCTTGGAGTGCATGATTCCTTTTAAAACAGCTTACAGACATGATATGGAAGAGAGTGTCTCTCTATATATTACTATATTACTTAAGTAAACAAGTAACTTAAATTTGTCATGTTCCAGATTTTTAAAAATCACAATCAAAACATGAAAAAAGAAGGAAGAATGCAGAGAAGAAGGAAGGGACGGAGAGGGGAGGGACTGAGGGAAAGGAGGAGAGAGAAATACTACAGTTCTTAGAGAACAAGATTATAGTGGGCCAGAAAGATGGACTCCAACATATCTACTACATCCTTCACTTCATAGATATAGACGTTAAGATCCAGAGAGCAGATGGGACCTTCCCAATGGTCCTAGAGCCAGGATTTGGCAAAACCAAGAATGGAACCTAAAATTTGGGACCTTAATCTTTAGCAGAAGTGAGTCCTCTTCACCAGGAGGGTCTTTAAAAGAGAGGCAGAGGATTCATATTCAATGTAATGGCAGTGGGAAACCATTATGGGTTCTAAAGCAGGAAAAGGAAGTCAAGTTTTCAGAGTGTCCAAGACATATTAGGAAAAAGAGAAACCAGCGAAAAGGAGACAGAGCAGAAGCTATTCAGTCATGAGGTGAGCAAGATGCTTGACCAGAATAAAATTAGAAATGGAGAAGAAAGGATGGATCCAAGAGAATTTTCCAAGGAAGAAGCAATCAGACTTTTAAGTAATGGGGATTGAGAGCAAGAAACAAGTCAAAGACGACTCTAGCTGTCATAACCACAGAGGCTGGCTCACTGTTTCAAAGCTTATAGTAACCCTGTAGATCCATTCCTAGAGGAAACCAGGGCTGTCCCCCATCCCTGCAGCCGGAGGATGACAGTTCTGTCAGCATAATCAGTAAGGCACCAGCTCATTTCTGTGTAAGCCAAGAACATGCCCGCATGCGTCTGTCAGTCTGTTCCTAGCTCTTTCTTTCCATCTTGAAGGTACAAAGACAAATGCTCAGAGCATGCTTTAGGCAAAGCATATTTTATCCCAAAACTGAGAAAGAAAAAAGTTTGCCTCTTGTACCACCAATGCCAGGATTTTTAAAGCACCAAGAAGTAGATAAAAGAAAATAAGCTATAGTGAGGGCTCTGATTCCTTAGTTAGAAGCAATTGCAGTGGTACCAATGTCACCTGACTCAGCAGGCATCAGGGAGGAGAAATAGAGGAAGAAGATTTAATTGAAATGCTTTGGATGAAAATTTTCTCAAATAAATAACTGGAAAAAGCATCATGTTCAAGAGAAAGGGTACTCATTTTTGTCCTCAAGACACAGATCACCAAAGGATGAGGCAGAGAAGAGATGCTACTTTATGGGTATTTTTCTTAAGAAAAAACATCTTTGTTACTCAAAATGTAAGACTTGGGAGTTTTGATGTGGGTCCTCAGTCTTCATATAATGAGCTTTGATGTTGGGGGTTAGGTTGCTATGCATGTACCTCTGCCCCTGAGCTGCTCTTCCCATATGCACTGAGGCATTCAGAATAACTTAAAGGCAAAGGAAAAGTTAAAGTCACATAGGAGTCTATCACTGATACCCAAAACCTCAGCCAGGTATGTACAAGCCCTCACAGAAAATCTGGAATATAGTAGGTACCCAAAAATTAATTAGCCCCCTTCCTGTGCTCTCAATGATAGTGATGTTCTGGGCTATAGACTTTTAGAGACATCAGAAGAGGCCAGATTTCTGGTCCTGAGAGTTCTTCTACTTCATAACAATAGCTAACATTTGCATTATCTTATTTAGTTCTCACAATGTGCAAGCATCTTAGTCCATTTGGGCTGCTACAACACAATACCAGCATCAGAGACTAGGTGAGTTATTAACAACAGACATTTATCTTTCACATTTCAGAAGCCTGAGAAGTCCAAGATCAAGGTGCCAGCAGATTCAGTGCCTAATGAGAGCCTGCTTTCAGGTCCATAGATGACAGCACCTTCTCACTGTTACTTATAGCAGTAAGGTAGAGGTTATCATTCTGTACTGATGAGAAAACTGATGGTCAGAGAAGTTAAATGATTTACCCAAAGGCACACACTTTATAAATGATGAAAATAGAATCCAAACCCAAGGTTGTTGTCAAGACCAAAGGTAGATCATGTAAATCACTCAGCACCATGTCTGACATGTGGATGCTGTTCAATACAGCACCTATACCCCAACACACAAGAACTTCACCAAAACAACTTGTCGAACACATTAGCAATTCTTCCTTCAAAGGATGACCATGCAAAGTACAATGATTTGGTTCATTATCACTCACTGTCTGGAAGCCTCACAAGGACTTCTCATTTGTGCTAATTTATAAGCCAAGAAGAAAAATCCTAATTCACCAATGTCCTCCTGGTACATTAACAATTCATTTTGCTCTCATATTCTAATACCCAATTAATTTATACTGGTATAACATTAGTTCAGAACTTAAAATGTGGAAGCAGAGTAGAAAGAAACCAAGATTTGTCTAGCACGTGCTATAGGTCAGCAATTGGAATAAGTCCTTTTAAAACAACGCCAACAAGAGAGCTGGAATTATAGTCTCTTGGTATAGAAGAGAGTAAAGCTCAAGAAGGCTGTCTAAATTGCGATGTATAACTGGTATGTTACTAAGCCAGGATTTCACTCCAGAAAGTGTGTCTGGCTCCAAGTCAATCTTATCTCAATAATAGCACAGTACCTCTTGTTTCTACAGATTGCTAGAATGCTATTAATTGGTAACTAAACCAACCAATTCCAGCTCTTTCAAGACATAGTATTACATCACTGCATCAATATAATTCAAAGGGCCAGATTCTCCCCTGAATTATGTTAAAGAGTCAGTTAACCACAAAAGGCCATTGTGTCCAAGGACACAAACCAGAATTCATCAGTATTCATCCTCAGGGAGCCACAATTTATTTCCCCCAATTTTGATTCATAATGAATTCCACTACCATCCTGACTTAGAAAATAAAATTCTGCACCTACTGCAAAGAATTGTAACCATTTCCTTCTTCTCTGAAGAGCTGCCATTTCTAGGCCCCTTCATGTGTCTGGCATACTCATTTAATCTTCACAGTGACCCGACAATGCAGAGACTATCATTAGTCCCAGTATGCAGATAGAGAAACTGAGACTCAGAGCATACAGCTCTAAGAATGAAATGAGACACCAACCCAGAGTGGGGACCCTTTACTCCATTGTTATACTTTTGTCCACTTGCTTTAGGTTGAAAATCACCTCTAACAATCCAAACAGCTGCAAAAAGAGACTGTCCAAGGATAAGGTATGTTACCCAGACTTTCAGTGACAATCTCTTATAAATGTTTGTGTAATATTCACACAAGAATCCTATAATATAATTCAATGCTAACAGATTTTTTACCAACAAACAATTTAATATTTGCCATTGCAAAAAAAGGAACTAAACTGTGTGGTTGGGCAGTGATTTGAATTGGCAGGTTTGAAAGGGAAATTAAGGAAATATTGCAGGTTTCCAGCATGGAACTTTCTAGAAAAGAGAAGGTGACTTGGATCACAAAAAAAAAAAAGAAAGAAAGAAAGAAACGAAACAAATTTTTTTTTAATTTTAAAAGGGTATTCTTTTCTCCTCTGGGTGGCCATACTATGTATTATTTGCTTATGGAACATTTTCCAATACATGAAACCTAAATTTCTTCAAACTTCACCAGCATAGCAGAAACAAATCATACTGTGCTAAAAGTAAATTATAAAGTCTCTGTTTTCTTGTCACACTCTCTCACTCCCCAATCATGTCAGCTGGCACCTTGCACACCTCCTCATCAGTGAGGCCCAAACACTTCTAAATCTGTAGGTGTTAAAGTCATCTGGATCTCAACACCTGTATGTCACCCTAGTTCCTAGTCCAATGCTCGGCAGTATTTGCTAAGTGCCACTGCGGTTCCCTAAAATAATCCTGTAACTCTCCTTTGCACTGGGCTCTCTACCTCTTTGTTATAATGGGTGAGCATGGCTGTGATGCAAAACAGAGCACACGGCAGTGAATAAAAGTGTTAATATGAGACCAGGTGAAAGGTTGGGATAAAATAATTTACTTTTAATTTTAATTTACTTTCAAGACTGGTGAAGCAAAATAAATAGTGAAAGTAGAGATAGGGGCAAGAGATAGGTAAGAAATCTGAAACAGAAAGATAGCTGGGAGTGAAGAGGTTAAAGTATTTCTCCTTGGTACTATACTCACTCTAACTTACACATATACTAGGTTCTTAATATCACTGAACCTTTTTTCTTCTTCAGCTACACTGGCAAATGCTTCCAATAAGAATATCCCAGTTATCTGGAACAAACACTACTTTTTAGAACTCTGTTTAGTCTTCAGCATAGGTAAACAGAGGCACCTGCTAATTTGTATGAATCAGAATGAATTCCAGAGAAGGTAAAGGTAAAATGATTATCCATGTACAAACTAATTTTTCTCTGCTTCCACTTTGTCATCAGTGGACTATTATGCAGATACTCAGAGCTGGAAGAAGACATAACAGATTACAAGTGTCAGGTGGTATGTCCCATTCAGTAGAGGAGTTCCCCCAATGGCATACTAGACATGCAAAGTGTGTGTGTGTGTGTGTGTGTGTGTGTGTGTGTGTGTGTGTGTGTAGGTAAGAGAGAGATAGAGAGACAGAGGGGGAGTGAGGAGGTTGCTTTGAGCTGGAAAAATCATCTCAAAAGCCTGGAAGTGTGAGTATTAAATGCAGAAGCTGCATATTTCATACTTGCACTCCATGATTTTTTTCATGTAAAACTAAAGTCGGTTTTTCCTGTGAACCATTTTTCTTGGCCTGATTTTGGGCTGGCAGCCTCCAAACTCTGACCAAGCCAATGATAACAATCCTAGCAAGCACTGATTAGGTGCTCACAAAATTCCAGGGCCATGCTTTGCTTTACATGGTGGCACATGAAGAAGGGAAAGAAGCCTTCCTCGCCCCCTCTCACCTTTCTTATGTGTTTTTCTTCCTCTTAGAACTAGCTAGACTGCAAAGGCTTCCACCCTTATCAATCTCAGACAGAAAGAGAACAGGGCAGCTTCTAATTGAAGCCAACAAAGCCAGAATCTTGAACTAAGAGCATTACTCTAAGGAGTATGGTAGCAGAATATGGATGCATAAAAACCTGGTGCTCATGTAATTGGAGGTTATAACAAAATTCTAGCTTACTTTTTCAGCTATCACTTTTCAAGTACTTAACTATGTGTTAGTTACTGTGCTAAGAACTTTATAAGCATTTACATTATTTCATTTAATCCTCATAACCTCATTAGAAAACACTCTTTTACCTTCATTTTACCGAGAAGCAAACTGAAGTTCAGAGGACACAGCATGTAAATAGCATAGCCAAGATTGAGACTCTCATGTGTCTCACTCTAAAGCCATGCCCTTGATCTCACCATGTTGCTTCTGGGCAATGTACCTGTCGGAGCTTTTCGAATTCACCATCCTGTCCTGCCTCAGTCTCACCCCTCTGTCCCTCTCCACAAAGCAGCAAAGGGAACTTTTGAAACTCAACTTTGATCATCTTACTCCTGTGCTTGAAACCTTGCAGAGCTCCTTAAATTTTCCAATAAGACTTAACAAGAGCCTCTTGACTGGACATTGCTCACACACAGATTCAGCTCTTGCCAACTCCTTACTCCTCTCTGCCCATGAAGATTCTGCTACAGTTTTTGGCAAATGCCAAGTTGCCTCTTACTTGCAGGTGTTGGTACAAGATGATGCCCCTACCAAAAGTAGTCCTGTCCCTCTCTCCTCTGCCCTGTTTATCTGTTTTATTTTAATGCAAACACACCTACAGGATTTGACACAGATTTAGCGCCTCTTAGAAAAGTCTTCAAGGCCCCACAAACTCCATGAGCTGCCCTTTTTTCTGGGATCCTATAGACACCCCTACACCTGTACTATTGCACATATCATACCGAATCAGTTTTCTCTCTGTCCCTAAATTGGGTTTCTGAGGGCACCAACTATACCATATTCATTGTTTCAGCCCCAGAACTTGGGACCATGACTGGCATAAATCAGGTCTTCTATGAATCTGCTCATTGAATGATAAAAACCTTGGTGCTAAAAGTGGATTCCAGGTAATAGTGTAACAAGAACAGCTGATCATAAGAGCATGGTCTCTTTACCCTTTTCATGATACAAAACAGCATGATTTAAGGGGACTTTGTCTCTAGGACCATGGCTCCCTCGTTTCAAATCCCAACCATTACTGACAATTCCCTAAAATGAGTCACCTCCAGGAGAAGCTTTACCTTAGCACTTCTCTCATCTTTTTAGTAACATCCCTATGTTTGTTTTCAACCTCCTACTAAACTCAAATTACGATAATCACACCACCGTCTGCACAGTTTACACAAATCAGGACGATTGCCAACCCTACTCTTTCTTCCTTCCACTAACCTAGAATACTGTCTGGCACATAGGAAGTGCTCAATAAATAGGTGAAATCGGTGTTGAGTGAATGAATAATGCACCTTTTTGGACCTGGTGTGAGAAAATAACTGTCATAGGTAACTGTCATGTGGTGCATGTACACAGTGCTGGGTTCAGAGTTGGTGTTCAAAGCACATCTAGAGGTATCAAGGAGGCGTATCTCGTGGCAATGATCTCTCTGCTCTCATTCCTCCAGGTTTCCTGGTTGGAGCCTAAGGTCATGCTGTAGCCAAGTCTTTTTATGTACCATTTTTCCTGTAAGTCAGATGTTCTCCACTTACCAGTTTGGGGTTTGAGGAAGCCAGCTGCTTTCCTAGTACATTCTGTCCCCTAGAATTGCACTTACATTGGATCATTCTCTAAGAACAGAAAGGAGCCCAAAGAAACTTTTGAACTACATGACTTAAAAACAAATTCTAGTCCTTGTGTCTTAACATTAATAATAATAATAATAATAATAATAATAATAATATATAATAATAAAAATAAATATATAAATAATAATAAATATATACACATATATATATTCTTAACTTTCAAAGGATCCTCATTCAGTCACATCACATTGTTTTTACTACAAACACTTGTTTGGTCATTGTAACAATATTCAGCTGAGCCTGGTAGGTTTATAATGCTCCCTCCCCACCAAAATTTCTACTTCTATCTGAATTCAGGGTGCCTCAGTCTCTCAAAGGCCAAGTGAGAAAGAAACCAGCCCAACTTCTTACTTCTTCAACAATATAAAGTTACTGTGATTGGTGCTATTATCTTTATTACACTTCTCAAGATATTTTCACATGTATTGTCCCTTTTCAGTACTATAGTAACTCTCTGAGTCTTCTTACTCTGTTTATATTTTATAGTTGTGGCAACTGAGACTCAGAAACAGTAACTCACTTACCTAAGGTCACATAGCTGTTAAGTACTAGAGCCAAAGTTTGAATATGGGACTCCAAGTTAATGTGCAAACCTTCTCATTGATTCTTTTTTCTCTGAAGCCCTTCCCCAAAGACAACCATGATTCATAAACAAAGGAAAATATAGCATGCTGGTTCTGACATGTTATGTTAAAGCGATGCATTAAGAGAATATTGTCTCAGTCTGGAATGGATGTTTGAGTCCACAGGGGCTCCCCAAGACGCAGAATTGACTGCTCCCCATCATCACATTTAGCATTTAGATAGCACTCAGTCCTGTGATGTCCGATGCAGCAAAACTTCCCTAAGTGCAGGTGGTTGTACTGGCAGTGTGGTGATGCTGGGGTTCCAAAGGCATTTGTTTGCACAGTGGTCTCTGTGTCACCCTCTGGTAACCAAAGAGTGAAGTGAAAAGATGGCTTTGCTAGAGAGCAAGCCTGCAGTGAGAAAGACATAACAGCACAACCATCTTGCTGATTGGAACCACAGTGTGCTTCGCTGATGTGACCTGGAATCTGGAAAAATGAGCTCTTAACTAAATCTGCCATCTCTCCAAGCCTTAACTGTTCCATCTTCTAAATGGGGGGAATAAGGTTTACTTGAGACAACTCACAGGTCACTTGAGAATGACAGGAGGTAATGGGTATGAAGCATTTAAGGCACTTTGCATGTCATCAAAGAACATGAAGAATTTGCTGCCAACTGGCCCTGTGTCAGGGCCTGTGTACCTGGGCTTCTAGTCTTCCTTCAGTATGTCCTGTAGTCCTTTTCTGCACAGTTCGAGTTCAGAGACCACCTCCTACAGAATACCATTGTTAAAATATGAAAACCAGCACCCATGTCTCCAACAGAACTATCCAATTCAATTAAAACTAGGTGGGGAGGAGGGGAACAAACAAACTCATATTCTCACAAGATCTATTTAATTATCCTGGAGTTAAAGGGGGAAAAATGCTTATTTGGGCAAAAGGAAAACCAACAAAAAAGCTTGAATGGTTTTTTATTTAAATCTCATCTCCTGACCTGCTGAGCTAACATCAGTTCTCTCCCTGTCTGTGTAAATCCACAGCTTCCCGGAACATAAGGTGGGGATATTGCTGGATGAACTGTTTTCATAAATAATCATTCTTTTAAAATTTGGCACTGAGGAGACAAAAACTCACAGGAGCTCAGAATGTAGTTTTCTCAGGGTTCAGCCTCTCACTGCGCCTGCCCCGGCCCCCCATGCCTACCAGACTTGCACAGAGGCACATCAGGCCATCTGCACAGAGATCTCCAACCCATATTTTGCCTGCAGAATAAACAATGTGCTAAACAGAACTGGCTCTGGGAGCTGCCAGCATCACATATCTGGAGGCAGTGGCATCCCCTCCAGGTTACTGGTAGCGGTCACTGTATCCACCCTCACCTCTTACAGCATAACTCCCATGGCGCTGTCCTACAGCCCCTCCTTCTTGCTGCTCAAACATGATCTACCGACTAGCCTGTTTTCTTTCCCTTTTACACCCCTGGAGCCTTTTCTCTTCCCCTCAGATTGCTTTCTCCCAACTGGGCATTTAGATTTTGTCTCAGGAATAAAAATTCTCAGAGCTGGATCCCTAATGACCCATTTTGCATTAATGAACCATTCAAACACACAGCATGACTGTTTCATCAAAATACCTTAGCTCAACTTGAAAACCTAAATAAATAAATAAAAATAACAACAATGAAAGCTTATGGGGTGAGAAGGATTTCCTATCCCCTTTACTTAGTTGAGTATTAGGAAGTTTCTCTCATTGAAATAAAAATATGATGCCAATCAGCATTTGATTCTAATGGTTGCAGAGGTACTCTTATGCAATGTTCTTTTTAATATGCTCACCAAGGGGTCTTCTACTTCTGCTTGAGAATTCCAAAGGCTGGGCCTCCTCCACCTATCAGTGCATCTTTATATATTTAGCATTTTGTTATGAAAATTTTTAAATGTTAAAAAAATTTGCACAAAGTAACAACATAATAACCCCAATGTCCCTAAGACTCAGCTCCAACAATTATCAATAAATGGCCAATCTTGTTTCATCTACGTCCACCACCTTCTTCCACAACCTCCTCTACTGTATTACTTCAAAGACAACCCTAGACATAATGGTCTCATATCCATAAATATTTTAGTATGTATTTTATTAGAGAAAACTTAAACCTTCCTTATCCAACTTTACCTTCTTATTATAATGCAGTTACATTATTCTGAAGCACCTTGGGCATGTCTGCTTGCAGTTTTGTGAATGGGAATGTAATGATTAGAATGCAAATTTTCTCTTTAATGAACTTGAGGACTACGATTAAAGGAAGCTCACACACATGACCAAGGCATTAATCTCATTTTCTACAAGAAGTGACGCCATGAAGTAAAAGAATGATTATAAGATTCTAGTTGCTACCCTATCATTTGACAGCTGTGTTACCTTGAGTAAATGTTATTTCCTCACTTTCTTCTTCTATAAATTGGGGGTAATAGCACCTGCCCCACTTGTTTTACAGAGCTGTTGTGAGGAATCCCTTGGGATGGTCCACATGGAATCACTTTGTAAAGATAATGGACTGTTCAGGTGTAAGAAATAATTACTGAGGGAAAAAAGCTAAACTAAACAAGACACATTGTAGAATCAGAGCTCAGCAGGAGTGTATAAAGAATATGGAGATTTTCCCTGCCAACGTTCCCTTTATGGTTCTTGGAGCCTTCTGTGAAAGCTCATAATGCACACTTGCTGAGGAGCCATGGTGAGCACCAGCTGCAGAGCTGTGCCAAGAGAGGCCTCATCATGTATGATCTCAATCAATAAACCTGCCATCCTAGGAAATGACTGCTTCCTCCTCTACTGTGTGGGATGTTCAGATACAAAAGCCACCAGAAAAAGTATATTTTTCACCTTCTTTTGAGACCTGAATAGAGGAACAGATCACTGCTCTTTCCTCTCAGAGAGAAGAGAGATTGTCTAATAATAATACTTTCCCTGGCTGGCCAGAGAAATAAAGTGACCAGCTGAGCTGCAAGTAGATGATTATTCTTTCAGCAATAACTATGATCGGTCTGAATTCAAAGACCAAAGGCATTTTAAAGGCAAAAACACCTGGAGAGAAGAATGGACAGTGGATTAAAACAAAAATTTCCCTCACCTGTTTTCCTCACAGGGCCAGCCAAAAAAGAACAGGAGGCAGAACAGGCACTGGGGAGGAATAAAATAATGGTTGGTTATACAAAGGCCCTTTGTCAGAGAAGTGTTCTGGGGCTGCCTTTCTCTCAGACGTTCAGAACATGGGCTCTCACGTGTCCTAAAGACTACGTGTGAACAAGATGGCGACAGCTAACTAATGAGGACAAAGACAAGTCCCCAGGGGGGACCTGCTCTGGTTAAGCTCCATGGCCAAAGGCTGTATGTGAAACAAAACTCATGACTCCATTTTTTTCTTAATTTAAAGAAATCACTGTGTATTCATAAGGGCAGGCTAAACTGCTGTTAAACACAACCTAGTCAAATTACAGTGACTTAACAGGACAAAAATGTATTTCTCCTTCCAGCAAAGTCTCTGGATAGGTGGCTCTTTGACTTAATTCCATTGCCAGTACTCTGAACAGCCCCACCAAGATGCAGAGGACTGGAAATGTTGTTGCTGGCTGAGCAGCCATTTCCTGGCAACAATCCCACCCATAGGAGGATAGCAGAAGGAGCAGCTTTTTGACTCTGACAAATCCAAGTATGATTAGGAATGGATTAGAAATACAGAATGGCTAAACTGAGGGGGGGGGGAGGAACTGACTAATTGGTATTTATGATCACCTGCTTTATGCAAAGATCTATACCATCTGTTATAAGGCAGACAGTAAATAAGACCCTAGATCCTCAAGAAGTCAAAACCTAGAGGGTGGCAAATATGTAATCAACCAACTAGATGTTGAACCTCCATCCTTTCCATTTTCCTTCAGTTGTGCCAGCTAATTTACTCTTATGGTATACTGATGAATATCATATACCCACCTAGAAATAAATGACTTACAAGTAAGTGTCACAGAAAGCTCTATTGAAGAATTTATTTTTTTTTATTTTATTACTTTTTAAATATGAAATTTATTGTCACATTGGATTCCATACAATACCCAGGCTCATCCCAACAGGTGCCCTCTGTTGAGGAATTTAATAAACAGAGGCATATTAAGGTATATTAAGTGCTTAAGAGTTGGTATTAGGGCCAGGGTACCTATGTTCCAATATTGGGTCTGCCACTATTCAAACTTTATTTACTCTGTCCCTCAGGGTTTTTTGCCTATAAAATGGGGATGGATATTTTTCCTACCTCATGGGCTACTGAAAGGATTAAATCAGTTATAAAACTAAAGCACATATAAAGATGGGAATTCTTGAATTACTCTGTTTGTAAACCATCAACATGCAAATCCTACTCCTAAATGCACCCTTCTTAGCCTACTCTTTCACCTGTCCTGACCTGCCTCTCAGGTGATCTGAGGTGTTCTGTCACCTGTGTGGCCCATGGTGTCATCCTAGACAGCTTATTTTTCTTACTCCTTAACTCTGGTCCCACCTAAACAGATTTATCTTGATTTCCTCTAAGTGGAAAAAATAATCTTTTAGGTACTGAAGAATACCTTATCCTTTTTCCTAATTTAAAATTTTATTTTCACTTTCTTAATGTGGCAGAGTTGCCTCTGATCTACCATCATAGTGATACAAAAGAGAAAGCAATGAATTTCTAAAGAGTTAGAGGGGCTTCTGAGACCTGACATTGAGTTGTGCAACACTGTGACAGGTGTCGGAACTTTTCCATGGCAGGTAGTTTTCCCTTTATTTGACCAGCTCTGTCTGGCGTATACATCCAAATCTAGATATGCCCTGTTTCCCCTTCCTCCCCCAAATTTTATAACTGTCCCCTTGTCCCCTTCCTGGAACATATTGGGTTATCAATTTTTACAAAATGAATGCATGCCTGACTCTTCAATGCCTCATATCCAGTTAGTTATCTAACCTGTTTATGCTCTTAACTATCCCTGGAGTATCCCTCATCATCATTGTCTCCATCACAGTTATCTTCTCCTTCAGGCCACGACTTGACCCTCTATTCCAACCCAGTCTCAGCATTCTCAAACGCCACATATGCCACTACTTGTACAGGTCTCCTTACTCTCCCTCTGTGGTACACCTCACTTTGTTTTGCTTCCATTTCTGAAAACCCTCATGCTCAGTGTTTATGTGATGTGTTCTTGGCAGGAGAATTATAGACAGGAAATTGTGAACATTTAATGATCCCCTCACCCCCACCCCTCTGCCTGCTTTATCACCAGATCCAAATATATCAAAGTTCTAAGGTGGGTTTTGTTGGCCAGAATAAAGCAGAGCAAGGAGTGAGAAAGACAAAAGGCATCTGAGATTTGGAAGACAAATACACTCAGGTACTGATATGTATTGATGTATCAAGGTAAGGAATGTATTTCAAAATGTATCTCAGTATGCACTGCCATGGGTGAAGAAGAGAGAGCTCCATCTTTGGAGTCAGAAGTACCTTGCCTAAAACTCAACTCTGCTGCTAAATAATTGTGTGAACTGAAAAAGTCACCTAGGTTCTTCTCAACCTCCTTTTCCTCATCTGTAAAACTGGGGTTCATTGCTCTTACTTTCTGGGTTATCAAGAGGACTACAAAGTAGACATATAAAACACTCTTTCTTAAACTGGTGCAGCTGCTCTGGAAAACAGTGTGGATGTTCCTCAAAAAATTAAAAATAGACCTACCCTATGACCCAGAAGTAGCACTACTAGGAATTTACCCAAGGGATACAGGAGTACTGATGCATAGGGGCACTTGTACCCCAATGTTTATAGCAGCACTCTCAACAACAGCCAAAGTATGGAAAGAGCCTAAATGTCCATCAACTGATGAATGGATAAAGAAATTGTGGTTTATATACACAATGGAGTACTACGTGGCAATGAGAAAGAATGAAATATGGCCCTTTGTAGCAACATGGATAGAACTGGAGAGTGTGATGCTAAGTGAAATAAGCCATACAGAGAAAGACAGATACCATATGTTTTCACTCTTATGTGGACCCTGAGAAACTTAACAGGAACCCATGGGGGAGGGGAAGGGAAAAAAAGGGAGGTTAGAGTAGGAGAGAGAGCCAAAGCACAAGAGACTCTTAAAAACTGAGAACAAACAGAGGGCTGATGGGGCGTGGGAGGGAGGGGAGGGTGGGTGATGGGTATTGAAGAGGGCATCTTTTGGGATGAGCACTGGGTGTTGTATGGAAACCAATTTGACAACAAATTTCATATATTAAAAAATAATAAAAAATTTAAAAAACTATGAACCTAGAAAAAAAAAACATTCTTGCCACACAGTAGATTCCTGATAAGAGATACTGATTATTAAGAATTTTGTGATTAACCATTGTCAGTTTTCATTTGAAAACTCAATAGTTTCTCTTGTACTATGACAGGTGGATCAATTATTTTCCAATAAGTACTCACTAAATACATGACTGGGGGAGAAGGAGAGGGAGAGAGCAAATCTCAAGTAGGCTCCATGCCCGGCACAGAGCCCTATGTGGGGCTTGATCTCACAAACCATGAGATCATGACCTGAGCCAAGATCAAGCATGGGATGCCTAACCGACAGAGCCACCCAGGTGCCCCAAAACACCTATTATTTTTTAAAACATAAAGTGCATGAAATACAGGCCTGCCTTCCTGGGGCTATAATGGAGTAAGCAACTAGATCAGCAAATGATCACAGAAGTAAAATAAATGCTCTAAGATGGGTATGTGCAAGGCAGCATGCATGCTCTAGAAGAAAAAAGAATTAGAGGATCATAAGAAGGTCAGAGGCCAGAGACAACTGCTCTGAGGAAGTGATACTGGAGAGGACTTTTAAAGGAAGGAAAGAAATCCAATGAGAACTAAGAAGGAAGGTCATTTCAAGCAACATATGCCAAAAGCAGAGATAAGAGCAGCATGATGCATTCAGTAAAAAGCAAGCATCTTGAGGTGGTCAGAACAGGGTCCTGGGAAATGGGGCAGGAGCCAGATCGTACAGGACTCCTTCACAACGGTCGTTCTGAGGAGTATGAACTTTATTCTATGCATAATAAGGAGCCACTGAATGGCAATGACAGAGTAGAATTTACATTTCAAAATTGTTTTTTGGATATTGTAGAAAATGGATTAGAGTAATACTTTATGGTTTCTTTTTCTTTCACATCATGGCACACACGGGATAATAAAGGAATGGCTCACTGTGGTCAGTGGCAAGACTGCTTTAGGTGAGGCTGCCCTGGGCCCCACACATTTCCCAGAGGGCCAAAAGACCACCGTTTTGCATATACACGGAAGCCTCATATCCCCAGTGTGAGGTGGCGCATGAGTTGGGAAGCTCCATATTCAAGGAGAGCTGAGATCATCAAGCAAGAGATGTCTCAGATAATTAACTACACTGACGTTATTTGTCTAAATGAGTCCTAATAAGCAAAAAGTTAGTAACAGCCAGTAATACAGATTTAGTGACAAAAATGTTGCTTGATGCCAATGGGTCTCGGGTTTGGTAGAATCTAATAAAATGTGTCTTTACATGGTATAAAACTTCCTCAAGAGCAGGATGGGGTAAACCATTTCTTTCTTCTTCTTTGATAATTTCAATCTGTATCTCTGAAGAAAAACCCTGAGTGGCAGGATCAACCCCAAGTCAAATTGTAAAATTGATGTTTATCCTGGGAATCTTGCCTTCCCTAATTTCTGTCCTTCCCTATGCACCCACATCCTTATTCTTGAGTCAACTTGAAAAGCATTCTCTCTCTTTCTCTCTCCCTATCAAACCTGCCTTTCCAGACATCCCTGGTGCAGTCACTCATTCTTTGGCATAAATGTGTCATTGATATCTTCTCCCTGGAGTATGTGCATTTCAGATAGCATCTCTTTGTTAAACATGAAGACTTGCTTTCTTTTCAAGGTTATTTTTGGCTTTAAGGCTCAGGAAGGAGAGATGGACAGGTAGAGAGTCTTATCTTCACACTCCTGAAATCACACTGGGAAGGTGTCTCTATAAACCCATGTATGGTATTTAATAGTTACCAAATATTGCTTCATTGGTCTTCCTAATAACCTGGTCAGAAGGCAGAACAGATTGTATACCCATTTTACAGAAGAGAAAAATGAGGTCTGGTGGGGTTTAAGTGATTTTCTAAGGGCCTCACAGTTCTCTTTAGCAATAAGGTCTAGCCTGCTAAATGGTGGTAGGGAGGAATACCCTAAGCTTGCTATGTAACTCTTCTGAGGTAATTTTTTCCAACTCCCCACCTTCACTTGGAAGATCTAGCCAGCTCCACGTGCTGAATTGAGGTCAGTCCATCCAGACACACCTCCTCCGGAGTTTTGTTTGTCTTCTCAATAACCTTGAGTCTGGCAGCTCCCAGCTGGCTTCCAGGGAAGCACAGCTCACAGGGACAGAGGTGCTTTGTCCTGAAAGACTGAATGTATCAGTGTTGAGATTAAGATGGGGACTGGGAACCAACAGGCATTGATGAGAGTCAAGTTGCAGAGCCTGATCTGAGAAAGCAGAAATGTCATTTTTCTTATTTAAATCTTTTCCATTTTTTTTTCTCAGCCTTCTGACTTTTAAAGTTGAATTACCAACTTCAGTTTTTTAAGCACAAAAGGAAAAGTATCTGGCCTTCTAATGCATCAAGTGAGCTAAAATGTGGTTTATTGGGACCACAGCCCTTCTAATAAACTCAAGAAATAAGGAATCCAGTCTGAGGAGTAAGTGGGGGGAGGAGGGTACAGCAGGTGGCAGAGAAAACTAAGGAGGAGTTTTCCAACACATCATAATTAAGGCATGTAAATACCAGCAGTATTTCCCCAGCACACGAAGGAGAAGAGGAAGAAACTGCTCTTTCTGTATAGGCTGTTTGTTGTTGGTAGTGTTTTGTTTTGTTTTCACGGTTGTTCATGATATTCAGATAAACCAGTTTGCATTGGTGAAAATACACTGAATCTTTATGCTTTGTGTTATTCTTTTACTCTTTGAGAAACACAAATTGTGATTGACCCCAAACTCCCATCTCTTGCCCTTACCCCATGCAGGATTGATGGCTTTTCCTCAACACCTTTGTATCTCTGGATTTTTCTATTTAATACAGATATTTCTATCTGTTATCTGGATTTACCAAACTTTAATTCTGGAGTCTTCACTGCCAAGCCCTTCTCACCCTCCACCTGCCCCAGATAGTTTCTGGAAGGCTGATCTCTTCTGTGTTAGAGATGTATTCCATCTTCCCTTCATCTCCTGCACCATGACCAGAGGAGCTTTGGGCACCTAGGAGCCAAGCAGAGCTGGACCAGCTGGACTGCCTAGTGACTGTTCCTTCTCTTTCCACTCTGACAACAGTCAGAGGGAGACAGGAGCACAAAGAAAGACCCGGTCTTTGTCACATTCATGGAATTCACCAATCCCATACCACACCATGTACCCATTGGAACATGGTACCTTTCTGCTAACTATTTCTCCCTTATTAACTTTGCAAATCAACTTGCTTCTGCCAAGATTATAGCTTAAGTAGAATGCAAAGAAAAGGCTGAACAGAAACATTTTATCTTTCTTGAATGTCTCCCCTTTCTCTTTGTAAAAGAAAAGACTTAATGGATATGAAAGAAATGCAAGCAGAATGGTTCTCAGAGCAACTTACCATGATGACTTGTTTTGAACTCTGACCATGCCTCTGCCCTTTTCCTCCTCCACAAAAAATTCTGACTCAGATTGCCTTTCCATAGCACCACCTGTTCCTACTCAATGCAATTTTCTATCTATGCTGGAAGGAAATGGCAATGGATGACCACAAAGTCAAAGTGTGCCTGTTAATCTAATCAGCCTTCTGGGACACTGGAGAAAACCAAGTTGCTAGCTTCAAGGACCACCCTTTTCTTGGAGGAGTCATTGGGCTCAGGGTCAGCATTTTACAAACATTAAATCTAGTCTAATATTTCCCCATTTGAGGGTTTGCCTCCTCCATGCAAGGATTTGTTCTTGTCTTTTTTCAAAAGAAAATTCCGAGAGCTTTACTTGATATCACCATTTTACTGAGGAAACAAAGTGCTCGTGAACAGGCATATTTCATACCTGAAACTGATATGACCCTTAGAGGTACAACATTACAAGGTGGCTTATAAAATGAAAATGAGAACATTATTAAACCTTTACAGTCATTGGTTAATGCAGTGGAGGTTCCCAGGTGGCAGAGGATTGGTTAAAAGCAATCCCCTTAAATCATTTCAGGAAGATGACTAAGTTTCCTTTATGATTATGAGAAGCATTTATAAGAAATAACCTAAGGTAACTTTCACTTACATTCATGAAATATGCAACCTATACATTCATGAAAGTTTCACTTACATGGCTTAACTGGTTTCATCTGTTTGAGGGATCTTTAAACTTCATCTCCATTTTAACATTTTTCTCCTCTCTGGCATGATCACTGAAAATGTCATATCCTCCAAGTTTTTACAAACTGAAACTGCCATAATAATGGTAGGTTCTTTGAACATCTCTTTAAGGGATAATAAAAGCATAGCTCACCCTAGTTACAATAACCCATGGCATTTGGACTTGGGGGGAAATCAGTGGGTACTCAGTTCACTCTAAAAGGAAAAGACAGTTCTTGATGTCCCCCTACTCACCCAGCTGGAAGTTTCCCTGAATTCCAAATATCATCCTAAGGTAAGAATGTTGAGTGTGGGCTGTCTTATGTCTCATCTGGAACATTATGAGAGGGAAACCCTGCCCATTATGTAGATAATTATTTCATTAAGAGTCAGATATACTGGTTTAGAAACTCCTGCTATCCCCTTTTCACCATCATTTAACAAAACAGTAGCTTCTCTACTGACAGGCCAGCAGTTAGAGGCAGACCATCAGTTCCGTGGGGACGCTATCTCAGAATGTGCCCTTTGTCCTGAGGTTGTTGGGTACTACCTGGTCCCTGCCCCAAGATGAGTGCTGATGTCTGCTTCTTGTCACAAGGGGCTCTGAAAAGCAAATTCTGAGTTTGAAACTTTAGAAAGGGTGTGCATAAGTGGACCTGTATGGTCTTACCTGAAGCAAGGCTTATCTATGTTTCTAAAGGTTGTCATGTAACCCTGTTGTGATAGATTTTCAAGTCCTACTTTTTTATGTGAGCTTGAGTTGATGAATGATCTTTTAATTTCTACAGAATAAAGGATTTGACAAATTATTAAAGGAGCCATTGCAACATTTCAGTATCAATCCTTCCCTACAAATCCCCAGTGGCCCCTATTTTTCTCCCAAGAAAAGTTCAAACTTATTTACCTCGAACATTTCTTCTCAATGGGGTGATATTACTCCTAAGGAGGCCAAAATGTGTTCTTGGCAGGGTGAGGGGAGACAGTTTTTTACTCACTTTACATATAAAGAACAGATATACATGTTGTACATAAACAGATATACAGTGTATCTAGGATATTAAAATTTCATGAGAATGAGAACAGCAAGAAAGGAAGATTAGGAGGAAAAATGCCTGTCTGCAAAGGCTCCTTAGGGAAGCAATAATGAAAACCAAAGCAGATCAACACTGACCTAGAATGAAAGCTTTACAATCTGATCCCTACATGCCTTTCTGTCCTTTCTCTGACAAACTGTTTAGATGGCAGATATCCTAAAAGTCATGGGGATTTTTGTGGAAATATTTATATTTTGGAATTAATGTGATAAATATATAATATTCTATTACATTGGATTAACCTGACTTAAGATTTTGAGCTATACTACTTTATACATCATCTTAGATTTCCATGTCCATGTAGCTGAATCATTCAACAATCAACCTCCTATTTGCTAGATAACTCTAAAGACTCTCACTTAACTCCAGCAGCGATCTCCAGGGCACATACTCATTTCATTTATTGTCCAGAATCAGCCCACCACAGTCACCATTCGACACCACTTGTCTATTCTATGACACACAACCTCCTATCTTACCAGCTCTCACTGCGCTTCTCGATTTCAACCTCCTGACTGATCTCCCACTACATGATCCCTTAATTTCCCTCCAGGATGTCACCTGCCTCTTAGCCTCCCTCCCTTTTCTATCCAGATCTGGATGAACTTTTACTTTATTCTCTCATCAGAATTCTAGTTCTTAACACCCCAATCCTATCCCCACACTTTCACAGCAAAGGACCAAAGAGAGGAGAGTTCATGAAAGAGGATGGCTCTAGTTAACTGCCACAACCCAGTCTCTTTGCCCCTGTGCCCAAGAGACTGGGCACTAATAGAAATGCATATACATGGGCAAATGGCCAAGAAACACACACACAAAAATATAGTCCTGGATTACAAGTGCCCCGCACCACTCACTGCACATCATGCTTACACATCCTTGGTTAGCTGTTTTGCCCATTCTCTTAATCCAGGATCTCTTCACATATCCTTTCTCAATCCCACCCCATCATTGAAGCCAGTGGCCTTGTCCCTTCCATAATTTATTACATAGAAAATTGAGTGCATCTGGTATAATCTCTCTCCCTCAGTTCTTGTTCTCTTCTCTGGAGAATTAACTACAATCTCTCATTTCTATATTTAATTTTCTCTAGTCTCAGTGGACAAGGGTCCTTCAGTCCTGTTCAAGATCAGGCCCTCTTCTAACATCCTTCACCCCAATCCACTCCCACTTTGGAGGGACCCCATGCTATCACACTTACACACACACACACACACACACACACACACACACACACACACACACTTGCTCCTTCCCTGTCTATAAACATGTCTGTGTCTCACAACTAGAGGGGACAGAACGCTCTTCTTTACATCTTCCTCTAGCTACTCTCCAACCTCTCTTCCTGATTCATACAAACTTTTTGGAAGATTATTTTACACTTCCTGTCTTTACTTCCTTAACATTTCTACATCTTTTTGCAATGCAGTGAAATCTGAATGTTTTCTCTAACAGTCCACAGAAATGTGTTCCATATAAGGTCACCACTGACTTCCCAATAATCAAATCCAAAGTATAGCTTAGAGGGGTGACTGCATGGCTCAGTTGGTTGAGTGTCCCACTCTTGATTTCAGCTCAGGTCATGATCCCAGGGTCATGGGACTGAGCCCTGTGCACAGCATGGAGCTTGGATGAGGTTTGAGATTCTCTCTCTCAATCAATCTCTCTCTCTCTCTCTCTCTCTCTCTCTCTCTCTCTCTCTCCTCTCCCTCTCCCTCTCCCTCTCCCTCTCCCTCTCCCTCCCCCTCTTTCTGCTCTTCTCCCCTACTTTTGCTATAAAATAAAATAACATAAAATAACATAAAATAATAAAAGTATCATTTAGAGTTCTTATCTTATCACATCTCATTGGTGTACTTGCCATTTTTTTTTAATCTTCTAGGCAGGTAGACTAGAGAAGGGTGATGGGAGTAACACTACTTTCTACCCTAAGACATTAACTTTTTTTTCCATAAGGGGAATCCTTAAGGACTTTCACAAGAAATGTCTTGCATGGACACTTTAAGCTTCAAGAATGGCTGAGCAATAGAGTGTTTTAGTTTGTAGACTCTGAAACCGAAGAAATCAAGGAAGAAAGAAGTTGTGAATTTCTGGAGTTTGATTAGCTAGTACTCAATGTCTGCCACAGACTATGATTGCACTTTCTCTTTTGGTGCCAATTAACTTTAACACACAGAAAGGCAAACACCCAGAGCATAGATACTAGAGCTAGTAGTCCCTGGAATTGAATTCTGGCACTTCCACTTTCCATTTTTGTGACTTTAGGCAAGTCACTTAGACCCCCTGTGTTTTGGCATCCTAATTTAAAAATCTGGGATAGATAATGGTGCCTACCTAACAGGTTTGTTGTGATGATTACATGAATTAATTTATGTAAAAGACTTAGAGCCTTCCACAGAGTAAGCACTAAAAAAAAAAAAAAAATCAGTATTACCATTTTTTTATTAGTGCTTGCAAATACACTTCTCTACAACACTTCTTTCCCTTCCCTAGCTTTGGATTTGTACAGCTAACTACCAACTGGACACTGGATTAGCTGCAATGGGGCTGACAGGACCAAGTACCACAAAGTGGGTAGATTAAAGCAAGATAAATTTATTCTCTCACAGGTTTAGAGGCTACAAATATAAAATTAGGGTGTCTATAGTATACATTCCTCTGGAGGGTTCTCAGGAAGTTTCAGTGTCATGCCTCTTTCCTAGCTTCTAGTGATTAAAAGCAATCTTTGGCATTCCTTGGCTTATAGACCCATCACTCCAACCTCTGCTTCTATCCTCAGGCAAGTGTCTGAGTGTCTCTATGTCTTTCCAAGTCATTCTAGACCTTTGTCTCTACTTTCCTTTCTCATAGTGACATTGGTTATGTTTGATGCGGGCCTACCCTAATTAAGTATTATCTCATCTTAACTTGATTATATCTGAAAAAATCCTATTTTCAAAATATTAGGAGTTCTCTCTTTTTTTTGAGAGAACTCCTCAAAAAACTCCTCAACCCACAACAGACAGGCACCACAGCTCTCACAAAATACCTTCTAGACAATAGTCATTATCCATGATTCTTCTCCATCTCACACACCCCATATTCAAATGATACATTAAGTCCTGTTGGTTCTAGTGTTTGCCCAGTAGCAGTAGTAGTGGATACACATACACGCACATACATATTATCCCCTCCTCTTGATCCCTTTTCTTCTATTCTATGCTATTTTGGGCCCTCCTCAAACATTCAAATGCAAAGATCCAGTCTCCATAATCTGGAATATAGATCTTCCAAAATCTGGCACCTGTTTTTACTGAAGACAGTGTACTGGCTTCCACCTCTCTGAAATGTTTCCCTTTGCCTAAAATCTCTCTCTCTTTTGCTCCCTTTCACCTGGTTACACCATTTATGACTCCACTGAAGTATCACTTCCTCCAGAAAACCAACTCTATCTCTCCCCACCCTATCCTCCAAGACTGAATCAAGCGTCCAATCTTCACTTTTTCCTTAATATTCTGTACTTCTTTCTATCACTGCATTTATCACATTGTCATTATTTTCATGCAGGTACTGCATATTGCTAACTTGGAAAAAAATCAAAATTCAATTCTGAAGTACAATTTCTGCTGAATACATACTGCTTTTGCACTATTATAGGGTTGAAAAATCATTAAATTGCACCATCCTAAGTCAGAGACCATCTCTGAAGTTATATGAAGATTGAAAATAAAAGTATGACAAAATGGGGGTGCCTGGGTGGCTCAGTTGGTTAAGCGTCCACTTCGGCTCGGGTCATGATCTCGCAGTTCATGAGTTTGAGCCCCACATCAGGCTCTGTGCTGACAGCTCAGATTCTGACAGCTCGGATTCTGTGTCTCTGCCCCTCCCCTGCTCGCTTGCGCTCTCTCTCTCTCTCTCTCGCTCTCTCTCTCTCTCTCTCTCTCTCAAAATCAAATAAACATTTAAAAAAATTTTAAGTATGACAAAATATATATTATGCAAATGCTAATCAAAAGAAAGTTGGAGTGGCTATATTAACATCAGACTTCAGAGCAAAGAAAACTACCAGAAATAAAAGGAGACATTACATAATGACTTCATTTTAAATGTATATACACCTAACAGCATTGCTTCAAAAATACATGAAGCGAAAGCTGACACAAATGAAATGAGAAATGGGCAAATCTAAACTATATGTGGAAGCTTCAATACTCCTCTTTCAGTAATCAAAAGAACAAGTAGGTAGAACATCAATAAGGATATAGGAGAATGAACAACATTATCAGCCAACTAGATCTAATTGACATTTCTAACTCATTTTATGAAGCCAGCATTACTCCGATATCAAAAGTAGACAGGGGCGCCTGGGTGGCTCATTCAGTTAAGTGTTTGACTCTTGATTTTAACTCAGGTTATGATCTCAAGGTCATGAGATCAAGCCCCACATAGAGCTCTGCACTGGGTGTGGAGCCTGCTTAAGATTCTCTCTCTCCATCTTCTTCTGCCTCTCCCCAGCTTGCATCTCACTCTCTAAAAAACTAGACAGACAGTGCAACAGAAGAAAACCATGGACCAATATCCCTCATGAACACAAATGAAAAATCTTTGACAACATACTAGCAAATCCAATCCAGCAACATATAATTAGAATTATACACAATGACCAAGTGTGGTTTATCCCAAGACTGTAATACTGCTTTAGAGCTTGAAGATCAAGTAATGCAGTCCACAGACTTTAATTAAAAGACTAAAGAGGGGTGCCTGGGTGGCTCAGTCAGTTAAGTGTCTGACTTTGGCTCAGGTCATGATCTCACAGTTTGTGGTTTCAAAACCTGCGTGGGCTCTGTGCTGTCAGCTCAGAGTCTGGAGCCTGCTCTTGATTCTGTGTCTCCCTCTCTTTCTGCCTCTCTCTTTATCTCTCTCTCTCTCTCTCTCTCAAAAATAAGTAAACATTAAAAAAATTTTTAAACACTAAAGAAGAAAATATTATACTAATTAATATAGAAAAAGCATTTGAAGATGATCTAATATCCACTTACTGTAAAACACTCAGCAAAGTTGGAACAAAAAGAAACTTCCCAGCTTGATAAAGGGCATCAAAAAAAAAAAAAACAAAAACCTACAACTAACATCAAACTTAATCATGAAAGATGGAAAGCTTTTTTCCTGAGATCAGGAATAAAGCAGAATGTCCACTCTCACCTCTCCCCTTCAAGCCTACCCAGTGAAATTTGACAAGAAACAGAAATAAAAAGCATTCATGTTGGAAAAGAAAAAAACAATTGTCCCTGTTAATAGATGACAATTGTATATATAGCAGATCCATGAAATCTCCAGAGAGAGGGACGGAAATGCTTCTAGAATTAATCAGTGAGTTTAGCAAAGTTGCAGGATGCAAGGTCAAAAGAAAAAAATCATTTTTACTTCTAAATTAATAATGAACAATTAGAAACAAAACCAAATTCAATACCATTTACAATAATTCAAAAAAATTGAAATACTTAGGTATAAACCTATAAAATAGATTCAGGATCTGTATCTTGAAAGCTATGAAATGCTAATAAAAAAAATCAAAGACGATCTAAATAAATAGAGACATATACTATGTTGTGTTTATAATTGGAAAATGTAATACAATCAAGATGTCAGTTCTCCCCAAATTGATCTGTAGGCCAACACAATTCCAATGAAAACCCCAGCACTATTTTTTTTGTAGACACAGATTACCTGATTCTAAAATTTATATGGAAAGGCCAAGATATTAAAACAGCCCAAAACAATTTTTGAAAAAATATAAAGTCAGAGAGTTCACATTATCTCACTTCATGACTTACTATAAACCTAAAGTAATCAAGAAAATATGCCAAAGATATAGATGGATAGATCAATGTAACAGAGTCCAGAAATAGACCCACACAATTATGGCTAAGTGATTTTTGACAAAAGTGCAAACTCAATGGCACAAGTTCAATGGCACAAGTTAGAGAAACAAAAAAGACACTGACCTAAACTTTACACCTTATACAGCAATTAACCCAAAACTCAAAATGAATCATAAATCTAAATGCAAAACATAGGGGAGCCTGGGTGGCTCAGTCAGTTAAACATCCGACTTTGGCCTAAGTCATGATCCTGCGGTTCCAGAGTTTGAGCCCACGTCGGGCTCTGTGCTGACAACTCAGAGCCTGGAGTCTGTTTCAGATTCTGTGTCTCCCTCTCTCTGCCCTTCCCCAACTTGCTCTCTCTCTCTCTCTCTCTCTCTCTCTCTCAAAAATAAACATTTAAAAAAAATTTAGGGGTGCCCGGGTAGCTCAGTTGGTTAAGCGACCGATTTCAGCTCAGGTCATGATCTTGCAGTCTATGGGTTCAAGCCCCACATCAGGCTCTGTGCTGGCAGCTCACGGCCTAGAGCCTGCTTCATATTCTGTTTCCCTCTCTCTCTCTCTCTCTCTCTGTCCCTCCCCCGTTCATGCCCTGTCTCTCCCAAAAATAAATAAACATTAAAAAAAAATTTTAAATTAAAAAAAATTTAAATGCAGGGGCACCTGGGTGGGTCAATTGGTTAAGCATCCAACTTTGGCTCAGGTCATGATCTCAAGGTTTGTGAGTTCAAGCCCCACATCAGGCTCTGTGCTGACAGTTTAGAGCATGGAGCCTGCTTTGGATTCTGTGTCTCCCTCTCTCTCTGCCTCTTTCCTACTCAAGCTCTGTCTCTTTCCTACTCAAGCTCTGTCTCTTTCCTACTCAAACTCTGTCTCTGTCCCTCAAAGATAAATAAACATTGAAGAAAAATAAAAATAAAATACAAAAAATAAAAATTAAATGCAAAACATAAAACCATAAAATTTCCAGAAGAAAATACTGAAGAAAATGACATGACATTAAGCACTATCCATAAAAGAAACAATCAACTGGACTTCATCAAAATTAAAAATTTTTGCTCTGTGCAAGATACTGTCAAGAGAATGAAAGACTGGGAGAAAACATTTGCAAACAACATATCTGACACGACATGAATTCAGTATGTTTTTAAAAGCTCAGAACTCCTGGGGTGCCTGGGTGGCTCTGTCGGTTGAGCGTCTGACTTCAGCTCAGGTCATGATCTTGCGGTCTATGAGTTTGAGCCCCGAGTCGGGCTCTGTGCTGACAGCTTGGAGCCTGGAGCCTGTTTCAGATTCTGTGTCTCCCTCTCTCTCTCTGCCCCTCCCCCACTCATGCTCTGTCTCTCTCTCTCTGTCAAAAATAAGTAAACATTAAAAAAAAATTTTTTTTAAGCCCAGAACTCCAAAAAAGAAAACAACAGAAAACACAGGTAAAGATTTGAACACTCTTCGTGAAATAAGATATATGAATGCAAGTAAGCTCACAAAGAGATGCTCAACCTAAGTAGCCATTAGGGAAATAATTAAAACCTCAATGTGATAAAACTGCACACCTACTAGAACAGCTAAAAACAAAGTAAAACTAACACAACCAAGGGCTTGCAAGGGTGCGGTGCACTTGGAACTCTCATGTACAGCTAGTGAAAATACGGAATGGTAAAGTAGCCCTGGAAAACAGTTTGGTAGCTTCTCATACAGTTACATTTACCATGTAATCCAGCAATTTCACTCCCAGGTATTTATATCCTAGAAACATGAAGATGCATTTTTATACAAAACCCTGCACCTTAGTGTTTATAGTAGCTCTATTCATTATCATCCACAAATGGAGACAACCCAAATGCCCTTCAATAGATGAATGGGTAAACTGTGGTATATTCCCATAATGAAATACTACTCAGCAATAAAAAGGAACAGTTGACCTACATAAAAAAATATCAAACTTTTTTGACTAAAAAAGCCACTCTCAGAAGACTGTATACTATATGATGCCATTTATATGGCATTTTAGAAAGGCAAAATGTCACAGCATAACAGATCAGTGGTTGCCAGGGCTTAGGAGTCAGGTGCAGGAAGACATGGTGACTTCAAAGGAGAAGCACAGGGAGGTTTTGGTGATTCAACAGTTCTGTATCCTGATTGTGATGGTGACTGGGGGGTGGGTTACATGAATCTATACATAGAACTGTACATAGTCACCTGTACTATACTTACTTTGTTTCACTGCAGCAAGAACTAAAAGTAGAATGTCATGTGGTGAGACTTGAACAATGGCTGTACCAATTGAGTCCTCAATAAATATTAGTTCATTGCTCCCACTCTTTGTTCTTCTTAGCCAAGGCTAACACCCTTTCCAACGGTTAGTGTTCCCACTAGCTAGAATAGTGTCCTTTGCACAGTTCAGAACTGGAAAAGTGTAGTGGAGACCAAGTTTTGGTCTTCAATTAGTGCAAAGATCCTGTTTAACAGCAACATTTATTTCTTAGATCAATGGGTGTTTTCAAAATAGAAAATGTCCAATGTCAATATACAGATTTTGATCTTAGAGTAACATGAAATATATACCTGTGTTCTGGAAATTCTTGCTTTGTGACAGTCATTCTAGAAATTGTCATTTATAGATTTCAGTATCTTTTAGTGAAGAGTCCTTGTGTTTCTCTTGACCATTCCTATTTCTACCAATTAAGTATTATAGACAAACAACATTTTCTTCTTTTACAACATGTGAACTATTTATCTAGGATCAGTTCTGTGCTAGCAGTTAGCATCTAGAGAAGCATAAAGTGTACTTAATATTATATTCTTCTGACACAAAAAAGAGGTATTTATCTATATTTCTGGTAAAATCTCTGGTCTACATTCAAAAGAAACAGTGCTAAATAATGCTTTCTTCCATCCCCACAGGAAATTAAATTTTTCATGAAATCTTTCCCTCTGTCAAAATTCATGTTGTTCTTAAGGATTAGGTATAGTTATCAAGTTATCCCCTTAAAGACTAAATAAATCATTTTTCAAAATTCTATAATAAATAATATTACGTTAGGAGTAATTGGATACAGGGTTACATTCTAAGCACTGTCATGTTTGCTTTTCTCTGAATCTATTTTAAATAGTTTTATGCATTTGTCTCTAACAGAGTTCATTTGAACATTCGACATTTGTACTTTACACAGTCAGTAAAAGATAATTATTCAATGCATATGCTTTCTGATTACATGTGTGAAACTTCTAAATAGAAAATGGAAATTGGTTTTAAATGCATTATCAAAGACTTAAGTTTATATTTGGTTCATGAAGCAGTGATCTTTCTTGTGTTCCTGTGATTTCATTCTCAGTGATTGTCACAGTCAGAGCCCAGAGACTTCCAGAATGAAGTTTATCTGTAGTTAATCCTCCTCTATCTGAGCAGAAGTAGCCCCAAACTGACCTTTATGTGACAGTCACCTTTCATTATTGCATCTGGAGCTAAATGTTGTCAGTAAAAATCACAGTTAAGTCAGGATGACATTAACCAAGGGGACCAAAAGAACTGCTTTAGAGGCAAAATATATTTGCCATGCTATCATATGGTGAGACCCTAGTGAGTCATTAAAGTGGAATTCTGTTTATTCACTCTGACAGGGTAAAGGTGGCTGTGAATTGTATCCAGACCAAAATCCAGAATCCAGAGTAATAAGAACCCAATTCTCAATTAGTTTAATAAGACTAGTCATCAGAGAAATGTGTGGTAAATCTCCTTTCACTTTTTTGAGGCTTTGTGTTTTCCCCTTATTCCCAGCAGTTTCTCCACTTTGAGTTCATTTGCCAATAGTACTGCTTTTTAGAGAAATATCTAAGCCCAGACCTGTTTTGTTTTCATTCGTCCCACTTCAAAACCAATGCCCTCATTAAAGCCTGACTAGCCCTGCCAGCACAATCCTGATAACACAACTAGACAAAAACACTACAAAAAAAGAAAACTAGAGGCCAGTATGTTTGATGAATGTGAATGAAAAAATTCTCAGTGAAATATTTGCCAACTGAATTCAACAAGCATTCAGTGACCAACTGAACCATTCACCACAATCAAGTGGCATATACCCTGGGTATGAAAGGGTGGTTCAGTATTTACAAATCAAAGTAATATATCACACTAATAAGAAGAAGGATAAAAACCATATGATCATCTCAATAGATGCAGAAAAAATATTTAATAATATATAACATCCCTTTATGATAAATCTCTCAACAAAGTCAGCTTAGAGGGAACATCCTTCAACATAATAAAGGCCATATATGAAAAAACCATACCTGACATCATACTCAGTGGTGAAAAATTAAAACCTTTTCCTCTAAGATCAGGAACAAGACAAGGATGTCCATTCTCACCCTTTTTATTCAACATAGTACTGGAAGTCCTAGCTGCAGTAATCAGAAAAGATAAAGAAATAAAAGGCATCCAAATTGGTAAGAAAGAAGTGAAACTGTAACTATTTGCTGATGACATGATACTATATACAGAAAACTCTAAAGATACCACCAAAAAAAAAAAGTACTAGAATTAACAAGTGAATTCACTAAAGTTTCAGAATAAAAAATTAATATATAGAAATCTTTTGCATTTTTATACACCAATAACAAGGTAGCAAAAAGAGAAATTAAGAAATCAATCCCATTCACAATTGCAACAAAAAGAATACCTAGGAATAAATTTAGCCAAGGAGGTGAAAGACCAATGCTCTGAAAACTTTAATACATTGTTGACAGATATTGAAGGTGACACAAATGGAAAAATATACCATTCTCATAAATTGAAAGAATGTTGTTAAAATGTCCATACTACCCAAAACAATCTATGAATTCAATGCAATCTCTATGAAAATATCAATAGCATTTTCCACAGAACTAAAACAAATAATCTCAAAGTTTGTGTGGAACCACCAAAGACCTCAATAACTAAAGCAATCTTGACGAAGAACAACAATCTCACATTTCAAGATATACTACAAAGCTGTAGTAATCAAAACAGTATGGTACTGGTATAAAAAGACACCTAGACACCTAGGATAAAAAGCCCAGAAATAAACTCATGTGCATATGGTCAATTCATCTATGACAAAGGAGGAAAGAATATACATTGGGGAAGAGACAGTTTTTCTCAATAAATGGTGCTAGGAAATCTGGACAACTACATGTGAAAGGAAGGAAGGAAGGAAGGAAGGAAGGAAGGAAGGAAGGAAGGAAGGAAGGAAGGAAGGAAGGAAGGAAGGAAGGAAGGAAGGGACTGGACCACTTCCTTACACCACACATGAAAATAGACTCAAAATGGATTAAAAGATCTAAATGTAATACCTGAAGCCATAGAACTCTTAATGGAAAACATAGGCTATAATCTCTTAGACATTAGCCTTAGCAACATATTTATGGATAGGTCTCCTCAGACAAAGGAAACAAAAGCAAAAATAAACTATTGGAACTACACAAAAATAAAAAGCTTTGCACAGCAAAGGAAATATTAAGAAAATGAAAAGGCAACCTACTAAAACGGGAAAGGATTTTTGCAAATGATATATACAGTAAACAGTTAATATCAAAAATATATAAAGAACCACTAGAATTCAACACCAAAACCCCCAAATAATCCAACTTCAAAATGAACAAACACCTGAATAGTTTCCCCAAAGAAGACACACAGATGGCCAATAAACACATGAAAAGATGCTCAGTACCACTAATCATCAGGGAACTCCAAATCAAAACCACAAAAAGATATCATTTTACACCTGTGAGAATGGCTAGATTCAAAATGACAAGAAATAAAAAGTGTCAGCGAGGATTCAGAGAAAAAGGAAACCTCATGCACTGTTGGTGAGAATGAAATTAGTGCTGCCATGGTGGAAAACAGTATGGAGGTTCCTCAAAAAATGAAAAACAGAAAGAGCATATAATCCAGGAATTCTACAACTAGGTATTTACCCAAAGAAAAGAAAGACAATAATTTGAAAAGACATATGCACCCTTTTGTTTATTGTAGCATTATTTACAATAGCCTAGATATGGAAGCAGCCCAAGTATCCATCAATAGATGACTGGATCAAAAGAAGATGTGGTATACATATACAATGGAATATTAGTCAGTCATAAAAAGGAATGAGATCTTGCCACGGGAAAACAAGAATGGAACTAGAGGGTACTAGGCTAAGTCAAAGAAGTAAGACAAAGACAAACTCTATGTGATTTTACTTATATGTATAATCTAAAAATAATAATAATAAAACAAAAACAGACTCTTAAATACAGAGAACTGATGGTTGCCAGAAGAGTGGTGGGTGGGAGGATGGGCAAAATAGGTTAAAGTAAGAGGTACAAACGTCCAATCATAAAATAAACAAGTCACAGAGACTAAAATATAGTATATGGAATACAGTCAATAATATTGTAATAACATTGTATGGTGACAAGCAATGACCACATTTATCATGGTGACACTGAGTAATATAGGCAATTGTTGAATCAGTATGCTGTACACCTAAAATCTAACTTTGTATGTCAACAGAGATTGAGTATGATCGTTGTGGACCAGACCTGAATTCAACAATCTGATTTGCCACCTAATAGCTATGTCCTTCATCAAGTTACTAAGCTACTCTTAACTCAATGCTCTCATCTATATAGGTAGATGCAAATATACTTACTTAAGGTGATTTTGCATATATTAAATAGTGCAAATGAAATATTTAGCACAATACCTCCCACAGGAAGCACTAAATATGACCACTGTCATCACCACACTGTTCTATAATTATTAGATTACACACATATCTCTCACAATAGAATTAAAATTGGTGGTGCAGGAAATTTATCTTTCCTGCCACTGTTTTTCCTGAAACTTTAATGTGTGTTAAGTAGTAGATGGTCAATAAATGATTTATAAATGAATAACTATACATAGGTTTCTCTCTCTCTCTCTCTCTCCCCTCTTCCTTCCCTACTTCCTCCCTCTCTATATATGCATAGGTATCATATAATTTTTAAAATGTTTCTTCTTTATCCCTGTGGATTTGTACATAATTGATCTTCCTTTCATTTCAAGGAATTGTCCCATAACTGTACCTTTTTTTCAAATTATTTCCCATTCCTTATTTTCATGGTTAGAATATAAACTCATTAGGGTAGACACTGTGTTTTTTACCATTATGTAATCAGGACCTAGAACAGCATCAGACATATAAACAGGAACACAATAAGTATTTGTCAAAAGAATAAATAGATATTCTCTGAATTTCAAGATGTGCCTCTGGTCATTTACATTGGATTCCCCTCTCTGGCTTGTCTCGATCCATTCAATGCTCTCCTTTACTATGATATGCACTGCTCTTATTTACTGCATTATACACTTTTTGAGGTAGAGTCCTCTCCACCCTGACCCAGTTCCAGTACCAAAAACTTTAGGTCCATTGACCAAAGAAGGAAGTCTACAAAAGAGTGTGCACACATTCTATTTGTGTTGTTATTCCAATGGATAATGATGATCTGTCAATTGAGATTACAGAACTCCTCGATTATATAAGGAACTGCTTAGATGGTGTCTCAATCTTCTACTGAGGGGGGGAGGGGTTGGGATAGAAGCAGCTTTCTAAAAACCTTTCCCATCATGCCCACAGGTAGTTGCCAACTCCCCAACTATTCATCAGAGCAGCTTGCTGCTTCTTTGTAGCTTCCTTCTAAAGCAGGTGTTCTCAGTCTCCACTATGCATGAAAATAACCTCTGAGGCTTTTCAATAAGAATGCCTAGAGCACCTGAGTGGCCCAGTTGGTTAAGCATCAGACTCTGGCTTTTAGCTCAGATTATGATCCCATCGTTGGTTTGAGCCCTGCATAGGGCTCTGCACTGGCATCAGGGAGCCTGCTTGGGATTCTCTCTCTCTCTCCTCTCTCTGATGTCTCTCTCTCAAAATAAATAAATAAACTTAAAACAAAAAGAATGACTGTGCCTCCTTGGCTCCCACCACAGAGGTGAGGTTTAGGAATTTGTAGTAATAATTCCCATAGGTAATTCTAATATGCATCCAAAGTTGAGAACCACTGGGTTGTAAAGAGTTCAAGTCCATTCAGACTAGGTTTTCAGGTACCAGAAATCCCAAACTCAAAGTCTTAAGGCACAACACACAAGACTAGACAGGGAAGGAGTTTAAGCAACCAGTTGTGTATGCCAGGTCTAAGGCTTCAGCCATCACTTAACTGTAGCCAGTTATAAGTATGTGGGAAAGTAGCCCAGATCTTCTTAATCTTCAAGAGAAGCCATAATCTGCAATTTTAGATAAACTTTCACAATTTGAAGTGCTGGCAGCCAATTCAAATTTCTTCAAAATACTGTATGGGGTAAACAAAACATGTCTTGAGCTAGATTCCATTCATGGGCCAATAATCTGCAGCTTTCACTTTATACCAACTGTTCTACAATATCCTGAGAAATCCTTTCTATATTTTTCATCAAGAGTGTGTCTATTAAATAAATTCTTAGAAAGATAGATTCCTTTTATATCATTCGTGTATGTTGTAGGTGTTGTTTTGAACAAAACTGATTGGTATGGCTGGAATAATTCTAAAGGCCAATAAAGTATGTTATTTAAAGTATGTGATGCTCAAATGCCTCAAGCAGAAAGCCATTGGCAGTGTGAACATCACTCCTCAATCTACCAATATGTAGTAATACCTGAAATATGCAAAGCACTGACTAGGCTCTTTGGAATAGAGACAGTGGCATAGTTCTTATTTTACAGAACCATGCCATATATTCAGAGAGGTAGGACATCAACTTATAGGATTTTAGTAAAAAAATAAAACACAGCCATTTACTAATGGTGAGGGCAAGGCGAGATTTGAGTTTACCTGCAGGAAATAGAACATTTCATTGAAAAGAAAATGGAGGCAGATTGTGGAGTGCCTCAACTGTATGACAAATTAGTTAAGATTCCTGGAGGCAGTGTTAAGCAATTGAAAGGGCTTTGTGTGTTTTTAATTTTTGTTGTTTTTTTTCTTTTGTTTTGTCTTGATTTTCAGTAGCAGAGTATCATGGCAAGCAGCGTTTAGGAGGAGTATTCTGGTCATGGTAGATGAGACAGATTGCACAGTAGAAAACAGAGGAAGACAACCTGTTAGTAGGTCACAGCCAAGGTTACAGACATGAGGAGAGGAGGGGAGGATGGTCTGGCCTGGAAGGTAGCAGAGGGAGGGAAGGAAGGGTAAGCTCAAGTGATTTTGACCTTGACTAAAGAAAAAGGAGGGCTACCACTTATTCAGTAATCCCCTAGGATGATCTTTATTCCATGCTGAGGGCTTCACATAAAATTATCTCTTTTTGTTTAAAACAGAATATGACTGAAATGGGAGGCCACTTGAAGAGGATTCCACTATATAACCACACTAAAATTTATCTTATAGGGCCTTGGAGATCATCCAGTCCAACCCCCTCACTTTACAGAAGGGACTTGAATTTTCTCAGTCATTTACATACCTGGAACAGAGCCAGAATAGAGCCCTGATTTCTGATTTTTTACCCTAATGATCTTCACCACGTTGCTTCCTTGTCCCAAGCTTTCATATAAATGGACTATAAATCAGGTACCAGATTCAGGTAAGAAAATGCAAGTGAACAAGTGATAAAATGAAAGTGAACAGGTGATAAAATGTGGTATAGAAAGTAATTCCATAACCACTCAATGCAAACAAGGGAGGAGGGAGCCAGAAAAAGAAAGTCTCCACAACCTTGATGTAAAGGTTGTACAGAAGAGGAGATAAAGTCAGCAGTGATATACAGTTAGCAGTAGTGCCTACATCCCTTTTATCAGCCCAGCACAGATGTTGAGATAAGAGGACCTGAATGGAAATAAAAGGAAACCAGATTCAAACTAGCTCTTAGAAAGCCCTGTTCACTGCAAGATGATAAAAGTGAAGAATTACCACTCTGGAAATGTTGTTGAGGGAAAAATCAGAGGGACTCAGGGAACAGTGAGGTGTCGTTGGAGCTGGGTTTGGAGTGGTACCTGCCTCATGAGTTTCTGTCTTATAAATTTTTTTTTCTTCTAAAGAAAAAATCATGTAGTGTGAGTTGACACAACAGCATATGGCAGTATCTGCCTCAGAGAGATTATCTGGAAGTTTAACCAAATAGATACTCTATGGAAACTCAAGACAAATGGAACTCCAGTCCTGTAGCCAGCCACTCTGGTATTATGAGACAGTTACTAAGGCTGGACCCCTGAGTTGAAATGTTTCTTGGCTCCCATAAACCGTGCCAAAAGGGAGAGCCCAATTATCCACTCTGTCCTGAATTGTTCACCATCAGCCCATGTAATAAGAGTTAATTAAGGACAGGAAGTACGAGTAAGAATGCTCTCCATGTCTTTCTATTCCTTGCCCTATCTAAGTTCCCAGCACTTTTTCTCTCACCAATAAAGCAATTACACAGGATGGCTTGGGTAAAGTTTTTACCAATTCAGTTATCATATTGATCAAGATAGATTCAGTAGGGTACCATCAGAAAGTAACTTTCTTCTTCACTACAACTGCCAGGCAAAATCACTTTGTTGCCTCCTTTTTCTGCACTGGAGAGAAATTTGGGGCAGGCATCATAGATGTTCCAGCCTCATAAATCAAAGTCCAGTGTTATCCTATGGACTGCTTCATACCCAGAAACCCCCGACTGAGGAAGAAAGAGTTTTGTCTTTCCTCATTTCCCTTTTTCCCCAATTGCCGCTTTCTTTGGCCTCATGTGGGTTGGGTCTAGGAGGGATACAAACTGGCTGGGAAGGTACTGCATCCTGCTCTGAGGCCAGAGTGGCTGTCTGGACCCTCTGGGTGTTGCTGATATTCAAATGCCAATTCTTATTGTCACTGGAGCATATATGGGCTGCTCAGGATCCCTCCTGCTAGAAGTCTCCATCTGCAGAAAAACATTTCCCCCTCCCATCAGCTTCCAGCAGCCCACATTTGGGGTCAGTTCACTGTACAGGCAAGCCCATCTTCCTCACTATAAGCAGTTTAGCTCCCTTCTGCTGGCTCTAGGTCTGGCTCATGGGAAATCCACACCATTGTCTATAAAACTACAACTCTCTCCCAAAGCGAGAGATACTTCTATCTGGATACTTCCTATCTTTAGAGGTCAGACTTGGGTCATGTTCCAGTCTTGGTTATCTCCCCCAAATTGCAGGAAATACATGTTAACCCCCTTAACTGGTTCTATTACCTCCCACATTTGACTTAAGATGAAGAACAAGGACCCACTCCACACCATGGAAAAGGGACACAAAGAACACTCACAACTCTATCCCAAGAAATCCTCATGGGAGACCCTGCAACTCCCAATGAATCCTTGGCATTTCCTTACACTGCCTGAAGGTGGGTGAAGGGCTAATGCCAGCTGAACCCATTTCTCCGTATTTACAGTGACAGAGCACCTCACATCTAGACAGTTAAGATTCATGTGAAAATGTGAAGAGGTTCTAGAAAAATAAAGTAACTTAAAGTCAAAATATATGGAAATAACCCCTTCCTATTTTCCAATCTCTTCCTTCCTGCTCTTCCCTGCCCCACTGGCTTCAAGACCCATGTGTAAAAAAAGAAGAAATGCAACCAATTAGATACATGCATGATTTGGACTGTGGTATAGCTGTCTGCTGGATCATGGTAAACAGTCAAATCAAGTTATTTAAAATCTATTTTTTTCTGGGTGCTTTGCTCATTTAGTTCAATCCACCTCTTTGGATAGTTTTCCTAAACACATTCCCAGAAAGTTAATTAGAGTAAGAGTTTGATCTAAAGAGTGTGAAGCTCAAAAACTCTTGGCATTTTGAGGTCAGGAAGATGATCAATTTCTTTTTGTATATCCTTTGCCAAGCTGTTCTCGCTTTAATTTTTAAACTTGTGTGAAATTCAAAGAACACAGAGCCTAGTGTCATTTACACTTGGGCCATCATAAAAAGGCAGCTTTCTCAAAAAGAATATTGGCTGTTTTCCAGGATTCCAGCAAGCTTTTTATGGGATCTTTTAAACTATTCTCCTTTAAGCCAAAAAGGGAAATTAAATTTGGCCAAGGGTGAATGGACTGCCCAAGATATGAATTGCTTCTAACAGAGACAGAGTTCAAGGGAATCCTAAAGCTTCCAATTTCAGGGAAGAAAAAAAGTAAATCCCACCTACTCCATTTATCATGAAAGAGACGTTAAATAAACTGCAATATACTCAAGAAAATTTTCTTTTCAGAGCCATTTTGATGAATTGTGCGTTTTTAGAGAAATCATTCAGACCCTTTATGCCCCCTTACAGAGGAGAGGTGCCATCTGACAAGAACAATATGATGATACTTTTAAATCACTCCCTCCATTTAAAAACAAATAAATGATGCTTTGGATATGGCCTGGTGAGAATTTCAATCTTGAAAAATTATGAAATATTTTAAGTATGAAGTATAGAGAATAATATAATCAACACTCATAAAACACCTAACCCAGCTTTGCTTAATCTTAACTTTTGGTCATAACTGTTCAGATGGTTTTTAAAAATACAAAATATTTTAGATATGGCTGTGTCCCAGTCCTTTTTTCACAGAAGAAATAATACTTTGCTTATTTAGGTGTTGATCATTCTCAAATTTTCCTTTTGATAAATATATATGCATCTCTAAGCATGTTTTATAATATAGGTTTTATTATTCAGGAAAGGAGAGAGGCCAACAGATCAGGAGACAACTGATCTTGAAAAGATACACTGTTATACTCAGACCCCACACTATGTAGGGGCACATAGGGAAGCACCAGGAGGCAGAGGGAGCTGGGTCAAGGGAAATATGGCAAGAGCCTTTATTGTGGCTTCCATGGGAAGGAACTGATGAAACAGCGTAAGCAGGTTTAGGATCATCTGATTTAAATAAAATTCCAAGGACTCTAGGGTGTAGCGCTGCCATGGGATGATTAGGGCAAGAGAATAGACTGTAAGGGGGCCTTGGGGAAGGTGGTTGGCCCCAATGACTCTGAATTAGTTGGTTTGTATATAAAAGCACACTCACAGGCCACTTGTTTGCCATTTGGAGGAATTAGCTAGAGCTGGTAGGAGTACGCCCTCCAGAGTCATCAAAACTCCAAGATATCCAAAACTCAAAAATACAGAATAAAAAGATATGATTTATTTGCAACAATATGCTATTTTCCAGGGTAGCCTTTATAAAAATCATATTCTATACATACTGCATGTATATGGCACTGGCTTTTTCCTTCAATATTATGCTTTAGAGATTTCTTCAGATTGTTGCATGCAGCTCTAGTCAGTTCATTTCTTTCCACTGCTTTATAACTTGGCTTTATAATTGACTGTGGTTCAATATCTAACAGTTTATTAATATTTATTCATGCTCTTGTTCATGACCATTCATTTCTGATTTTTTACTATCATAAATTATGTTGCAGTAATTAATCTTTTACCTGTCTCCGGGTACACATGTAGCAGAAAGACATGAAATAGCTAAGTTCAAAGACATTTGTATCTTTGAATTTAACACATATTGCCCATGGCTACTGAAAGTACTCCTAGCAAATTACCCTTCCATCAAGAGTGTAGAAAATGCCCTATTTTTCCATGGCCTCTCCAGCAGTGTTATTGTGAGGTTTTCCTTTTGATGTTTGCTAATATGATGATGTATAATGGTATCTAATTATTGTTTAAATTTGCATTTTCCTGACTGCTAATGAAGTTGAGCATCTTTTAATATGTTTACTGGTTGTTTGCATTTCCTCCTATAGAAGTTGCCTGTTTAGGGGCGCCTGGGTGGCGCAGTCGGTTAAGCGTCCGACTTCAGCCAGGTCACGATCTCGCGGTCCGTGAGTTCGAGCCCCGCGTCGGGCTCTGGGCTGATGGCTCGGAGCCTGGAGCCTGTTTCCGATTCTGTGTCTCCCTCTCTCTCTGCCCCTCCCCCGTTCATGCTCTGTCTCTCTCTGTCTCAAAAATAAATAAACATTAAAAAAAAAAAAAAAAGAAGTTGCCTGTTTATATTTTGCCAATTTTTCTACTGCACTGTATTTTTATTATTTTGTAAAGTTCTTTATATTCCGGATGCTAACACTTCGTTAGTTGTATGTATTGCAGATCACTTTCCCCAGTCCACAGCTTATCTTCTCATTCGTTTATGTATCTGTTTAACAGAAATTTTAAGTTAATATAGTCCAGGGTATCAACTTTTTGATTTTGGTGTACAGTTTTCTGTGTTATATTTAAAAGTTTTAGGAGTTTTAAACCTTTGATTTTTCCCATTTAGATCTTTAGTAAGCCTGGAACTGAGACGTTAGTATGGTAATGTTATCTTTTTCTACAAGCATAGTTTCAGCATCTCTGGTTGATTATTTCACATTTTCCTCCACTGATTTTTAATGCTACTCTGTCATTTGCCATTTCCTTTTGTTTATCATCTATTTTTGTAATCTTTATTCTCTTCCACTGCCCTAACTTCTTAATCTCTGTCAATACCACAACATTTTAATCACTTTTAATTTCTAAAATTTATATTGCCTGGAATGTCAATTCCCCCAATCTTGTTTTATACTCTGAATGTTCTTCCATATGAATATTAATCACCTAGTCAATTTCCATTCACATATACCAAAAAAAAAAAAAAAGGAAAAAGAAAAAAGAAAACAAAAGAAAAGGCTATTGTGCCTCAGATGTGTCATATGCTTAATTTATATACTAATGTAGATTAAAACCAATACCTTCACGGGGTACCTGGGTGACTCAGTTGGCTGGGCATCTAACTTCGGCTTAGGTCATGATCTCATGGTCCATGGGTTCGAGCCCAAATCCGGCTCTGTGCTGACAGCTCAGAACCTGGAGCCTGCTTCGGATTCTGTGTCTCCCTCTCTCTCTGCCCCTCCCCCGCTCATGCTGTCTGTCAGTCTCTCTTTTTTTTTTTTTTTTTTTTTAATTTTTATTTTCAACGTTTTTTATTTATTTTTGGGACAGAGAGAGACAGAGCATGAACGGGGGAGGGGCAGAGAGAGAGGGAGACACAGAATCAGAAACAGGCTCCAGGCTCCGAGCCATCAGCCCAGAGCCTGACGCGGGGCTCGAACCCACGGACCGCGAGATCGTGACCTGGCTGAAGTCGGACGCTTAACCGACTGCGCCACCCAGGCGCCCCATGTCAGTCTCTCTTTCTCAAAAATAAACATTAAAAATTTTAAAGTAAATAAATAAAAATTTTAAAAAAAATTTTAAAAAAACCAATACCTTCACAATGTTGAGAACTTCCCATGTAAAACTGTGGCATTTCTGTTTGTTCGGGGTTTGTTTTTTAAAAGGTTTTCCAGTTAAGTATTTGATTATTCTCCATATAACCCTAAACCTTTTTTTTTCTTATATTTCTTTTATTGAATAAGTTTTATGACTATTATAATTGATACACTTTAAGATAACCTAAGAATGAAAATTATTTTGTGCACTAATTATATAGCCAGTTACCTTGCTAGACTTTCTCATTAGTTCTACTCCTAACCTCTTAAAGGAAAGTTATTTGTGTAGACAATAATGTTACCTATAGATGAGAGTTTTTCATCAATAATACTGATATTTTTCTTCTTCTTCTCTTAACTGTCTAGGCTAGTACATCTAACACAATACTGAATGGATGAGGTAATGGTAAACATCCTTGCCTCATTCCTAATTTTAAAAAGAATATCTCTAATACTTGACAATTGTGATATTTATCGTAGTGTTTGATAGATTTTTATTCCTTACAGATTAAGAATATTCCTCCTTTTCCTTGTTTGTCAAAAAGTTTTATCATGAATGAAATTTTTTATTAAATATATTTTCTATGCCTATTAAGAAAATCATGTGGTTTTTCTCTTTTAATTTCTCAATGTGGAAATTTTACCAGCGTTTCTAATATTTAACAACCCTTGAATTCTAGGACAAATTCAAACTGGCAACATTATTTATTTAGCCTCTATTGAGAACATATTGCTATTATACTATTTCAGATTTTTCCATTTACATTAATAAGTGAGATTGGCCTAATCTTTCTACTCTTTTATTGTCCCTGTCTGATGTTATTACTGATGTCATACAAGCCACATAAAATGGGTTTGAGAACATTCCCTCTTTTCTTGGTCCCTGGAATAGTTTGTATAAGATTGAGATTTTCTATTACTCTAAAAAGGCATAATTTACTTCTAAAATGATATGATACTGGGGCATAAGGGTGGCTCAGTCAGTTAAGAGTCCAACTCTTGATTTCAGCTCAGGTGATCATCTCACCGTTTGTGGTATCAAGCCCCTTGTTGGGCTCTGCGCTGACAGTGCAGAGCCTGCTTGGGAGTCTTTCCCTCTCCCTCTTTCCATGTCCCTCCCCTGCTCTCTCTCTTATTCAATCAATCAATCAAAAAATAAATAAAATATCATGTTAACCTTGTTTTGGGGTGGATGGGTTTTAAACTACAAACCCAACTTATTAACAGTTTTAGATTCATTCAGTTTTTCTATATATTCATTAATCAATTTTGGTAAGTATATATCTCAAGGAAAATTATCCATATTGCCTGATTTTTTTTTAATTTAATGCTTTGGAATTGTTCCTAGGGCTCTCTAATTTAAATCTTGCTTCTCTGAAGGAAACCACCAACAAAATGAAAAGGAAACAAACAAGTTTTTTTGTTTTGGTATGTGTGGATGGAAATTGTTAATTCACTATGTTGGACACCTGAAACTAATGCAGCATTGTGTCAATTATACCTCAAAAAACAAAAAAACAACAACAAAAACAAAACTAATGTCTTTACCTAAGTGCCATTTTTCATAACTCTCATTGTTTTTTGTTGTTGTTGTTGTTGCTTTGTTTTTTTTTTTTCTTGGTTGAAGTGGACAGATTTTTTTTTTATTCTATTGATCTTTCTAAAAAATTAGCTTTTGAGTTTATTAATCTTCTCCATTATAATCTTTAATTTCTACTCTATTAATTTTTTCTATTCTCTTTAGGTTTCTTCTCTCAAGTCAAAGTTAAATTTTGAAATGTGTTTTAAAGTTAATCTCTTAGGTTCTCACTTACCTTATTTCTATAATGAAAACTTAGGGGCTCAGTTGGTTCAGTGTCTGAGTCTTGATTTCAGCTCAGGTCATCATCTCAAGGTTTATGAGTTCAAGCCCTGCATCAGGCTCTGCTCTATAGACTCGCATAGAGCAGAGCCTGCCTGGGATTCTGTCTTCCTATGTATCTGCCTCTCTCTCTCTCTCTCTCTCTCTCTCTCAAAACAAATAAACATTACATTTAAAAAATAATAAGTAAATAAATATGAAAATTCATCAAAAATAATGCCTTTACCAGTACTCCTGATTTAAAGGAAATCTCAACAAAACTTCATTAATTAGAGCTAGATCAGTAAAATCATAATCAATCAATTATCACAAAGTTGCTGGTTAAAACAGACCTGTAAGAAGGGTTTGCAACTTTAAGTGACTAATGGTTTCATTCAACAAACATTCAGATAAATGTACTTTTCCCTAACAATCATTTTTAGTGGTAAAGTTATAAGTCAAAGTCCTTGAAACTATTCTGATAAACCTTTCAATATTCTAAGAAAACTCCTTACTCATGTTAGCAATAAACTTATGAAGCAAATCTTTTAATTTTATAAATATTTTTTCTTGCTTATTTTTGAGAGAGAGAGAGAGAGAGAGAGAGAGAGAGAGAGACAGAAGGGCAGAGAAAGAGGCAGATACATAATCCAAAGCAACTCCAGACTCTGAGCTGTCAGCACAGAGCCCTATGCGGGGCTCAGACTCACTAACAGTGAGATCATGACCTGAGCCAGTCGGACACTTAACCGAATGAGCCACCCAGGAGCCCTGAAACTTAATCTTTTACAATGAAACAAGTTAGTATAGGTTAAACTGTATCTATACATCAAGTTTTAATGTCTGGCTGAGTGTTTATCTTCTCAAAATACCTCTATCTCAACAGCCCCTCATTTTCCCAACCGTCTTATGAAATGACTTTTGAGTTTGTACCGTAAGTTCTACCCAGAAATGCAATAAAGAACTACCGACTTTATAGTTTTCTGTTTCCACTGTTCTGTTGTTGCTTTGTTTATTCACTGTGTTGAAATGTAGCTTGTGAAATTTCCATCTTTTTTATTTCCATTTTAGGTAAAATAATTTAAAGCCCTTAACTTCTCTGTATGTGGCAGCTTAGCTGCATCCCTGAAGTTTCATGTTGTATTTTCATTACAGCTCAATTCCAAATAATTCCTAATTATTATGTAATTTCTTCTGTGACCCATGTGTGACTTAAAAGAGTGGGGTTTTGTTTTGATTTAGTTTTTACTTTCTAGATGTTTGTACATGTGTTGTTGTGGGGAGGCTGTTAATTATTATCTCTTTTAACTAATTTCTAAGTAATTTAAATGCACCACATCAAAGACAATTATTTGTTCTATACCAATTGCTTTGTGACCTAATTCTTGGTCAATATTTTTTTCATTGTTGTTTGTTGAATAGGTGAGTTTTCCAACCATTATGAAAACCCACCTATTCAATAAGGAACACTGATTTCTCTGTTCACTATTCCTTCTTGTTTTTGTGCCTTCCTACCAGATTATACTTTATTTCTCTAAAGGAATTCCTTTGCTGAAATTTCATTAATGACTAAATTTGTCTAAAAGCATCTTTATTTCATCCTCACATTTGAATGTTTATTTCTGGGTATAGGATTCTAACCAGGCAGTATTTTCTCTAATTATGAAGATATTTTTACAAAGTTTGCTGATTATTTTTATTTGAAGATAATAGGTCTATTTCTGTTTTTATTTAAAATAGTTTTTCTTTTGACTCCACAGTTTTAATTCAGAGGTATCTGGAAGTAGATTTATTTTTGTTTTCCTTCCTAGGACTTGAGGTTTCAAAATCTGCGATTTAGGTCTTTTATAAATTATGGACATTTCCAGATGTTAATTCATTAAAAATTGCCTGTCTCCCATTTTCTGCCCCTTTTATTTTCTAGAATGCATGAGATAGTTAAATAGACAGCACAGAGAAATAAATCTTTACATTTCATCTTCTATATCTCATCTCACACAACATCTTAGCATCAAAACATAAGTCCTTCACTACCAAGTCCAGAAACTGACCTCCTCCCTGAATAGTTTGGCTTCAATCTATCCTTTTAGAATTCTGTTTGCATTCACCACTCAGGGTTCCATCTGGTCTTCAGTTGCTTTACTTTGGGCCCCTGGGGATTTCTCATACTTTCTTAGAAGCACAACTATGCAATTAAAACAATATTTATTATGATTTATAGAAGACTTCTGGGCAATTTTAGTGAAAATATCTTCAAGTTATCTAGTTCATAACATTTCGGTAAATGGAAGTCAAGACTATGTCTTTAAAAAAGGCTTTAATTATGTTAATAGCTTGGAAACATTTAGGCATAAGTGTTTGTAGAAAACTTGTATGCTACTAGGGTTGAATCAAAAAGCACTATCTAGTTGACTTAGTATTTGCTTTTTCAAGTTTGTTTTCATCATTCTTCTGTCTTGTGATAATAGGAACAAAAGAGTGATAGAAACAAAAGGGACTTGTCTATGTTACTTAAGACAAAATGAGTGCAAACCACAAGAGACTCTTAAATACTGAGAACAAACTGAGGGTTGATGGGAGGTGGAGGAGAGGGGAAAATGGTTGATGGGCATTGAGGAGGGCACCTGTTGGGATGAGCACTGGGTGTTGTATGGAAACCAACTTGACAATAAATTACATATAATAAATGAATAAATACATGTAAAAATATTTTTTAAAAAGATTAAATGAGTACCTTAACTTTGATTCTTTTCAGATGGGAGTTCTAGAAGTTGACAGTCTCCCAGGCACGTAGTCCTTAATCTTAATTTAGATCTCTTTTTATTTACATGGGTTTAGTATGACCTGATGGTTTTGAAGTCCAGACTCAAATTCACCCACCTCTTCCAATCTTCCTTTTATGTATTTATGTACTTTAGGATCTTTCTCACTTCAATATTTGCATAACACTTATAGTTATTACATCAACTGTATCCCACAACTGTTTTCTGGTATTCCAACATTTCTGGCTTTACCTTTCCACATATATAAACTCCTCCAAAGCAAAAACGGCACTTAAGATTCTCTCTCATGCTTCCTCCCCATAGAGCTGGTGCACCTGACAGCCAAAAGCAAGTAAACAAAGTTAAAGTAAAATATCGTTTGCCGGGATAATTTCATCTGCAATAGGAGTTTCACTAACACCAATAAGTAATAAGAGAATGAAGTAATGCAGGTTTGCAAAACTATCCAACTCCTCAGTGCTTATTTCATTCCTGCTGAAACACCGCCTTGTGGAAGGAAAGATTCGGGGAGGAGTGGGGGAAAGTACCTACTAATCAGTTACAAAGCAAGAGAAAGCCAGAGGAAGGAATAGTATTCTTGTCACAGAGATTCCAAAAGGGTCACTTATAATTCCACTCTCAAGCCTAGAACTCTCAGACTGATTAATAGCCATTCAAGAAAAAATTTGAGTACTTGCCACATACCAGACAGTTTGAGGGCATTCGGTAGACAGTAGTAGACAAATCATACCAAAATTCCTGCCTTCACGGAGTCTGTATTCTAGTTATAGGCTAGAGATAAATACATATGTGAATACATAAATAAATAAATAAATATAGTGTACAAAATGTCAGAAGTGCTGTGAAGAAAACTCTGAGCAGGAAAGAGAGCCAGGGGCAAAGTAGGGGAGGTTGTCATTTTAAATAGGGTGGTTAGAAAAAGCATCACTAAACAAGTGACATTTGAGCAAACAGCAGACTGGAGGCGGCGGCCACGAGGATATCTGAGAGAGGAGCGCTCCGGGCAGAGAGAATTGCAAATGCAGAAACACAGGCAAGAAGGAACCTGGCATGTCCAAGAACTAGCAAGAGAGTACTGTGAAAAGAACAAGAGAAGCAAAGGGGAAAACTGACAAAATGGAGAGTACAGGGTCTGTGTAAACGGAGAGCAGGGAAATCCATACATCACTGTATACAATGTGGGTTTTTTCCTGGAGGAGATGAGGAGCCACTGGAACAAACTTCGTGGAAGAGGGAAGCAAATATTTCAAGTAGAAGAAAATGGCAAAAACTGAAGGTGGCTGATGTTGAGAGTAGAGTTTTTTTGATGAAGTAAATTAAGGCGTATTTGTATACTGATGGGCAGGACTCAGTAGAGAAGCAAACATAGGTGAATAAAATGTACCCAAGAGAGGGGGAAATTACTGTTGTGGTTACCTCAACAAGAAGAGAGGAGACGAGATCTGATGTGGATTGGAGGCACTATTCTCAGCCAGGTCCAGAGTCCTGGTCACCCATGGTAACAGGAGGGAAGGCAGGGTATGGCTTCAGGTGCAGATGGCTTAGTGGCTACAAGCCATGTGAGAGCATGAAGTTCTCTTCTATTAGGTTCATCTTCTCTTTGAAATAGGAAGCAAGGTCAGCTATGAATGGCAAGGGAAGAGGTTTTGGGGGTTGGACTAGAGAAAGAAAAGAGGCCTTACACAAGCTACAGGAGGGCAACATGGAGTACTGATGATGAAAGTGTTCATATTCCAGCTCTGCCATGTATCAGCCAAGTGACCCTGGGCAAATCTATGAACCTCATTAAACCTGTTCCCTCTTAATGCAAAATGGGCATCACTGCTTTGTGGGGAGGATGAAGAGAGATCATGTGAAAGCAATTGCAACTACTACTAAATGACAAGCACTTAGTATATGTTGGCTGTTGGCTGATACTACACATTAGGCAATTACTTATCAGTGAATGGATAGGTTGTGATATTTTATGTCTACTCTCTTTTCAGGAGGTTTGTCCTCACCAAACTTCGAGTCATCCCAAAAGGAGCATTCTTGGGATTTGGGGACCTGGAGAAAATGTATGTACCTAACAGTGCTTTGTGTGAGTGCCTCAAATAGGCTGTGGTCAGCAGCCTCACATCACATCCAGTGTGATGCTCTGTGCCTAGAAGCCAGAAAACTTTCTGCACCTCCTCCTATTTTATTTCCTAATAGTGAGGGACCTTTCAGAGTATGGCTAATGAAAAGAGCATAAGGTCAATCTAAGCAGTCCTCACTTTTTCTTCTACAAGGCATTGCTCCAAAGTACCTGTGAGTGGAATTTTTATAAACCAAACTGATTTTCTCTGCTGATACCTATTCTTTCTCAGGGATGTTGTCTATTATTTCTGAATAATTTTTAATTGACAACAGGGCCTAACATTTGTGTTCAAGATTCTCTAGACTTCTCTTTTCCAAGCCATGCTGACAAGTGGTAATTGATGTATCAACATTTACAAGCATCAGAAAAGTTTATAGCACTAAAGATTTCCTTTGAAAGGAGAAGACTCCTTTGCTAATGCAAACATTAACTTCGTACTGAGCTAGTTTAATGTAGGTGTATCCCCAATCAGGCTTTTCTCAAAATTAGGCACAGTATTAAAAAGCAGTATAAATTCTGCCATGTTTAAAGTAACCCACTCTTAATTTGAGAAACTTAACAGAAGACCTTGGGGGAAAAAGAGGGGAAAAATAGTTTCAAACAGAGAGGGAGGCAAACCCCAAGAGACTCTTAAATACAGAAACAAACTGCAGGTTGACGGGGGTGGCAGAGGAGAGGGGGAAATTGGTGATGGGCATTGAGGAGGGCACTTGTTGGGATGAGCACTGGATGCTGTATATAATCGATTAATCATGGGAATCTACTCATGAAGCCAAGAGCACACTGGATACACTCTATGTTAGCTAACTTGACAATAAATTATGTTTAAAAAAATTTTTAATAAAGTAACCCACTACTCCTTTGAAGGTTCTTGACCCCATCTCCCAGGTCTCTAGGGCCAGGAAAATGTGTTCTTCACCAGAGCAGCAGCCAGAACTCAGGACTTTAATACCAGTGAATACAGCAAAAGAAAGATGGATTACACAGAAAGGAATGATTTTTTCATCATAAGAAAGCAACCCCTCAGGTTACATGCTTTTCTCCTTCTTAAAGCCATTCAATTTTTCCTCTTGGTTCTTTCACCCCCATTTAAGAATACTTGCTGAGGTCTGAAGAACAAAGAAATCCATTAATAAAGGAAACACAGAGCAGAGAGAGTGGGAATATGTCTCAGCAATTACACCACCTGCTTAGAGGAAGGTGCTCAGAATCCTGGGTTTGAGGGCTAGCTTTGATATAAACTTACTGTGCAATCTTGATTAAATCACTGTATCTCTTGGTATCTTGGTTTCCCTACCTGTGGGTTAAGTAAGGAGTTTTTCACAAAGGAGATGATGGCTCCTGTGAACTCTAATTCCTAAGTGTAAGGGCCCCCAGTTGGATGACAGCCTGGTTTAAATCCTGCAATCTTGGGATGCCTGGATGGCTCAGTTGGTTAAGCGTCCAACTTCAGCTCAAGTCACCATCTCACGGTCAATGGGTTCTAGCCCTGCGTCGGGCTCTGTGCTGACAGCTCAGAGCCTGGAGTTGCTTCAGATTCTGTGTCTCCCCTCTCTCTGCCCCTCCCCCACTCATGCTCTATCTTAAAAATAAATAAACATTAAAAAATGTTTTTAAAATAAAACCTGCAGTCTTCAGGGTTTACCTTCTTGAGGATATTCAACACTCACAGGAATTGAGAGATAGGGCACTCAATGGAGCAGAGCTCACCGAGGAAAACAGGGAAGCAATAGAACTGGGGAGCTCTCTGCTCAAGGTATATTCCTACATGGGTTAGCTGTTGCCCTGCTTAGAACTGACATGTACTAGATGACTAGACTATTAGATACACCTCATCCCCAAGAAGCCCTATAATTGCATAGAAATTGTTCTAAAGACAGCAATATCAGATATCAAAAATAATCCACCTTAATCAAATTCAATCCAGCAGGTGTGACTGACCCTCATTGGGTGTTCAGCATCAGACAGGACATTCCAGTAGTGATATAAATCGTTAAGCTGAGCTGACACAGCAATAATCCCAGAGACAGGGCAGCTGGCTTAAAACCTCAACTTCCTCAAACCTCAAACACAGCTTGTGCATTTCGACCTCATGACTTTATTCATCAGCCTATACTGACACAGCGAGATGCCTAAAATAAAATTAAAGTGATCTCATTTTTTTCAACACTTTGTATGTCCTAAGACTTCAAAAACATTTCTTAGTAGAAGGCTTGTCACCAAACTGAACTCTGAACAGACTGTGCCCTTCAGTCTCTACGCTCCTTTCTTCCGTTGTCTCACCTATTCTTGGTCAGTGATGGCTTCTTATCTCCTTTCCTGATGTATCCCCAGTATTTCTATTCACCTGGTTTTTAGCCAGTTTCATGAACTTAGTAAGTATCAGCTTCCTCCTCAATATTTCCTTCTCCATGAATCATAAAATACCTTTCATTCATTCTGCACATGTAGCCAAGTTTCACCTTCTTTTGCTAAAAAGAAGGAGGGAAAAGCTTTCTGTATAAATCCTGCCTTCCTTCCCTGCTACCTTCCCCTCTTTCTGGTCACCCCCACGCTTGTGAAAGAACAGTTGCATTCACTATCCCCCTGCCCTTTCCTTTCACTCACTCTTTAGCCAGCCCTCTTGCTATTTGGCCACAAATTCTCTAACACCATGTAATCACTCTATGAGAGTTCCCAACAATGATGGACCTGCCAGATCTCTTGACTTCTACTTTGTCTTCCTAGCACTTATCTGTAGCTTTTGACGTCACTGACTATTCACACCCTTCTTTACAATACTCATCCCCCTTTTAATTTCAGTGACAACACACCCTCCTGTGTACTCTCCTAATGTCCCAGACTACTCCACTGACAGTTCTTTCCGTCTTTCTTATTCCTCGGCTGCCCTTCAAAAATTCAGATATTCCAGAGCTCCATTATTGGCCATTTTCTTTCTCATATTATACTCACAATCCCCAATCATTATTCATCAATTGATGTCTTACTATCAGGGCTCCAAAACCTTCTTCCATAACACCCATCTCTCTTTTGAAAGATAATTCTTGTTTGTTTGTTTTTTTAATTTTTTTAACGTTTTATTTATTTTTGAGACAGAGAGAGACAGAGCATGAACGGGGGAGGGGCAGAGAGAGAGGGAGACACAGATTCAGAAGCAGGCTCCAGGCTCTGAGCCATCAGCCCAGAGCCCGACGCGGGGCTGGAACTCACGGACCACGAGATCGTGACCTGAGCTGAAGTCGGACGCTTAACCGACTGAGCCACCCAGGCGCCCCAGATAATTCTTGTTTTCAAATGGAAAGATTCCTAAACATCTATACCTCATTAAACTGCCAGTGCCTCAAATTTAATACATCCAAACTAGTTCATGATCTGTATCTTTAAATTTCTTATCTTCTCATATTGCCCAGTGAAGAACATTACCATCTGCCCAAACTCCCATGCAGGAAAATTCAGTATCCCTTGACTTTCCCTTAAACCCAGGTCCTTTTCCAGTCCTATTGACTCTTTCTCAAAAATATTCCTGGAAACCAGCCCTTCTCTCCCTCCAGCTATTATATCCAAAGTCTCATTAACACTTACATAGCCTGTTACATGAGGCTGCTATGCCCAACCCAGGTCTGATCTCCTCAGCTCCCTGCTGCCAGACCCACACTGCTCAAACTCTCTTACAGAAGAAACTGGAGGGACTCTCATTGCCATAGTCTTTAGTCTTAAGTGGCACAAAAATCAAAGCCCTTTCTATTTCCATCATATGCACTGTTTATCCCACATTTTTGCCAGGCAGGAACGTGTGCCATTTCCCATTTCATTACCAGACATCCCATTACTTACATAAAACAAGATAGCTGGTTCTTTGGATGGTGCCTGGCACATAGAGGGATCAAAAAGTTGTTGCAAGGAGGGGCACATGGGGGGTTCAATCAGTTAAGCATTTGACTCTCTTGGTTTCAGCTCAGGTCATGATCTCACAGTTCGTAAGATTGAGCCCCACGTTGGGCTCTGTACTAACAGCAGGGAGCCTGCTTGGGATTCTCTCTCTCCCTCTCCCCCACTTGCACTCTCTCCAAATAAATACACATTTTCTTAAAAAGTTGCTGGTGAATTAATTAACAAAATGCACTTTCACACTGGTTTTATGTAGATGCTGTCCCTCTGCCTAAAATTTCACTCGAAATTTGAATAGAAATCCTGGTGATCCTCCAGTGTCCAGATTAAATGTTTACTCCTCTGTACAGCCTTTCCAGAATGCTCTCAGTACTTCCAAACCATAATCTTGTGTCCACCATACCAATAGCACTATTATCAGATTGTATTCAGAATTCACAGTTTTTCTAGATCTCTTGATTGATCTTTAAGGGCAAGGTCAGAGTGTAACTTTGTATTAAAGTACAACACCAAGTTCTGTTTTTATCTCCTTGCTATACCTCTCATCTGTCCACTTATCTCCTCCAACTATCATCAGCTTTCCCAAATGACTGCAAGAGTTTTCAAGTATGCTGCCCTGTCCTCCAGCATGCTCTGCACTCACCCTCATCCATTCTCTAGGTGGCAACCACAGTGATATTATCTAAATTCCCATCTAATTATGTCCACTTCCACATCTGTCCTGCCACATACACACACCATGCCTTACCATTGCTCTTCACATTTAAAAAGAAAAAAGATCTCTCACACTCTCTCCTTTTATCAGTTCATACAACGTACCATGTTATCTGCCTACCATGAACCTTGTTCGGTGCAGCTCGTTCCGACTAGAACATCTCTTCCACTTTGCAGTCTTAATTTGGTCGGTTCCTACCCATCCTTCAGATTCCCATGCCAGAGTCACTCACCTAGAAAAGCCCTCCCTGACCTCTCCAATTAGGAAAAGCCCATTACTATATACATTCTCCTACCACCACTAGACTCTTTGAGCTGACTTTCATTTTAGCAATTTTATACTTATTTTATGGGATAATTTAATTTCTAACTCCCCTACCAGACTGTCAAAGGACATGATTGTTTTATTCAGTACTGGATCCTTGGTGCCTTGCACAATAAATAACTGATAAATGCATGAATAAAAATGAAGAAATATAATAGTTGGGAAGACAAGATATCCAGATATCAAAATATTAAATAATATGAGTGATAGTGATAAATAATGTAGAAGTAGATAGGCATACAAACACTGGTTGAGAATCTACTATGATCTAGGCATTTATATAGTTACAGTTTAAAATGTAACTCAGGACAAAAATGCACAAGATAATATGTTCTAAATAAGTGATACAACCATTGTATTTGTTAGGACACTTTCTACTGTGAGAGGCCAAAGAAAATAAACCTCAAATAGGCTTAAGGAAAGGAAGGAAATTTAATGGCTCATTTAACATGATGGTCAGAGAGGACAAATAGCTTTAGCAAACATTGTATTCAGTTTTCATGTCCTTAGGACTTAGCCTCCGTCTCTCAGGTCTCCCTTCCACTATGTTAGCTTAAGTCCTTAGTCCCACCCTGGTGGCAACATGCCAGCAGCAATCCTGTTTGCACATTTCTTGGGTTCTATTCAGAAGGAAAAAATTGACCTTTTTTTCTCAATCTCATAAAAGTCTTAAGATTTGTATAATTCATTTAGATCACACAATCATTCTTGGACCAACCATTACAACTAAGGGAAGGTGATACTCAAACTGGCTGTGGCCTGGGTAATGGATTCCACTCTCAGATTTGAAAACACCCATCCCAATCACATGCACTTGGAGTGGGTGAGGGAGAGTCACAAACAAAACCTGAGGCCACTGCTGGGGAAAAAAAAGGGGGGGGGGGAGACTAAGTGCTGGTGGCTGCAAACAACTCACATCTTAAAATTAGTCCTGTTCTCAAACCCAAGAGAGTTTTCTGTGGCCTGGGTGGTTGAGGATTTGATAAGTTTGGTTCTTTCCCCTGCCTCCTGTTAACAATGACTTAAAGAATCTAGTAATTTTTCCCAACCCATGCTGATGATTCTTCTTTTATTAACCCAGCTTAACCTAGCCCCTCTGCTTTTATAAGGAGTCAAACAGATAAGGAGTCTTTCTGGTAGAAGGCAAGCTTCTCCCTGGAAATGAAATGATCACTCTTCACATTGTAGCTTTACTCAGCATCACTATCTCAAACCTTCCTACTCTTTGGGACTAGCTGGGGGAAAAGAAACCATTAAACTCTCTGCAATGTGAAGTGGCTTTGCAAAGTGCACTGTAAACTGTTTACATTGTCTTTAATTACTTCAGAGCCATATGTCAGCTTGGTATAAAGTGTGAAGATTACACTGAATAGGGTGGGGGGAGTAGGTGACAAGGTGGTGATTTATGGTAACCAGAAAAATTATGTATGGAAATGAGTGCAATTTAAAAACACATCTACGTGCTATTATAACACTGGAGGGGGAAGAAAAGCCAGTTTATAACAAAATTTCTTTGAAAATAGGAGCATGATGAATATGTAAATGAGACCAATCAACATCAGCTGAGATATGGTATATGCAGATGAGACGGCAATGAGCCAAAATGTGAAATAGCTCCCAAGCCATAAATATGAACCATATAAAATTCATTTGAAATATTCATGATAACATAAGGACAAAAAATATAATCAAGTGATTTATTTACATTTAAAAATGAGAACGCTAGTCTAACACCCCAGCCTCCACCCCCCAGATCACTGGGGAAAGAAAAGTTAACAGAGGGACTTCTAGAAGAAGAAATTTATTAAATGAGAACCAATGCAAGAACACTAAAAAAAGTTGAGGACCCTTCAAATTCTCAGTTCTTTGCACTTTCTCAAGCACAGATAAAAGGAAAGGAAACAAATCAGGTAATCAAAACTGTATTGCTAGAAATTTGGGCTCCAATCTGCTTTGCCTCCCTAAGCACCTGCTTGTTGGATCACGTAGGTCCATTACCTCCCCATCTTTCTATGTTTCCAAGTTAATAGGCAAAGGAGTCTTGAGTCTCACTTGCTGAAATAAAGCAAAAGGGGGTAGGCTGAAGATGCAACAGGCTGCTGATTAACAACTAGAGGCCAGTGTTGGAGCAATTAGATCCTTGAATGGGAAGACAGGATATGAATCCTTGGGCATACAAAGGATAATGAAGCTCAGTGGTTCTCATCTCAGGCAGTGCTTTAGATGCCCTGGTTTGTTGTTTTTTTTTTTTTTTAAATAATCCACAGGACTATCATTTCTAGGGATTTTTCATCTGTCTGGGGTGGGGCCAAGCACTGGTCATGTTTTAATACCCCTTTGATGATTCTAATGCACATCCACTGTTGGAGCCCCTGAGGTGGATGATTATTTAGGCCTGAATCCCATTTGTAGGAAGAATATTCACAAACGTAGGTAGTACGTGTATGTATGGTGTGACTGGAAAACAAATAAAAGGAGGGTGGTAGGAGAATAGGTCAAAGAAGCAGCTGGGGTGAGATCATAGAGCACCTTAGAGATCATGGGGACAAGTCTGAGTGTCATAGTTAATCCTGGGGATTAAATGGGTTATTTTGAACAACCAGGTGAATAATTTGATTTGCATTTGTTAAAGATCACTCACACACAGATTTTTGTTAGTATTTCATTAAGGATTTTTGTCTATATTTATAGAGCTATTAGTCTAGATGGTATTGTCAGGATGCGGAGCAACTAGAACTCTCATACACACCTGCCGAGGATGTAAAATGGTACAACCTCTTTGGAAAATAGTTTGGCGGTATCCTATAATGTATTTACCCAAGAGAAATGAAAACATATGTCTACCCAAAGACTTGTTGAAGAATGTTTGTAACAGATGTATTCATAATAGCTCAAAACCACAAACAACCCAGGACTCATCACCAGGCCAGAAGGTAAGCAAATTATGTTTTACCCATGTGACAGAATACTACCCCAAAATAAAAAGGAATAAACTGCTAATACAACAACATGAATGAATCTCAAAAGCATTATACCAAGTAAAAAAGCCAAACACAGAAAAATATACTCCATATAATTCTATTTAGATGAAACTCCTAAAAAAAAAAAAAAATCTACTCTGGTGCCAAAAAGCAGATCAGTAGTTGCCTAGGGCCAAGTGTGATAACTGGAGAATGTCTTGGAAGGGGAACAAGGAACTTCCTAGGCTGACAGAGATGTTCTATATCTTGATTGTGGTGGTTGTTAGAAAATATATCCATTTGTAAAATCTTTAACAGTTAAAATGAGTACATATTATTTGTCAAATTATACTTAAGTAAAGTTGATTTTTTAAAAACAATTAGTACCTATTTGGAGCCAGTTTTAAACACCACATCTCAGTTAATCTGCACTTTATAGACAGGGATCTAACATTCAGCAAGGTTAAGCAACTAACCAGCACCAGAGCTTCAGTGGTTAAGCTAGGATTGAATCCAAGGTAGTCTGGTCCTTTCTGCTACAAAAAGCTTCCTTTTTATTGGCATCCACCATTTTCCAGAACTACTCTACTAAAATAAAGGAGTGACCAACAGAAGGATTATGGCTGTGAAAGCTTCCTTCAGTATCATTTATAATTAGAAAAGAGGATTTCTATACCTAAGCACTTGGAACTTCCATAAACCAGAACCTAAAATCATTTTCTGGGGGAACAGTCCTAGAAAGGAGTAAACCTCTTCTTGCAACATTTTTTGCCTTCCACTTCCAGTGTGCCAACTCATTTCTGGGTAAAGCTCTTGCTGAGACTGGCCTAAATCCAAGGGTTTACAAACTGTGCTGCCTGTTAAGTTGCAAATTAACTTAGTCAGCAGTTGGGAAATGTACAATTAGGCCAATTAAGTTGTCATTATTGACCCAGGTCAAACATGAGTTAGTGTCTAGAAGGTGAAAGTCCTGGTCTCATCTCCTGTTCTCCATAAATATTCTGAAAGTATTTTTTTTTTTATTTATTGCTTCAACCAAGAATACAAGAAGCTGTTTTCTTCTCACATTTTGGGTTGATGTGGTTTTAGTGTTCCCATTAAGTCCCCTTATTTCAACTGTTTCTAGGTAAGTCCTTAAAATAAACTTTACAATATCTAATGGCTGCCCAGCTCAAAAAGAGAATAATTTATTAGCTTCACATTTATGTATTTAGGTTTTTACGCATTTTGGTTTTGTTTTGATTTCTTTTTAAGAAAAAATTTTTAATGTTTATTTTCATTTTTGAGAGAGAGAGAGAGAGAGAGAGAGTGAGAGTGAGAGCTAGCATCCGCTTGAGCAGGGAAGGGGGAGAGAGAGAGAGGGAGACACAGAATCCTAACTCCAAGATAGGGACCTGAGGCCAAGTGGGACACTTAACCAACTGAGCCACCCAGGCACCCTTGCTTTGATTTCTTTTTATGTGTTGGGGGGATGGAACAGGGGTAGTGTAATAGGGGAGGCAGAATTCCTGAGATATAGTCATCTTATGGATTCCCCCAACACTGTATTCATTTTAACTCTCCACATCTTAGTCCCTTTATGCTTTATTCATAAAGATAGTATAGGGATTCCTTGCTGGAAGGGATTACAAGTAAGGGAATACTGGAAGAATACAGGTGAAAGCCCCACTGTTTACTCTGCTTGGGCTGCTATAATAAAATACCAGACTGGGTGGCTTAAATAACATTTATATCTCACAGTTCTGGAAGCTAGAAGTCCAAGATCAAAGTACCAGTATGGACAGTTCTTGTGAGAACCCACTTCCTGGCTTATAGACAACTGCCTTCTCACTGTATCCCCACATGGCCAAGAGCACTGGTCTCTCTATCCCATTATAGGGGCACCAACCCCATCAGAAAAGCTCCACTCCCAAAACCTCATGCAATTTCTTCCCAAAGTCCCTACCTCCAAACACCACCACAGTGGGGACTGGGCTTCAATATATACATTTGGGTTGGGGATGGAGAGAAAAAGACACAAACATTTAGTCCATAGCACCAACTGTGAACTAGCAAGCATATAGTAATAAAGATGTGTATTATAGATGCTCTTTTGCTTGGGAAGGCACAGATATGCTGTCATTTACATATTCCATCTCTAGGATCCTCCACCCACTTGACACTTCAGGACTTATGGTCCTGGCAACCTCCACTTGGCAGCTTTCATTCAGCAACTAAGATTTCCAGGTACCAAGATTTGACAGAGGTTACTAAAACAAGGCTTCTCTGGCTTGCCATCAAATGTAATTTTCTTCTATTTTCTAATCAACAGCCAAGCAATATCATCTTCTCTATCTTTCAAGACTTCTGCTTTAGCCATGTTTGTCCTTCTGACCTTTCTTGACAAGCCAAGTTGTGGAGGGACTTTCAAATGTGTTATATTTGTCAGTGCTCACAGATATACCCGAAAATGAACAAGACTTTTTTTTTCTCTCTGCCAGTAACTTAATGTTTGTCTCTACTTGGAGAAGATACAATTAAGGCAGCATAATACTCAAGTTAAAAATAGCCTCCTGGCTCTGCCCTGGAGACTCTTGGTAGGGTTTTTTTCTTAATAGAATGGTATTAAAATAAAAAGATGCAATCTAAATGTAAGCTCCAATCGATGCACAAACTACTTATTTTTATTTCCTCATTTAGCCCATGCCCATCACAACCACATCCATCTGGACTGTTTATGACTTAATAAGATGCTTTAAACAGTAAAAGACTCAAATAGAATATGGACCCACTTGCCTGCCCACCCCTTCTCCTCCCCTACCCCCCAGCAAATAAACTACCTGAATCTCACACTTCATAAACCTCTCCTTTGGTACTCGGCTCCACCCTGGCCAGACTACATAGAAATCAAATGATCAGAGATGTGTTTTTATAGTTCAGAGCATTCCAGAAGTTAAACAGGCAGAGAGAAAGAACATAAGAGGGAAAAAATGCCAGAGGAGCCTAAATGAATAAAGTGGAAGTTAACCACCCCAGTGGGTCTGAGATTCTGAGAGAGTCTGGGCAGAGAGATAGCAATTGTTGATGCCAAGTGTTTTATAAACATGTAATTTGCACTTGGATGTGAACGTGCTTTGAAAAGTTAAAAGTGCATACAAATGCAAGGTATGAATAACAAAGAGAGAACATTTGCTCTGCTTCCCATTCCTGGAGCTCAGCTCAACAACACAATGACTACTGATCTTGCCTTTCCCTCTTCTCATATTCTTTCAAAGCACCAAGCACAGGGCTGGGCACACTAGAAGGAAAACAGAAGGCAACGTCTGTGAATTTGGCATCTCTAACTCTTGGATTCTTTCCCAGCCTTTCAGAACCTTTCCCCCAAATAAGATCTCAATATTTTTTTTAATCTTTTTCTTTATTCTTCTTCTTCTTCAGTAAAGATAACAGCATCTGAAGAAAGTACTGCCAGTAAAATTCTAAAGAGTTAATGAATAGGATTCTCCAAGACAATTTGCCTTTTTGAAAAGACATGAAGTAGGTAATACCTATTTCAGAGGATTGAATCGTTAATGGTGAGATTTTAGTCAATGTGGCACATGTGCTTATGGAGATTTGCTTTAATACATGAAAAATTATATCTAAAGTGGCTTACCTGTTTGGACTGCAAAGTCCATGTGTACATGAACTGAAATTTGAAAGAAGGATGAATTTCCTGTATCAGACTGACATTAATGCTTTCAAGATTCCGTCTACTGAGGACAGGCTCCCTCACTGACCGACCAGATGGAGAACTTAAACTGTTTTTCTTTTCCTTTAGGGAATGTTAAAAATTGAGGTGCCAGTCTTCATGTATTTGTTTCAAGTATGCTCTCTTATACCTTCCCTTATATTGTCTTCCCTACTTCTCTTCATATGTACATCTAACTTCTCAGTCCAACCAAGTCAGATACTTAAGATGGCACTTTTCATTTAGTAAAGCAGACATTTGGTTTGGGGAAAAAGGGATGGTGGCTTACTGTAGCACCAAGTTCCATAAGCCAAAAATCCTGGATAGAGAAAAAGTTCCAAACTAACTTCAAGGAGATGAGACCAAATCAGAGATCAGTGGTTGGACATTTTTAAAGGGAAGAGATTAATAGACTTCAGTCAAGTACTCAAAACATGTTCAGGCTGATGGATGACACCAGCTAATCCATCAAGTGATTTATCAGGATTCAGACTAAATGATTGTGAATTCCATCACTCCCTAAACACCTGTGAGGATGAGGCTTGTAGAGCTAATGAGCTTCCTCAATCTGGGACACCTACATCTAACTAGTATATGTGCTGTTGTGTTTGTGTTTATTCTGTTCTATTTATGAGCAACTCAGAGAAACCAAGCAAACTCAGAGAAGCATAATACATCCATCAGTCAATAATTCCACAAATTCTTCTTGAGCAACAATATATTTGTTAATTAGATGAGGGAGTGATTTGATGAAGCTTATTGGCTTCACTACTAGATGTTCTGTGCAATCAAGATGAAGATACACAGTCCCTGCTCTCAAGGAGTTCCCATAGTGCTCAACAACAATAGCTGTCATTTGTTGAGTCATTATTTTACCATAAATTTATTTTTTTTTTAATTTTTTTTTCAACGTTTATTTATTTATTTTTGGGACAGAGAGAGACAGAGCATGAACGGGGGAGGGACAGAGAGAGAGGGAGACACAGAATCGGAAACAGGCTCCAGGCTCCGAGCCATCAGCCCAGAGCCCGACGCGGGGCTCGAACTCACGGACCGCGAGATCGTGACCTGGCTGAAGTCGGACGCTTAACCGACTGCGCCACCCAGGCGCCCCTATTTTACCATAAATTTAAATAAGCATTTTACATACATTATCTTATATATTTATCATCTTAGTTTTACAGTAAGGATATTGAAGCCAAGAAGTGATGAGACTTGCCCAACATCACACATCTAACAACTTGTAGAGCTGTGATTTGAACCCAGGCATTCTGACTCCAATGCTCACAGAGTAATCTATTCTTCTGTAATATCTATGAATCCAACAAGGGTACCCCAGATTATACATGATACAGGAGGATCATAATCTTTCTAAGGGAGAAGAGCAGGACATACACAAATTCACAGAGGTCTTATTTATTTAATTGTAATAGTAGCAGTAGTTTGAATATCTTTGCAGTTGTTACCTATTTTATAATTTCAAAATGCCTCATCTATATATTAGCTCATTTAATCTCTCATACCAACCCTTCAGTGGCAACTGGGGCAAGTATTTGAGCCCATATCACAGGAGAGAACATAAAGTTCAGAGAAGTTTGGTGACTGGCCTAAGATCAACAGCAACAAAGTGATGGAGGGGAGATTCCTCCCATGCCACATTACATGCATTTTCTCCACATAACGCTTTACTTTTTGCAATGCTGCCTCTCCTTTACTACATCTAGGGTGCCTGGATGGCTCAGTTGGTTAAGCATATGACTCTTGATTTTGGCTTAGGTCATGATCTCATGGTTCAGGAGTTCAAGCCTCATATCAGGTTCTATGGTGACGAGGAGCCTGCTTGGGATTCTCGTCTCTGTCGCTCTCTGCCCCTCCCCCACTCACTCGATATCTCTCTCTCTCTCAAAAATAAATAAAAAATAAACGTTAAAAAAGAGAGAGAAATTATATCTTGAGAGCCTTATGGTCACTTCAATACAGGTCAGTAAGAATGTCCAAGTCAGAAGAAAAAAGTAACATTTTATTTCTCCAAATACATAACCTTCATATGCAGGTGTTTCTGCTCAGTGTTTTCATGCTTCCCACTCAGTCCTGAGCACTTGGCAGTGGTAAAGAAGGATGCCCTAGAAGTGGACAGATATTTGATCCAAGTAGTAAAAACCCAAGTGCAAAACTGGCCTTTTCCATGCCAAAGAATCAATGTGTTATTAAAAACTGGCCCAAGCTATCTCATCAAAACATTATTTTTAATGGCAATTTTTCTAAGTCAACACCATTTATAGACTTGTTTTCTTCCTGGTTTTGTGTATTTCTCTCTGCCTCTCCTTGGAATTAACATTCTAGTAACATATAGACTCAACCATAACTTCTTAGCTAAGATAAAGGATTTTATCTCCGCAAGAGAGAATTTTTCTTTTAATTAAATGTAATGAGCATTTCATGAGCCCCTGCTAAGTGTCTCCTATACCGCAGCATCTCAGATATTAATGTGCACAAATCACTTGGGGATCTAACATGAAGAGTCTGACTAACGTGGTCTGGGTAGAACCTGAGATTCTGCAGTGCTAACCAGCTCCCAGATGAGGCCAACAATGATGGTTCATGTTCCATACGGAGTAACAAGATCTAAACAATGTACTAGTACTGGGTAAGGAACTGTATGGTGGAAGATCCAAGAGAAGTGGGCCACAGTAATATGCTCCATTGTAGTTGTTGATAAAATGACATGGCACAATTAGAGAAAAGCAGAGAACTACATAAACATGTGCTCCATTGCTATAACCAAATCATAGATAATAGGACAGTTTTCCTACTCTTTTGTCGTTTTTAGATCACATATAACAGTTAAATTGGTACTCAGTTTTTAGTATAACTAATCACTTATCTAAGTATTGTCAGTTTCTTTGTTGGTGATCTGCAAACATTGTAGTTGGAGAATGAAAAATGCAATTCTCATACAACTATTCAGGAGTAAACCCATTCATTGTATCATTCATGTGGGCAAACAGCCTGAGCACTCCTTCTTGTCACAGGAAATCTGCATTTCAGGCAAAAAGTAAGGGACTAAAAATAGATATTTATGGCCTGGTACTATCAGGTGGGCAAAGGTCAGAGGGAAGGTGCAGGTCAAGGTAGCACAGAAGGTTTCAACCAGAACAAACACAGCCAGAGTTGTAAGTTGAGGTGGATTGGGGAAAGGAGATGGAGGAAAGCAGTGAGAATGCTGGAAAGAAACAAAGAAGGCTTCTTTTCTCCTTTCCCTTTCCAGCTAAGACCCAGAAATATTCCTGGTGCACCCAATGGAGCTCACAGGAAACCTAGAGTAGAATGAAAGCTATGCTGGTCTGCCTGAGTTTTAAGGAAGGAATTCTGCAGAGCTAATCACTGGACTGAGATTGCCATTTAATGCCCTTCCTCCATAAGCCATTTATCAAGTTTATAGCAGCAACAAGAGTTCATTACCATGTTCCTGTTTTGCACATTCTTGAACAAGGTTATGCCTCCAATTTTAAGTGTGGTGTATAAAAGAAATGAGGGAAGGTGGGAGGGTGAGAGGTTTCTTGGAGTGAACAGTAATAAACAGAATAGGTGCTCCTCACCAACTGGAAATGAGAATCTCCCCCACCTGCTTATGACTTTGTATAATCAGAAAGAACAACACATCACAAATTCTCCAATTCATTCTTATTAGAAGTTCCTAGCCCCCTTTTATCAGTCTATCTATCCATTCATCTTTCAGTCAATCTTCCATATTAGGACTTGAAAGAACACATAGGATTTCATTCTAACCCTCAAGAAGTTTGTGATATATAGAAATAAGAGGAATTCATGTGAAACAGAAGACACAAATCAGAACATACGTAGCCTCTAATGTTGCTGTCCAGACCTTGGATGCTGAAAGCAATTCAAATTGGTGGGGGTTAGATCATTGTATTCCAGAGAAGCCTGGGAAGCTGTCGTGGAGACAGTAGGATTTCCATAATCAAAGGCAAGAGGGGAAAATGTTCTGAGTGGCAGATACAAATGAAACAGATTAAAACCATTCTGGGTACCTGAGGTCTCCCTAAAGAAGCCTGAAGGCTTCTACAGCCCCTGTCCTTTGATCCTATTATACACAATGGGCTCCTACTGACCTCTCAAAGTTCCAGTAGAAGAAAAGAAACTCCATACACTGGGGTAACTTCACCTGAATTCACCAGGATATTTACTCCTTTGATATCCCATTCATGATTCTGTACCCAAGATGCTAGGAGCTCATCTATCAATGTCCTAATAGTGTAATGATCTGTGTGCAATAGATGGACTCAAATTACATTTAAAACTGCTAAGTGCCACTGACATGGAGTAGCCATTGTCAGTTCTCCACAAAGTAGATGTCCCAAAGGAAATGGGAAATTTATACATATTCTCTCATCTCACCCCAATTATATAGTCAAATTAGGGCACACATAAAATTCACTTCAGGGCCTTAATTGTCCAACTTCTCCATTTTCATAGAGTGCATTCGCTGACTAAATAATAAACATATGCCACTACCACATCCCGGTCAGAAGCACAGGTAGGAGAAGTGGCAAACACACATGGGATAGATTGGTACAACCCAATCTTCTAGCTTCAAGAAGGAATTCTATTTTCTGAGGACACAGTAAAATTCTTCAGTGCAGGAATGAAGTCAGAAAGGAAAATATTCTGCTCAAAGAATAGTGTTTCCTGATCTCCTCTGGGGAAAGGCAAGCAAATGCTCACTATTCTCAAGTACAGATTTCTCTATTGTAGGAAGAGAAGAAGGTTTGGAATGCCTTTATTAATGCTCTAATATCTGCTTCATTCTGCCTTTTTTTGTAAAGTGTTGTCCATGTCAGGATGAAAAACAGGCTATGTCTGGTCCGTGAATCCATGGGTGACAAAGCACTACAGTGATCTCTGCTTCTTGGTAATCTCATATTTAAATAATGCCAATGGCAAGCTTTTACTGAAATACACCACTTCCTCAATCCTTCCTCATTATCTCTGTGTTTTTGGTCCTAACCTGTTCCTGCTCCTCTCCCTGGAGTCCAGAGATGACCAACCTGACAGATCCATTTGGTTCTTCAGAGCCTAATATGCCACATTTAAAGCCATAAAAAAAGGGAAATTGCCATTCCAACATTCACATGTATAACATGTGATTAAAAGCAAAACTATGTCCTTTTAAAGGCTTCAAAGATACTGTAACAAACACATGTGGGTCCTGTGGCCATCCTATATAGAGGAAAAAGTGTTGATGGCAATGAATTTTTCAGCTCTTTATCAAGGGCACTCTTTTCTCAAATTGCCCTTATCCCTTTTGAGACTTACCACACTTCTATGGTAATCCTATTTTAGGTTTCACTGTTCTCTGTTCTCGTTCTCTCATTCCATCTTTGGTATTCAAAATCTCCTTCTGTCCCCATTGACATCTAATCTGGTGTGATTCTCACTCCCAATAATTCTTCAACACAGGGGTAGATGATCACCTTTAAGTCATAGGTTAAATGTCCCTAGAATCAGGCCACTGGGAACAATTGGGGAAGATAAAGTTTCAAAAGCATCAGCTCTAGGGTCTACAGTATAAAATATGTGCCCTTGCCTTGCCATTGTCCCTGGAAATATTTTCAAAATCAATTCCTATGACATGGTGGGAAGCTGATAAATGTACTTTAAGCTTCTAACATTGCACCATTTCTCCAGCATGTTTTCTTCCTCTTCACTTCTTAAAAATGCCCAAAATGAGGCAGTAAGAAAGCTCCTTTTTAGGTTGAGAAAGTCCATCCCCTTCCCTTCAAGCAAGGATGACAAAGTGATAATCTCAAGGAAAAATACATTTCCCAGTCTAGAACTCCTCAGACCAGACTCCCTTTCAATTCTACAATGTCTCATTGCCATCTTTCCCAGTTACACCTATCTTGGGTCTTCCTTAGAATAATCTAGAAATTAAAAAATAAAATATAATTCTCCAGGGCCATCAATCCAAGATAATAGGAGGACTGGAATAGTTTTTCATGCACCTTGGAAATCTTTTAAAAGACATGCACATTTCTATGGGGCGCCTGGGTGGCTCAGTCGGTTAAGCGGCCAACTTGGGCTCAGGTCATGATCTCATGGTCTGTGAGTTCAAGCCCCACATAGGGCTTTGTGCTGACAGCTCATAGCCTGGAGATTTTTTGTCTCCCTCTCTCTCTCTGCCCCTCCCCCATGCACGCTCTCTCCCTCTTTCAAAAATAAATAAATGTTAAAAAAAAATTTTTAAAGACATGCACATTTCTAGAAAGGAAACATGATCTCTGTTCTGCCCATCCTAATTACAATTCCTATTTTCCAGTGTAACAGGATTTCTGGATGGCAGGAGTAGCACCCTGACATGTCACCCTCAGAGGGTGGACTAAGCAAAAAGGCATGCTGTCTTCAGAAACAGCAAAGGCGTGCTCACTGTAGCATGTAAACATTTTAAACAGAGTGAATTCCATTTCTATCCATACTCATCACAAACGAGCATCACCAAAATGCTCAAATGCATATTCACGGTGTGCCTTTCAAATGCATTGTATGAAAAAATCAGAGCTAAGCATGAGGCACAGATCCGTTTCATTTAATTAGACTTTCAGAGAAGCCTAAATAAAAAGGTCTGCATTGCCGTAAGTGTTCTGTTTCTGCACAAGTATAGCTGTCTTGCATTGTCAGTGGTTTGAATTGTAAATTATTCCAAATGCAAAGCCTTTAAACCCTGAATGTTTGACTTAGGTAATATTATTACAGACAGACAATGACATCTAACCCATTTCTCTTCTGAATTTTATACTAGGGGCCACTTTTCCTTTATAGAAAAATCAGGGTGAGAGGCTATTCCCATTGTCTCAGCGGCAGAGCCCTAACTTAATGCCATGTTAGGAAATCTTGCATCATTCTCAGAACATCCCCTGAGTGTGCTCATCCCTTATTTTGATTTGCTCCTTTTTACTTTCAAGTTCCTTTTCAAATCTCTCCCCAGTCCAGGTATCCAACTTTGCTACCACTCACCTCCAAAGACCCTTCTCAATAGCTAGGGTAGGCTCCTCATGTCCATATCCAATGCAATCCCCTTTCCTACCTTCCAATTTCTACAGTTGTCTACCTTCAGTGCTACCACTGGTCTATTTCTTTTTTTTTTTTTTTCATTTTTTTATTATGTTTATTTTTGAGAAGCAGAGAGAGACAGAGCATGAGCAGGGGAAGGGCAGAGAGAGAGGGAGACACAGAATCAGAAGCAGGCTCCAGGCTCTGCTCTGTCAACACAGAGCCCGATGCAGGGCTCGAACTCATGAACCACAACATCATGACCTGAGCTGAAGTTGGACGCTTAACTGACTGAGCCACCCAGGTGCCCCTCTCCATTTCTATGTAACCATTTAGTGTGTACTCCCTCCTTCAGCATGTATTTACTGAGCACCTACAGTGTGCTGGACACTAGAAAGAAAACATTGACCAAATAGATGGAGATCCTTGTCTTCATGGCATTCAGATTCTTGGAGCAGAGATAGACAATGGACAATAGACTTTTTAAAAATCATGTAACTAGGTGATGGCAATTAAGGAGTACACTTGTTGTGATGAACACTGGGTGATGTATGGAATTATAGAATCACTATACTGCATACCTGAAACTAATATTATACTGTATGCTAACTAACGAATTTAAATAAAACCTTTTAAAAACTCAAGTAACTTACCAAGAGTAAGATAAGTTCTGAGTCATGGCAGGGGAGAAAAATTATAGCAGGATAGGGGCATCAGGAATCCTCTTCTAAGACTTACTGCCCTGATCTGGGGTACAGCAGTCTACATGATACTCAACCTCCATGTTGGTTTCACCATGTTATAGTATCTCTATGGCCACCTTTGTAACACTTCTGTAGGCTTATTCCTAAATAAACCTAACTGCAACTGAAGAGGAAAGACAAAGTTGGCAAGTGGCTCCCCAAACCACAGCATATATTGTTTCAAAGGTATAATGTACTTTTCAAAGGCATACTGTCTGCCTTCTTTGGGCAACTTATAGATACCCAAGCTGGGCAACCAGGAATGCTATCCCTGATGGAAATGGTTTAGTTTTTGTTTTTAATAATTAAAATTGATTTTTATGATTATAAAAGCAATGCATGTTTGCTATAGGAAAAAAAATTCAACAATGTAGAAAGTTAAAAAGAACAATGATTTTACATAATTCTACAATGACATATACACTCTTAACATTTTGGTGGATAGCCTTCCATAATTTTTTCTCCAACACACTTTTCTTAAAAAATTAAAATGAGATTATATTACACATGATCTTTTGTAGCATACTTTGTTTTTTCCACTAACTGTATGCTGATAAAATGTTTTAGAGGATACTGATGGCTGCTGAAGTGTTAAAGACAAGGGCAATAATCCCTAATTCAAAAAGACCAGAACTCACCCACAACTACTGTTAAGTATAAAGGATCAGCTACTGGTTTGGGAAAAAGTAGAAAACTGCAAAGAACACTGCACCTCTAGTTTGAATGTAAAGCAGAATGCAGAAGGAAAAAAAAAAACTGAAGAGGCACTTACAGAAGGAAAGTACATTTTTGTTAATTGTTTTGGAAAGAAGATGAGAGAGTAGAATATCATTTTCCTTTCTGCACTGTTCTGTGCCCACCTCCATGAAGGCTGAGTATGAAAAGTGCTCTAGGTGGAGGCCTCTTTGAAAGGGGTTCTGTGATATGCTGTTTTTATCAATGGACATTGACTAGACTACCATTAGAAGAAAGTCAGTATAAAAGATGTCAGGTCTCTGGATTACAAACCTGGCAACCCACAAAAAAGCAGCTCTTGGGCTCCTTCAAAAATGGACCCGAAAATAACGATGTAAAATGTTCCCTAGAAGCACCTGTACCTGCTGCAGCCAGGTTTCTCAGAGACAAGTAATCTGTTGACTGTAGCAACATGTACAAATGTACTTGCTACAGAAGAATAACCTAGAAGATTTGTCATTCTGGGTCTATATGTATATTGAAACTTTGCTTTCATTTATAGCTAGGATACATACAAGGCTTCATGAAAATAGATTTGTGAGCTATCATAAGATACTCCGCATCTAGCACATACACCCATATGCACAGGGAAAATAATAAAACCTTTCCTGTTAGTGTTTGAAATGTCACCATACAACTTCTTTAGTCTCCCTTTTTCCCCTCTCTCTACTGCTCTGGAAGTTATATGTTCTATTCATATTATTTTATTATTATTTTATCATTTTAAAAACATGTATCAAACCCTCAGATTAATCAGCATCATGTTGCTCTACCTGAACACAAGAACCTGCAAATGGCTTTAATCCTCATCTCTCTCTTGAAATTTTTCATGTCATTTTTGTCCAGAACTTTAGTTTTTTTAAAAAATACTTCCCAATTAGTATTATTTTTATTACTATCATTTTGCCAAGGATTTTGCTTGTAAACTCTGTCTTCTGGGTTCCATTTTCTTCTTGTTGATGAAAATTGTTTCATTGTTCTTTACATTTAGGAGTGATAAGTTCTCTTCACTCTTTATCTGAAAAAGTCTTCCATGCCCCTTCCTGAACTCTTTACAGTCTAGATGAATTTATAAGCCTGGAGTGATCAGAATTTCCACTCAGCAAATAACTCTATTGTCTTCTATTGTGTATTGTTGTTTCTGTGAATTCTTCTGTCAGTCTAACTTTTGGTAGTCTGTTTTTCCTCTCTGGTAAGTTTTAAGATATCCTTTGCCTACAGTTTCACTTTTGGTATGGATTTTTTTAAAATTTCTTTATGCTTGTGGCTTAGTGGTTTCCTCAAACTAAGGCGACATTTCCTCAATTCCAGAAAAGCTTTTATTATCATCTCTACTCTCTTCTTTATTCTTTCTTCCCTCCTGCTGGATATCCTATTAGATCTATGTTGGAACTTCTGGTACCATCTTCTAGGTCTCTTCACTTATTATTCCTGTTTCCATCTTTTTGTCTATGAGCTATATTAAGAGTGATTACCTCATCTATTTTCCAATTCATTCACTTTATTTTTCAATATATCTAGTCCATTATTCAACTTTAATGTCCTTGACTACATATTCTTTTATCAGTATTTTTCATTAGTTTTTAAAAATCTGTCCTTTCTCACACTTTCCTGTTTTATGACTTCTAGACCTTTATCTTTGAACAGTTCAAATATATTTATTTTTAAATATCTTGTAGTCTTATTTTAATCCACAGTCATTGGGGTATAAATATATTCTCTCTAGTGTGTTATTTCCTTGTAAGATTTATATAACATTTATCCTCAGCCCATCTTAGGAGGGATGAGGAACGTTCACTTGCAGCCCCATGCTCTAGATATAAAATATCCTAACATACAGATTCTCATTTGCTGCTGTTGACTGTTTTCATTTTCTTCAGTTTTGTTATGATCTTCCTGTTAATTTTTTGGCTTGAGGTCACTGTATCGAGTGGATGGTATGTATTCTCATCCACATAATCATGTGTCACTGGCCTGGTGTTAAATACTTGCAGATGACTATTTCCACCCAGGGCTTAGGCTGCTTCTTTGATGATTTCCCTTGTGACAAAGTAGAATTTTAGAGTCCCCATTTCACTAATGTGCAGTCTTCCTGACTCTTGACTTTATGCAGGTAATTCAGTTCTAGCTCCTCTCAAAAACAAATCTGCAATTTGGACTCATCTTTCCAAGTGGGTTTTGAAGATCCAAGACCCAGCCATTAAGTTGTTAGAACTTTTCTTTGATCTTTTGGCTCCAGTGCACTTTTACAATTTTGACTAGGTTGGGGGTCATTCACTATTTCTAAATTGGCTCCTCCATAAATGTTTGACCTATTTTATTTCACATTTCCATGTGGTTGAAGGTAAAGAAGCTCTCATCCCAGACTTCTACTGTAGCCAGATTTCCCAACATAACTCTTCCATTTTTTATAATAGTCTATCACCCTCTTTCTGGCTCACCTTTGAAGATGAGATGATGTCAGAGGGAGGTAACCAAACATCTTAATGGAAGACTTAGTTTAGATTACCTGATGCCTTGCCAAACTGGGGCTGCTCCCATATAAGCAATATCTAAACATCGAAGAATGCATTCAGCACCAGAAACAAGCTAAATCCTGTCATTCATGGGTAAGAATAGCTAAGAATTTTAAACAAAGAACATATAAGTATCTTAAAACTATAGGATGAGAAGATGGGGTTGGGATAATGGATCTAAGAGTGGTAACTCAGTCTAGTAAAAAACAAAAACAAAAAACAAAAAAACAAAAAACCTGGGTGATTCATACCACCATAGCAACACCAAAGCCAGGTAACATTATGACTGTCTTAGTTATATACTTTGCCTTTTAAAATATATATGTACTTAACTTTTGGAGGTACTTTTCTACCTACGGCTCATTTATCCATTCAACACATGTTGCTAAGCTGATCCTCACATCATCCTATAAAAATGATAAGTGTTAACATCTTCACGTAAATCATGAGAACACTCAGACCTCATTTAAGTTAGTAGCCAATTGGCCAACAGCTAGTTTGTAGAAAAGTTAAACGTAATTCTTCTGACTCCTGACCCTTTTCCCTATCTATCACATAGTACTAAACTACTTTACTGGTTAACAGAAAGGTACTATTTGAGAGAAGTTGATTCAAAGTTGATTCAAGGTTGATTCAAAGGTTGGACAGAGGAGTATCTGGTTGCTCTCCTTCTAAATCTGACTTTCAAATTGATTCTATCATTCCCCAGTACCAAGCCCATTTCAGCTTTCCCTTCCACTAGCTCCAAGCAGGTTATATTTATGAGGCCTTTGTGTTTTGGGACAACCATTAGCAAGAATCGTATTTTAGACTCCCACAACTATAATATAGAGTTCAAGTGTTTAACCAGCTTTTGAGAAGCTGAGGTATCAAAGTAAAATAATGTTGAGCTGATGGCTGGCAGCAAGAATCCTTAGGAAGAGAGTCTATCCAAGCCTTTTAGAGTAAATCTCCAGGGAATATTCAAAGCTTCAATATGTTTAAGTGTAGGGTGGAAGCTAAATATACAAATAATCAACAGAAAGGATGAGTAGAGATGATGAAACAGAGATCAAGGACAATAAATTCTTCCTTGGTAATAATAAATTTCACACCCCTAAAGAGGAAGGAAATCAGTTTCTTGAGCAGGAAAATATCAGCCACTGTTTCACAACAATTTCTAGACATGGTTCTGGTGGGAAATATGAACAGTAACTAACCTTGCTGAATATCCATTTAATATAAATGATCATGGCTAAAGATGCTGGTTAATGTCCACAGCAAAGAATCTAAAGTATATGGTAACATATTTACCTTTGCAATTGAGTATATATAATTTCTACTACCTGTCTGCATACTGACTGGGGGTGATAGAAAGAAAGAATGGGAGAGAGAGAGAAGTGTTGCTCAACTCTTAAAACTGAAGCTACATGCTTGAATTCACTGGTGATGTTCACCTTAAACAGAATGTATCAAGTTCTACATCTTGTGATCTAAGAAATAACCAAAGCCCTATATGCTCAAAGATCTCTCTTACTGGCCTACCAGAGTGCTTGAAATTCTCATCTTACTCATGGTTTAAAGATTGCAAACCTTTATTAAAATGCAAAGCTGACGCCTGGAAATATAAATCACCAGCACCCATGTAGGTCTTGAGAAGCTACACAACAGTCTTGTGGTCTTCAATTCCCAAGAAAGTCAAAATAAATGATTTTATAGGTCTCTCCTCTCACTGGGAAACTCTGTAGTTCTCCAATTCTGTAATACAATAAACTCATACATCCGTAAGTTTTGACAGAGAACTAGGAATCTGGGTAGATTCACAGTCTTAAATGCCAGTTGGGATAGGTGGAGTAAAGGGGTGGTTAAAGCCAACATAAGCATCACTGTGAAGTCCTCTGTGATCTAAGTTGTTTTTCTGTTGGTACTGCCAAGGAGTTACACCCCACAGCTTTGCACCTTGAGAGCATGATATTAATGGATACAAAGTGTTTCTTCTCCTTGGTCCCTTGGTCACTGGTAAAGATCCTTTAAAAATGAAAGGCAGCATGAAATCAAATAAAACTATGCCAACAGGAGCTAGTTGCATATATGAACCTCCTTAGGACATTGTTGGCATTTCTGTCCACTCCTTTCTCCTACAATCCTGTGATTTGTCTTTCCAGTAGCCTAAGAGAATACAGTTTACTTTTAATATAGCCACCCCATATTCTATAAAAGCAATTTTTTGTATAAAATATAAGCCTATAAAGACCAGCATTAATGCTTAAAGACATTAAAAGCATGTCGAATATGACAGTGAATAGCTACCTGTATAAGCAAAAGAAGTATCCCATCTGCAGTTTTAGGTGAGGGGCACTAGACGGGGTCATTCCATAAAACTCGTTGAGTTTCACCTCAGAAACTATGGATAAAAAGCATAATGGAGAGGAGGAAAAGGAGTATAGAATGGGGCAGGGAGTAGAGGTATCCTCAAAGAAAAATAACAGTAATAAAAGCTGTGATAACAATCATTCTAATGATTCCAAAAGCAGGTTTATGTGTTTAATGCTTTACTGTTTAACAAATGCTTTCATCGACATCATTCAATTTTGATTTTGATGATATGAAGTAGATGAGAGAATTGTTTATTCACTTCACACATAAGATTTATAAAGAGTCTGTGCCAGGTCACATCACTGGTAAGAAAGTAGGAACCTGAAACTAGGTGCTAGCTGTTCATCCCACCGACACTGTTTTGCTCTAACAATGTCTTGAGGGCCAAGGAGACTTTTGAGCCCTTTTGGGAATTGGTTAGCAGGTCAGCTTTCCTCAACTACTCAAGGTCTTGTTGACATCAGGAAATACTTAAATACTCTGACAACCCAAGGCCTCACCTTACCAGTTCTCAGGAGCCCCTGCTCTCATTTTCTCTGTTAGAACTGGCTTCTTCCCACTCAGTCCTCAGGCAGAGAATAGTTGGGGAAGGGGTAGAGCAGGGAGAAAGGGAGTGTCAGGCAGAGAGTTAGTCCAAGCTCTCTCCTGGGTATTAAACATTTAAGCTTTGGGTCTCATCTCCTCAACCCAAATGCTCCCAGAAATATGATTTTGTGTTTGCTTTCCATGATGTTGCCTGTGTCTGAGCTGCATCTAAAATTTGGCCACTAGAACAATGACCTCATTTCATTTTTTCCTTGGTGGGGTGAGGACCTGGAGCTCATTTTTAACCACCCTTCTATGAAACCATGGTAGGTCACATATGTCACTTAAGGGGCTCCATAAAAGTCAGAAAGCTCCAAAATTATTTCATCTATGTGATCCATTGTCCCCAGTATTCATCATGACTCTTTGGTTACATCTTTGCTCCCTGATAAAATGCAATGCCCTCCCGCACTTTTTTTTTTTAATGTTTATTTATTTTGAGACACAGAGGGAGAAACAGAGTGTGACTGGAAGAGAGACAGAGAGAAGGGAAGACACAGAATCCAAAGCAGGTTCCAGGCTCTGAACTGTTAGCACAGAGCCCGACACAGGGCTCAAACTCATGAACTGCAAGATCATGACCTGAACCAAAGTTAGAAGCTTTACCAACTGAGCCACCCAGGCACCCTAATGCTCTTCCTCCGATCAGACTGTCATCAGTCGTCAGAGATAGACACTTTGGTATGAATGAGTGTTTCTTCTTAAAGCAGAGACTAATACAGGGAGAGGGGGAGAGAGACAGTCACTGAAATGGGCCCAGATGATGCAGGATTCAAGGCCAGCTGTACTTCCTTTGATGCCTGGAGTCAAGGTCCACTTTCATGACCCCACCAGGCAAACCTGGTTTTGGACCATTCCACCTCCTTTCATATATCCTCAATTCCCTATTTGAGTTGAAAAGAGTCCCCTGTATTTGCCTCTTCATTAACTCGCCCTACTCAGCTTCAACCTCTCAAGTTGGCGATTTTTAGTCTTTAGTTTTCTAAAGCTTTGGGAACTAGAAGAAAGAAAAAACAACCACAATTGAACATCTCATTGCCTCAGTTCCCCAGTTTTCTTGTTGGCAGGTTATAAACTGTTGCTACTGTAAGACATCTCTTCAGATTATACAAGCAGCAAGCAATAAAGGACTCACGTTCCACTCTAGGCAAAGAGTTTCCAATAGTTTTCTCATTTCCTCATTGTCCCTGCCCCCCCCCCCCAAGCCTCTCTTTAAATACTATGGAGCTTATTCTGTCACTGACCTTGTCTGATCAGATAGATTGTCAGCAACTGTAGTCTAATTGGAAAGCAAGTTGCTATGTAATTCTTGTCTCTTACGTCTTATATTTAAAAACACAATGATCTTAAAAGGGGGAAATTGCTTTTGGTAGATGACAGAGGAAAATACACAAATTGTGTAACTAATATATTCAAATGAATTCTGAAATCTAAATCAGGATTTGATGTAATAAGTTGGTCCTAGGATTTCTACCAAAAGCACATTTGGTCAGAATGTTTTTTTTCCTCCAAATACTTATATTTTGGGGGGGGAAAAAGGGAAAAACTGTATCATGGACAAGCAGGAAGGAGGTGGCTATTCATAGCTAAAAATTAGGACTGAGATATTTGAGGTCCTTAACACAAGGATGTTGCATTGTGTGCTTGAAAGGACATCAGATGGGATTTGGCAGCCCCAGGTTCTACTTCTCTGACTTGGTGTGTGGCCTTAGGTAAATCACCTAACCTTTCTGTACTTTCTCATTCTTTCCTCCTAAACAAGATAACAGCTTTTGCTTCTTTCACTAATTTAATCAACCAATGATCACTCGTTCAACATGAAACCCTGGAATCTGTTGCAATGAAAACAATATTACAATTTCCATTAGATTAAAAGCTCCTTGAAGGCAGAAATTGTATTCTCTTGAATATATCTGAAGATGAGGCCTGCAGACAAATTTTGAGATTTGGTGCCAAAAACACTTAAGCATTGTTAACACCTGTCCCCTCCAGCTCAATAGAATTGAAAGCCCCCTGTATGTGATGTAGTAAGTTCAGTAGTATTTACAGTATGACAGTGGCCACAGATTCAGCCCTCAGAATCCTATAGACAGAAGCACAGCCAGTGTAACTACAAGTCCAACAATGATAAAATACTCTGATAAAGACACAAGGAGTGTTCAAGGAAAGCTCAGAGGAAGGCAATGTCTTAATTCCAAAGGATTGGAGAAGTCTTCCTTGGGGAAAACTGTAAAGGGTGGCCTTAAAACTGATATATTTCCTTCCGACTCTACTACTTAGTTGTGAAGGTAAAGTTTACTTTAATCAATGTAAGCAAAGGATTTCAAGTCCTAAAGATGTCATCTGTCGAATCAGCACACATTTGTGGAGTGCCTGCTGGGTGCAGAGGTGACAAAACTATGAATATAACAAAGTCCTTGACCCCAAGGGATTTATAGTCACTAGACTAGACTCTAGTCTAATAGAGTAATAATAAATACTACTATAATACAAAATAATGATAATACTATTTAACACTTACTAAGCTTTAGATATTTAACATGTAATTGTTTAGTAATTAGTCCTCACAAAGTTTTTCAAGGGAAATACTATTGTCCTCATTTTAGATATGAGGAAACTGAAGCTCAGAATTTAAGTAACCTTGCCAGCTTCACACAGCTTATATGAGTCTGAGTACTTGTATGGGTCTATAGTACTCACTCTGCTGCCTGGTCCTGGTTCCTAACATAGATACGTCCTTTCCTGGAAGTCAGTTAACCTTGACTCAATTTCTATAGCCCCAGCAAAAACTTTAAGTGGATGAATGAAAATGCACTCCTATTATCATAAAGAACATCTTAACCTAGACCAGCTCAGTTATTAATTACCCATGTAAATACAGCTTCCCATTCCTTTGTTACACTATGTGTTTGAGAAAAAAAGGAGAGGATGCATGTGTAGGACATGAAAATCTAGTAAATCTAGAAGATAACTACTCAAGTGCCTGTCTTCCTTCCTTTGCTGATCCTCTGAAATTCTCTTTTCAGGGATATTACAAAACAACACACATTCTCTAAAAGATTTTTTCCTAACAAGATCTTTGTTACCTGAAATTGTATTAGAAGGCAAATGTGTGTTTCACAAATATACACATGAATAAGAGTACAGAAGAGCCCCCAGAAGCTGCTAAAGGGAGGAAGGAAATCTGGATTCTTTTATTCTGTTCTACAGCCAATGCCCTAGACCTCAACAGGAATAATTCCACCCTTATTTGCTTTGCCACTCTTCAAGCTTTGTTTAAACAAAAGTTTCCAGGGGCACCTGGGTGGCTCAGTCGGTTGAGCATCCAGCTTCGGCTCAGGTCATAATCTCACAGTTCGTGAGTTCGAACCCCACATTGGGCTCTGTGCTGACCGCTCAGGGCCTGGAGCCTGCTTCGGATTCTGTGTCTCCATCTCTCTCTGCTCCTCCCCTGCTCACACTCTGTCTGTCTCTCAAAAATGATAAACGTTTTTTTAAAGTTTAATAAAGGTTTCCAAAGCATAGAAAATATAGTCAATTAGTATATACTAAACTAGTCTGATGATTCCCAACATCTTGCATGGCCTTAACTGCCTGAATCAAACTCATGTTGAAAGACCGTCCACTCTCCTCCTCACTTCCTAAAATGATGGCATTTTTCTCCAGGCAGTGGCAAAGTCTTATAAAATAGGAGTCTCTTTTTCAGGACTTCCTTTTTCCTGACCATACAGGTCTCTTTGCTGTAAAAAATTGGGACACTTTTAGAACCAACGTGTGGCAAAGTCAGCTGTAGTGTAGGGCTTTTGACTACCATTTGATGTGGGATGGGGAAATCTGCTCAGAAATTTACATAAAATTAATGAAATACGTAGTTGGCAAAAAATGTGCCCCTGAATTTCTGAATTCAAAGAAATTCTGAAAATGTGGCAAAAGGCAGGATAGATATCAGTTTTCCATGTAGAATGCTTATGAGGGTGCTACTCTCATGTATTTCAAAGAGGAAAACAAGGGAAACTTTCTCAAATTCAAAAGAGGCTAAATGTGAGTTCCTTCTTGTTCCTTCACTGCAGCCCATAAAGGAGGCACTTTTATGCCAAGAATAAGAGTTAATGAGGTGGAAAATAGTGGGGCATAAAAGGGAGAGTAATTATGAATTACAGAGTGAAAACAGAGACTGGAAGGAGGATGAAAGCCATTTAGGGAAGGGCAAATTACGTTATAGGTATGGGAAGGGTAGCGAAAAAGGCATAATAGATCCCCAGAGATAATTATTAAGGAAGTTTTTGGGGGTGCTGTGGGGTGACAAAAGTGAATGGAAAAGCCTGCAATAATTGTCTCTCTCTCTCTCTCTCTCTCACACACACACACACACACACACACACACACACACACACTTGGTGTTTCTCTTGGTAAAGAGGCTCCAGATATATGACAAGGAAGATTTCAACACTTGCTTACAGGGAGATCAATGGAGCCCTATTTAAGCTGATAATAAAACAAGAACTATGTCCAAAATAATGGCTCAGACTAAGGTTACCTTCTCCCCTTGTCCAGCTTTCAGGAAGAATGGCGCTTGCTGGCTACCCTGCTGCTGCTCCCTCATAGGGACTGCCCAGAGAGCTGCTTCTAGGAAACAGGTGCAGTGCCCTAAGAAGGATGGAGCCCTTCACCCAGCTTGTTAGAAATGGAAGTTGGCTGTCATGGAGGACTGCTGACGATGTGGCTGGCTGCCTTTTAATAACAGAATCACAGAAATAATTAAAATCACTGAATTCTAGGGCTAGAAGTTACCCACGAGATCATCTGGATCAACAGTATTGTTTTATAGATGAGGAACAAAGGCCCAGAGAAGGTAACTGATTTGACTCAAGCAGAGTGGTTAATTAGTGGCAGAGTCAAGATTAGAACCTAGGTTTCCTGACTCCAGTGAAGTAATAAAAATAATGGTAAGCAGCATAACCTTTGCATAACACTATGTATTTTTTCCTCCTGTATGAACATACATTATTCATGTGATCTTCAATAGCCCAACCAACTACAAAGAATTGAGTATGAAATGTACTGAGGTACAGAGGGCCTTAGCAATATCTTACTGAAGAAAATGGATCTCAAAGAACTCCAGTGATTTTCCAAAGTGATGAAGGACTTTATCTTACCCACTCAAGAGACCTTGCCTCATGCAGCTCCACATTGCTGGAGTCTAGAGAGTTGGAGGCTCAAATTTCTTAATTTGAACACCCTCTGAGGGTCTGTGTGCTAAAGGATTTAGTAGTCCCCATTTTTAAAAAGTTCTTCTTTCTACTTTTCTGTATGTTTTCTTTCATGACATAATTGAAAAATAAAATAAAAAGCCAAGGGACCATAAGGAAGGAGCAGCCACCTGCTCGCACAGTGAGAGGCCAAGCAACTCCATCACAGGCAGTAAATACTGTATCATTAAGTTGAAGAGAGGTCTCTGGTAAATTAGGTCAGAGACTTAGTTTTGAGGGGGATTTTTTTCCAGTGTGGCCAACCAACACTCCTACATGACTCCTAATTCAACAGCCAACAAAAATTTAAACACTTACTGTATATACCCATTTTCACTAGGTGGTAGATGCACAACTCCTACTTGACCTGATGGAAAGAGCATTTGTTGGGCAAACACTAGATACCATGCAGGGTTCTAGAGTCTTAAGCATTAGAGTGAATAGATGGCAACAACAAATTCCAAAGTGTCAGGGACTTTAAGAACAAGGTTCTTTATTTCTCACCTAGTAGTCCCAGGTAGTGTTCCTCAGCACTTTACTTAGGATGCCAGGACAACAGCAGCTCATCCATCTTTAATTATGGCTTCCAAGCTTTCCGTGGGCATCTCCAGCCAAGTCAGATGGAAAGAAGTCAGAACATAGAGGAATAAACATGAGGGGCTATGGGCCAGGCCTAAGGGTGCACAAATCACTTCTGCTCACATTCCCATGGAAGGAAACTGCTCCTCACAAGGCTACACCTAAACAGCAAAATGGCCAGAAAATGTAGTCTAGCTATGTACCCAAAAATAAGAAAAGAAAAACAGATTTTGGTAGACAGCTAGAAATCTCTTCCATGCCATGTATTATATCCATAATTCTCATAAAAAACCCCAAAGGTAGATATAATGATATCCACTGGATTAAGTAAGTTTCATGGGGGTTAGTTGACTTGTCTAAGGTCACATAACTGGCAATGATAAAGGTATATTTTTAACTCAGTCCTGTCTGGCTCCCAGGTCCACACTGCCTCTCATATGTGTACATGAACTAAGATAAATACAAGTCAGCATAGCCTTCGAAAAAGGTCATTAGTGAGAATACCCATGTAGAGCATTTAACACTATGCCTGCTACACAAGTGTGTAATAAAGGTTAATTATTTCACCATCATTATTATTGCTGCAGCCTTGAGTTACACAGCTCAAACTTACACATGCCCCAAACCTACAGATAATTTATCATGGCTTGTGTGTCAGAAGTATCACCTACCTTCCCATCTCCCTTTCTTTGGCCCCTGCTGAAGCTGGAGGACTACAGCTAAGCCAAGTGACCTAAGTGATCCCTTCCCTTTCTTCTCTACACACAGTCTCCACTTCCCTATACCTTCACAATCCCTAGTCTTCTATCACTTAGAACTTAATTAAATTCCCATTTGAACAATTTCTGAGAGGCATACACAGAGGAATAAAAGAGTTGTCTACTTTTTGTAACTTCTAGCTCTAATATCATTCTACCTCTAGAAATCTCTTTCCCTTTCCCTCTTGCTCTTTCTCCTCCATTCTCTTTTTATCATCTTATCAATACTAATGGCTTTCCCAAACAACAGTCTTCATGGCTCCCAAGCAAAAGTACTAGCTATCCTCCTGTATGCAGGCAGAGATAAACTCCTAGGGCATCACTTTTTACTCCACCTTTGTCTCAATAAGCCATTCCATTTTTATTTTCTTGAACATTATATACATAACCTTGGATTTACTCCAAAATTTTTAAGTCATTGGGACACTTAATTGTTTGCAAAAAGAGGACTCATAACCCACATCAAACCACTCCTTAGTCATCACATGACTGTTAATAACTACTGGTCTACCTGAAATTACAAAGAATCATAATTACAATAATGATGGTGGGAAATGAAACGACATTTGCAAGAAACACTGAAAAAAGTAAATGAGAGGACTTAGGATCTGTTAAATGTTGAAGAAGAGTTAGAGGTAACCCCAATATTTAAAGCTTGGGTTGGTCTAGTGAACCAATAGGGATGATAGATACAGGTATTGGCTGGCATTATTAATTGGGGAGGAGAAGACAGTTGAGGGAAGAAAATAATAAACTTGTTCTAGACTAGATGCCTAGTCTAGAAGTGTATACTGAATATGTAGTAGAATATGGCTTTGGTAGTTGCAGACATGAACTTTGGTCTAAGAGAGAAACATATCCCAATAACCTGTGAAGTATCAACAGAGAGGTTATAACAGGGAAACCTCGAGGGATACCAACACAGAGCTTCAAAGATGCTGACACTGACAGGGCATGAGAGAAAATATGGTATATGAGGACAAAGAATAAAATGTATTGAATCCCTACTCTGTACTCTGCTCTTCATTGCTCTAATTTTGGGCAACCTTCCCACACTTTGCTCCACTTCTATTGACTTTGCACTCCCAACGTCTCATGCATGTTGATTCTCTCCAACTAAATTATTAATTCTCGGGAGACAGAGATGCTGTTTTTTTTTTTTACTGTCTTACACGCTCTACGCTTACACAGAGAGAATGTACTAAAAAAGTACTTATATGATTCACTGCTCGAGACTTTATCTGTGAAAGGTGAATTTCCACGTTTATATATTGCCTTACAATGTAGCATGGAGGAATGGAGTAGTATTTAGTTGTTTTATAGGCATATCACTCCCAAAAGGATTTCTACTCTCCTGGATTTTAAAACAACAGAATTTTCTGAAGTGGAAATAGTTTTCCAACTCACTGTAAATATGGCCTACCTGATTTCTGCCATCCTTTTGAGGCCCCATGAGCATATCCAAGGTCAACTTTATTTACTGGCTCCGTGGTAGTGGGGAAATTACTGAACCTCTGTATGCTTCTTCTTCCTCTTGTTGGGATGAATAAGCAATTTAATAAATGTGAAGCACAGAAAAATTGGCAAATAAGTGCATAATAAATGTTAGCTATTATGACTGTGATTTTTAGTCCCTTTCCTCATCTGCTAAGGGAAGTGAGGGAAATACATTACTCCAAAATATAATTACTCAACATTTTAAATTAAGACAAAACTAAAAATGGATACAATACTTTGCTGCTGATGTATTTGAAAGTGAGCTGAATTCAATTGTCTCAGATAAAGTCACGGAGAGGGTTCTTTTTATTTGTCTCATTTTGGGGACATCCTTAGAGAATCTTTAGCAAAGACTCACCTTGCCCAGGAGAAAAAAGCAGATGCAAAATTTCAGGAAAGGAAGGGGAGAGGAACCCTTTGGCAATGGCCTTACCACACATTGACTGCAAGTCCCATTCTATATTGATCCTCTCCCAAAGGGAACAATAGGATTTTCAGGTTATGACTTCAGTGACAGAGGCATCCTTATTGGGATGCCTTTGTGCACTGTCTACTCTCCTCTGATGGCCAATAGACCAGGATGGTGGGTCTCACTGTGGAAAAAACTCAGGGTGGCGTTTAGGGTAATGCTACATATTGCCTGGTTTAAGAATCTAATCTTTAAATGGGGTTAAGGGTACTGTTCCTAGGACCTTTGCTAGCATCATTTTCTCCAGCACAGTGGCTGGCTAGCTTATTATTTCCCACCTTCAGAGGAATTCAGGTCTAAACTCCCCAAGAAGGCAGGCTGTCAAGCCGGCTGTCTGGCAGGCATGGTGATATCTGGAGTTGACCATGTAATGAACATTGTGCTTTCACACATACCATCTGATTAGTCTCTTTAACGGTCCTGTGTGGTAGTTATTATTCCCATTTTACAAACAAGGGAACTGAAGCTCAGTGAGACTCCTTAACTTGTCCATAGTTATACAACTAGTAAGAAATAGAGGCAGGATTCAAACTCAGGTCTCTATGGTAGTCTCTGGATCTGATCTTCAGGGAATTCTAAATGAGAGCTTTAATTGTGTGTTTGGAGAGCATTATGAAATTTTCTGAAATGTATTTTCATTAGAATTTTCACCTGTCCTGTTCTGTACTTTTTTTTAATCATATAGCACAGTTCCAGAAGACTATAGAGAGTAGATGAGTAGGCATAGGATATAAATACAGAAAACATGTGTGTGTGTAAAAAAATATATTTTTTTACACACACACACACACACACATATATGTATATGTGTGTGCATGTTTTATTATGTATAACCATATACATTTACTTCATATATAAGTATAATGTATGTACTATATATAAAAGTATATTATTCATACATCTGCAGCTATATTCAAATACAACATGCCAACAATCCATTTTATTTTTTCCACCAACACAGATATAACCCATCAAATAAAGATAGCACTCAGTTAAAAGAAAGCCTAGAATACTAGACTTACTTACAGATGATTTCTAAATCAGGACCCACTTTATTCATCTTTTAGATCCCCAGCACCTAGCCTAGTGCCTTAAACACAAAAGCTGCTTAATCAAAATCTGTTGAACATTTGTTGAATTCATTCTTAACTCCTTTAAATATTCACTCCAAGGTTTTGCTAAACAAGAAGCTTCCTTCCTGTGCTAATACACAATTTGATTTGTAAATACTCTGTTTACTCCAAGTTTTCAAGAACACAGCTTTATTGCGCAAGAGCCAAGGTAGAAAATCTTTTATAATCTTTAAAAGGTAATTCATTCATTCAGCAAACATTTGGTTGGGAGCAGGAATACTAAGATAAAAGGCAGTGTCATTGTCCTCTTTGCCTAGTGAAGGAGACAAACCAGTGCAAACCCAACACAGTATGTAAGGGCTATTACAGAGTATATATGTATGAATCCTAGACCACAAGGACTCAGGGAAAGAAAACTGTCAACTGAATTTAGTCTGAGGTTATTAAAAACAGAAGAAATTTGATCTGGTGACTATTAAAACTACTTTAGTGCAATTGAGTTCCCTAATGTGCTTAGTTAAGGAGGGGTACTTTGGATATATTAGAGGAAAATGCTCTGTGAAAAGTCAGGAGAGGAGGGAAAAGATGAGGAAGATCCAACTGGAAAATATCTCCTATGTTGGGGAGAGGGAAAAAAACAGCAAAGGAGGCTCTATTGGTATCTGATTTATTGTTACGGGATGTAACCAGAATGTAATAGATGCCATTGACATTCTAGTGAGACTTATAACTTTTGGTGACTGTTTTTAGTTCTTCCTTATCCTGTAAAACCAGAGCAACTCTGCTCTGAATCAGACAGTCCCAGAATTTGGCAAATGAGTATCAGATGAAATGGTGGACAAATTAATACCTGTCTACAATAGTTTGAAATTTTATGCTAGACCTAGCTGAATTCTACATGCTCATTCAGTCCCTAAAGTCCTTCCTACTGAATACCCCACCCCCTCCATCAAGTGCACCTGCATATAAAAACCACTCCATTGACCAGAAGAATGTAATACTGGAGTAGAATTTGTGGCTCAGAAATTCACTCCAAAGAGAATGCCCTGAAAACCCCCAGTATCTCATGCAAGCACATCTCCCCTTCCTTTAAGGAAACATGGAATTTCACTCACAGAAGAGACCTTAAAAGTCATCCTCTCCAACCCCCATAGAGTCATACCAGTCATCTCCCATGTTTTCTCCTCTATGGGTGTTTGCCGACTCAAGGACTTCATCTTGGAGCTCTGCTGAAGGAGCTGGGAAATACCTTTAGCTGGAGCTAAAGACATCCAGAAGCTATTAGTACAGCAGACTAAATACATGTATGTGTCCCTTAAATGATGTGTATTAAATGTAAAAATCCCTGGGACAAAAGCCTAACTCACAGACCAGCTAGCCTTGGTTGCCATTTACCCAGTTTGGTCATGCTGCCTACAGAAAAGGGGTGAAAGAATACTTAAGACAATTGTCATGTCCTTCACAGTTTTGCAGATGCCCATTTCCGGACCTGAAGACTATTTTTCCTCCATCTACCCATCCATCCTTTTAACATTTATTGAGTCCCTATTACATGCAAACTTGCCACTAGATGCTAGAGACAGATGAATAAGATAGGATCAGAAATTCAAAGCCAAGTCAGGAAATTAGACAATGACCACACCTCCCGACCAAAAAAAAAAAAACAAAAAACAAAAAAAAAACCAATGACAAAACAATACATTTCCTTTAACTGAGAAATCAAAGAAGTCTTGTGAGAACTAGAAGGTAGGAAAACTTCAGTGAGAGAGAAAAAGGAGGCTTTCCAAAGGAGATACAGGGTTTTGAAAATCAAGTGACTCATTCCTCTTGAGCTGATTTAATTGAACTCCTCTATCAAGCTTTTCACATCCAACCACTTGTGTGATGTGGAGAAAGGTCTGCTGGAGTGTTGCTACCATTCTTCTAAAGAGTCTAGCAGTCAAAACCAGAACCACCCCCTAATACTGGAGGTATTAGAAATTAGAGCCTCAGGCCCCACTCAAGGTCTTCCCATGGAGAAGCGTTTGCACAAGATCCCCAGATAATTCTTATGTGCATGAACAACTGAGATGCACTATCCTAGAAGATGAGTGGAGCCTCATCTCGGGAAGTAAGCTTTCCACAGGGTCTCAGGATCTCTCACCCAAAAAGGCCTGCATTCAATGTCTGCACTGAACATATCCTAAACTTTTTGATCCCAGGATCTCTTTAAACTCTTAACAGTTTTTAAAGACAGCAAATAGATTTTGTTTATGTGGGTTATAGCTACCAATATTTACCATACTAGAAGTTAAAACTGGGAAACGTTTTGACAGTCCATTCTAAAACAATAATAAATTCCTGGGGCGCCTGGGTGGCGCAGTCGGTTAAGCGGCCGACTTCAGCCAGGTCACGATCTCGCGTCTGTGAGTTCGAGCCCCGCGTCGGGCTCTGTGCTGACAGCTCGGAGCCTGGAGCCTGTTTCCAATTCTGTGTCTCCCTCTCTCTCTGCCCCTCCCCCGTTCATGCTCTGTGTCTCTCTGTCCCAAAAATAAATAAAAAACATTGAAAAAAAAAATTAAAAAAATAAATAAAACAATAATAAATTCCTACATGTTAACATAAATAATCGTTGTTATACAAAATAACCATCTTTTCAAACAAATATTAGTGAGTAGAGTACCATGGTCTTACATATTTGCAAACATTTTTAACATCTGGCTTAACAGAAGACAGATGGAGTCTCATATCTGCTTCTGCATTATAGCGGTTGCCATAATACACATTGAGTAACCCCTGGACTCCACTGTGTCCTCAAAGAGTGAAAGTGGAAAAATTTTTATTTTAGAATTATTATGAAAATAGTTTTGACCATACAGACCACCAGACCACACTTTGAGAACAGCTAATCTATCACATTCTTAGAGCTCCCCTGTCTTCACAAAACCTTTACCTATTGCCCCTAAGAAAATGCCATATCTGGAACTGTGCCAACTGCAATGATTTGTCACAATTGCAAAGAAAATTCTTAACTGCATCTACTGAGACAAAGAATGGTTTCTTAATTATATAAGTTCTTTGGATGTAAAGATTCCACATCCTCCCTTCAAAGACAAGTTTAATGATCCTCACAATTGTGTATTATCTTAGCCAAGCCAGGCAAGTTTTGTTAAACCTCACTGGAGATAGCATTGGCTGTTTTCACTCTACTTTACATAGGTACATTAAAAATGAAGGGAGGCTATGCATAATAAAAAATACTGTCAATTATCAATAGTAAATAAATGTTCATTATATATTTTCCACAGCAGCTCTTGCTATACATTTAACATCTGAAATGTTGTGAGTTTTTGTTTAAATTTTCTTACTTATGAAAAACTACCTGCTGCCTTCTCTGTTTTATTCCTGCTTCCATGTTCTATCTCTGGTTTATCTTGCTACTATTTTGCCTCATTATCTCTCATTATCTCATATTCCAAGAACCTTACTTGTCTAATTTATTGTCTCAGTAGCCAAGGGAAAATTGGTCCTACTTGCTCCTGAAGCAGACTAAGACAAAATTCACAGATCTAAAGGAGACCTTAATGATCATCTAGTCCAGCAATTCTCCACCTTTCATGCATAAGAGAATCACCATTGCTTGGAGAATTAAAAGGAAAAGAAAAAGAAAAAACCAGACAACCACACACACACACACACACACACACAATGCCATAGTCCCACCCCAGATTAAATAAATCCAGCTTTCTGGGGTGGACTCAGACTCTGGTCCACCAAAAGATTCTACCATGTGGCCAGAGTTAAGAAACTCTGATATAGTCCAACTCTTCCTTTTACAGATAGGAGGCCGGGATGGCCAAGACGGAAAAGATCCTTACTTAGAATCACCAGGAAAGAACTAGGATTTGAACACCACCTTCTGGGCAAACAACAGGACAAGACTCTTCTATTAGTTATTTAATTCAGAGTTCTCAAAAACAAACAGTTTACTCCCCTTCCTTTGCATGGAAGTCATTTTTCAAATAACTTTATTAATGTATGTTTATACACAATAGATGCACCTGTTTTAATTTTAAAGTTTAACAAGTTAGATAAGTATATACACTCATGTTACTACTTCCCCAACCTTGAATAGGACATTTCCATAACTTCCCAGGAAGTTTCCCCTTGCCTCTACCCTGTCAGCAATCTCCTTCCCAGGCCCCAAGTTACAATTACTCCAATTTCTGCCACTATAGATTAGTTTTGCCTGTTTGAGAGCCTCATACAAATAGAATTATACAGTATGCATTCTTTTATTCAGCATAATTGTTTAAAGATTCAACCATGTTGTAGCCACAGTTTGTTCCATTTTATTAGTGAGCAGTATTTCATCACATGGATATTCCATATTTCATCCATTGGGTTGTTCCCAGTTTGGGACTATTACAAATAAAATGTATAAAATGCCTTTGAGAAGGCATGCATTTTTATTTATCTAGAGTAAATATACAGGAATGGAAATCCTGGGCTTAGAGTGGTCTGGGAGGCAAAATGTGTAAAACAAAGTGTTCCAGGGTGGCTCAGTTGATTAAGCAGTCCACTCTTGGTTTTGGCTCAGGCCATGATCTCACCATGCTGAGATCAAGCCCCATGTCAGGCTCTGTGCTCACAACCTGGGGCCTGCTTGGGATATATTTTCTCCCTCTCTCTCTCTCTCTGCCCCTTCTCTGTTCTCTCTCTCAGTCAGTAAATAAACCCTAAAAAAAAAAAAAGTGTTGTAGCCCTGCAATCAGTCAGAGGTAGCCTAGCATACCTGCATATTAGTGGGGCTGTTTATTGACATGGAGGTCAATGTACTTTACAGGCGTGTCAAAAGGATTAGAGAGAATGTATATAGAGTAGCTGATAAAGATACTGAATAAATTATAATAAAAATAACTAGAGACAGAACTAGGCTGGACTGGAACAAGATCCCTGAAATTCTCAGTGATGTATTTTTCCACTGCTGCATACTGTTCACCTTCCCCCAACCCTCATCCAGCCAAAGGCTCTCCCTGCCCCTCTCCAACCCACACCCTCTCCTGTCTTTGAAGTGAAGGCTATAAAATATGAACTACCTTCTGAAATAATTTAGAAATGCTCTTTGGTTTGTTCATTCTAACAGTTTTTAGTTCTCTTTGAGGGACGGACAGATGGAAGGGAGGGAGAAAATCCAAATAAGGGAACTCTCAGCACATGAATTCAGACAAGGAGAAATATCTACCTTCTAGGCAATATCAGGCTGAGATATTATCATGTGTGGTCAGCCAAATCTACTGGAAGCAGTAAGTGGACCTGCAAATCATTTTTGGAAGATATGGCCCCATTTGGATTTATCTAGTTCTTCCTCCCTGACTTATCCTTTCCCTGTGCAACTCTTTCACTCAACTCCCTTAAATGTTCAAATTAACATCTTTTTCCAGGTTTACCACCCCTTTCCTACTCCTCTTCATTCCTGTACCTCCCAGCACTCCTTCCACTTGCAGGACAGAGGAGCAAAATAAACCGCCAATAGCCAACATGTTCTATTACACACACACACACACACACACACACACACACACACACACAAACACACCACCTTTATGTTCAACTGTAAAAATTGTGAATACTTAAGTTTACCAAGTGAATCATCAAAGATGCTATCATAGAATAAGAAGGCTATTTTTCTCCCACAAAATGTCTCCTTACTCACAGGGGCTTGTGAAACGTGACCCACCACCACTGAGTTGACAAGCTCCAGATGTCACCAGCTCCCCTCACTGAGATGGCTACCGTTCACAATCACACCTGTCCTGTAAGACTTTCTCCCTGCTCGGTCTTCCAGGATTTGCCTGATCAAGAGCATTTCCAGAGCTCTTCAGCTAAATCCTGGGCCAGCAGACAGTGCTTCTGCCTCAGCCAATTTGAATGCATGCTGCCTATGAGATTTTCTGAGACACTCTCAGCTGCTGCATTAAAACTGCATGAGCCTTCCTCTGAAGGCCTAATAATAGCACGTTTCATCTGTGAACCACTTTATAAACATTAAGTGATTAAGCCACCCTCTATCTTCTCAAGCTCTGGGCTTTGGCATAGTGGACTTCACTCTCTACTGCCCTCAAATTACTCCATCAAGAAAAAAAAACCTGAGACCTGAAAGGTCTTCTCTGCATATTTTAGGTAACAAAAGACCTTGGAGTAAGGACCGTTACTTGGGTAATGATATGGAGAAGAGAGGGATTTAAAGCCACGCTCCTTTGAGACTGAATTGAGGCTCTCATCTCCCAATGTTAGATTAGCAGAGAGAAGAACTTGACTCCATGGTCTAGAGCAAGATCTATAGCCCCATGGTGCCAAAGCCAGCCCACAATCTATTTTTATAAATAAAGTTTTATTGGGAGACAGTCATGCTCATTCATTTACTTATTATCTATGGCTACTTTTGCATTGCACTATCAACTGAGTAGTTGTGACAGACATTAAATGACTCATAAAGCCAAAAAAATATTTACTATCTAGCCCTGTAGAAAACGCTTGCTGACCCCTGTAAGGTCTAAGGAACTCAGAGTTTGTTCTCATCCTGTATATTCCCTAAATATCTTGAATCAATTTTCTTTCCCTTTCTGGACCTCAGTTGCTACATCCACAGACTGAATAACCTCTAAACTAACTGAGCCATCACCTTGGGCTTATTCTCTCATTGTTCTCCAAATATTAGCATCTCCTATTTTAGATTTGTCTGATTATTACACCTGGCTTCTTTGAGGACAGGAATAGGGTTGTGTGTGTCTCATGAATCATTGCAGACAAGAGGCTCAATGCTGACTTACATTTCATTTGTAAAAAATTCAAATCATATATTTTTATATCATATGTATTATTTTTTTTTGCAGAGAGATCTCACAGAATGATGTCTTGGAAGTAATAGAGGCAAATGTGTTCTTCAACCTGTCCAAATTACATGAAATGTAAGCAAGATCCTGTGGAGTTTGCTCATCACCATTGGCAATAGCTGTAAATTTTGTGTATATCCCTGGAAGGTCCTAACTCCGTTCTATCCTCTGATCCCTAGAATTTCATTTTAAGATGTCAAAGACAGCCCAAAGGGCACCGTTCTGTGTCTCTCTGCCTGGTGATCCAAGTACCAACCAAGAAAATAATCTTGTCCTGCTGTCTCCCTCCAAGAGGTTTTTTTTTTCCAATAGTAGACCCAATAACCTTGTGCTGTGACTGAAGGGGTCTCTATCTCATCGTCTCTTTTAAAATTATTCCAGAGTCAAAGTCCAAAATAAATCCCACATGATGTAAAGATAGTGAGTCCTCACTTGAATACTAGTCTATGCCATACACTCACCATGAAACCTACCAAGAAACAAAATCATTCTAACACTTAGTTTTCCTTAACTGTAAAATGAGAGTAAAAGTGCATGCCACAGGATCACTGTGATGAACAAAGGTGATAAATGTAAATTAGATCCAACATCAACTGACATAGAGTAAATATGTCATAATGATACTTGGTACCTTTATTACAACTAAATTTACTTTCTGTTTTTAACATTCTGGTTTTACACACCTGTCAATATTCATACAGATCTATTTCTGTTTCATACCAGCCTATAACCACCATAAATTAATTCACAGAATCATAAAATGTCAAAGCCAGAAAAGACTAGACACTATCTGGTCCCAAATTTTCCAAAGTACAACGTGTTTTTTAAAAAGGTAAACGACTTTATGGTCAAGTTATATTAGGAAACATTGGGCAAATGTTAGGCTCACTTACTATAGGAAAACTCAGAACCTATCATGTGTGAATATATACTTGGAATATCCAGGGAGGCATTTTATTAAGGGTTTCTCAACCAGTATCGCTGGTAAGGTTCCTTCTGTGGGGCATTTATTAACACCTCACAAAAATCACATGCAACATCGTTAAGAAAGTGAATGAACCACTTTCCCAATATTACAGACAAGAACGAAAGTTTCAAGGCTTATTTAAAGTCACCCAGCCAAATCCACAGCAGGATAAGGACTTAAACATAAATACCAGCTCTTATATTTTTAAAAAATTTCTTATCATTTGCCAAGCATATATACATATATATACATCCATATAATTCATACACACACAAACACACACACACACATTTAGAAATGATACTCAGTCTGTCCATACTGGCAGACTACCCTCTCCCTTTTCCTTCCTTCCACCCACTCTGCCTCCCACCTGCATTCTTCCTCATTGCTGTTAAGCCTCTGAAACTGATGCCTTTCCTCACTTTCCCCCATTGCCCTCCTGTTCCTTCTTTTCTTCTCTGCTTGGTCTCTCCTTACCCTAGTTGGAAAAATAGAGTTTCACCAGGGTCTCAGAACCCACAGGAAATGTCAAAGAAATGAACCAAAGAGCAATCAGCCCTCTGGGCAGGGTTAAGCAGGCATCCCTTTCTGCAGTTCAACAGGCAGTAGAGCTAATGGAACAGCTCTTTCATCTCTTCCCTGCATGGAGAGGTGCTCACCCCCATGTAGCACTGACTATACTTAATTAATTACCTGGTACTTGGATCTGGGTAGCTACAGGTTACTGCAACATAAAAGCTAATGAAACAGGGAGGAAGTAATTAACACAGAGCATATCTGTAAATATACATTGATCCAGCAAGATGAGGAAAGGTCAGCCTCTCTCTGTTGGAATCCAAATGTGAACACATTCACCTCCAGACTATTGATCAGGACACAGCTAAAGACAACAAGGGCAAAAGTCACCACTTCTCATGAGCTGTGAGAGCAGCCTCAGTCTACAGCATGAAGGGAATCAGCAGCACGTTCCCAACTACTTCCTGCTACAATTGCATGATTAAAATCAGATGTCCACTGCTTTTCACCTGATCTTTGCTTTCCTTTGCCTCTTTACTCTTTCTCCAATCTCCTTTTGTCCTTCACCCTTTTGGTTCCTGCCATCTTCTTTTCACCTTCTTTTGTTTTCTATCCCCTACTCTCTTATCTCCAAATCAGACAAAATCTCCATTTCCCAGGTCAGTCTCATCCCTGCCTTCTTAGCCTCCTTAGACCCTGAGAGACACTTACTGGTTAAAGACACAGTGTGCTGGGTGAAAAGGACAAACTCAGAAAGTGTTTTGTTTAGCTATGTTTAATGTCCCAAGAGGACATTAGTGATGAAAGCAAAATGGGTTAATATTTAGTTTGAACAACTTAGCATAGTGAAAACACTGCATGTGTTCTAAACTTTTTTGTTGAAATGATGGATGGATAGATGGATGGGTGAGTGATTAAGTGATATACTCTTTGCATAATGTGAAAAATACTACAGCATTCCTTACAGTTGAGCTCATGTATATATTCTTTTCTGTTTTACAGTAGAATTGAAAAGGCCAACAACCTGCTATACATCGACACTGATGCCTTCCAGAACCTTCCCAACCTCCGATATTTGTAAGAACTCTTATATTCTGGTGCAGCCACTATAAACGAATTGTGTATTCCTGGTTTAGCACAATTTCTACTTGTTATTCTGGGGGGCAACTGCTTTTTATAAAAGATGTGGGGTTACCTAGACATGGAGGGGAGACACTTGCTGGTAGATTTTATTTTAGTTTAATACGTGAGTTCCACTAATATAACTGCATTTTTGTTTTCATTTACAAAAACAAAGAATTCCACTTGCATTAATGCAGTTTCACATGGACCTCTTGCATAACTCAGTCATAATTTAGTGTTATTAATAAGATACAGCCAAAATTTGTGCTAGCATTTAGCTTGTTACCTTAATCTCAAAGACATCATCCCTTTTGTTCTGCATATATGCATTTTTTCTTTGATAACTTACAGTGTTTTATTTTTTAAGTTTTAGCTAGTAATAGACATGGTATTTTTTTTTTTAATTTTTTTTTTCAACGTTTTTTTATTTATTTTTGGGACAGAAAGAGACAGAGCATGAACGGGGGAGGGGCACAGAGAGAGGGAGACACAGAATCGGAAACAGGCTCCAGGCTCCGAGCCATCAGCCCAGAGCCTGATGCGGGGCTCGAACTCACGGACCGCGAGATCGTGACCTGGCTGAAGTCGGACGCTTAACCGACTGCGCCACCCAGGCGCCCCAATAGACATGGTATTTTACCAGCAGAGAGATTCCTGGTGTTTGAGCCCCATCAGCAAAATCACTGCTTCTTCCATTCAAATGCCTTTCCAAATAGCTGAGTGCTTGACAGAGCCCAGAGTGCTATGAAAGGACCCCACAAAGTAACCAATAAGGACTTGGGCTAGAAGTCACAGTAAGCCCATTTACTAGCCACTGGTCACAGGCTACAACCTAATGTCTTGATGCTTATTTGCTTATTTCCTTATTTCCCTACCACAAGAATGGAAATAACAATGATGATAGTATCTGTTACCTATTGGCATAATAATGCATAACTACCTAAGCCCCTCCCCACACACACACAGTTTTAAAGCAACAGCTATCATCTCTCACCTGTCTGTGAGTTTATCTGTGGAATGGTTCTGACCTGGATTGTTTGACCTCAGCTAAGCTCAGTTAAGCAATTACAGTTAGGTGGCAGGTCAACTGGGGGCAGGCTGCCCTAGATGGTCTCAGTTGAGATGACAACACCAAGTGGAGCTCATTTCCAGCAGCCTAACATAGGCTTGCTCTAATGGCAGTCCTGGGGTTCCAACAGAAAGAGCTCAAGCTTGCAAGCCTCTTGAGACCTACCCCCTGAACTAGTATGCCATCTATTCTGAAGCATTTTATTAGCCAGACCAACTCATGGGGCCAGCTCTGATTCAAGACATAGAGAAATGCACTCCATTTTTTCATGGGAAAAGCTTCACAGTCACAATATAAGATGTGTTGATCCAAGTAAGGATACAGAATTGAGGCCATCCTTGCAAACAATTTAAAGGATGTAAAAAGTTTTATACAGTGCCTATCACACAGTAAATGCTCACATCAACATTAGTTGCTAGTGATACTTTGTCCTTAAATTTTGATCCCTGAGAACTGGAGTTAGTAGGTTCAATGAGCAACACTGGGCCTTTGTGTGCCTCATCTCTACAAGAATAAAAGGTTTAACATAACAGTCTATATGACATGTAACTTCCCCTCCCTGATAGAAGCTCCAGGAAGGATCTGAGAAAGAGTTAAGGTCATCCACTCCTGAGTTAACGTCAGAGGCAGGACTAGCTTCATTGGCATGCTGCCCATACAGTCACACAGGGTTCCATGCTCAAAAGCACCCCACATTCAGAGAGCCTCACACTAGGTTTAATTTCCTGCTTCCACAGTCTTGAAATGCTTATACTTTTTTTTTTAATGAAGGGCCCTGAATTTTCATTTTACACTGTGCCCCCCAAATAGAGCCCATCATGCTCAGAGGTCAGGGTTATGACCTCTTTTATTTTCAGACTTGGGTGTGGTGGATCCCTAAATGGACTTTACTATACTGTCTGCAGATTAGCAGATTAGGCACATAACAGTGGAAGAAATATGGAGTAATAGAAGGCATGAGCATTAAAGAAAAAAAAAACTAAGACTTCATCCTCATCCCACCATTTACTTTTGGGTCATTTGCTGGACTTCCAAGACCCACTTGGCTTATAGGACCCTCAAGTGAGATTTATATAGGAAAATATCACATAAACCATGAAGTGTTCAAAAATATTAATATATGTACTGAGTACTTTGTAGGATGATTATTTCTAGCCAACCAAAGTCTACCAGTCCACCCTCAAGAAAAGTCCAGTAAGGACTGAATAGAGTTATGGTGGCCACCAAGACCTTCAGCTCTTACAGTGTTTGTCTTAAGTTCAAAAAAACAAGTTTAGGAAATGCCTTTACATTTCATGAAGCAGTATAGAAAAGAAAACTATGTATGATGGCAGAAGGACTGGAATCCAGGTGGGATATTGTTATTTATTAGCTAGATAACCAATTACCTTCTCTAAGCCTCAGTTTCCATATCTGTAAATAGGGTGCTTGTGAAAAATAAGATGATGCCTACCAAAAACATTTTACAAATTGTTTCTCAGTATATAAACTATAAACAACTGTACAAAATTATTAGCACCTGTTACCCAACTGACTTCTTTCATTCGTTCCTCTTTTCTTCTTTCCCTCCCAACTACCTTCTTCCCTCTTTCTCTCCCTTTTCTCTTAGAAAAGTCCAAGTGGGATGTGGGGGCCACAGAGCCTTCAATAACAAAATATAATCACCTTAGGACATGCAAATGAATCCACAGGGTAACTGCCATTCACATACATGTAATGAAAAGCATTCCTGCAGAAGATAGATCCAAAAAGAAAACAACCCCCTCACATACATATTCTAGAGCCCTTGATAGTAACAGCATGAACAATAGCCAGAATGGTGGGCTGGGAGCAAGTAAATAAGGGATGAGGAATCATTGCAAAGTTTGAAATCAAGATATCCAGAATTAGACCCAATACTGGCCCATACCTGGTAGTCACCACCATTCACTCTTATGAATAAGGACCCTCAGTCCTCCTTCTAGGGGGTAAGAGCTGGGGAGGAACTTGGGAGGATGTGAGCATGGAAGGCATAGTCCCAGGTGGGAGGAATGGAAACTTTGGCCAAATAGAGGGGCCAAGCTATGACTTTGACTCTGAAAGAGGCTAAAATCTATACCATCAGTCATGAAATCCAGCCTCCCCTCTGGATCCTTTTCTCCCTTTGAGGGGTTGAGTAGTCCCCTGTCCCTCTGGTTCCCCATCAAGTCTAGACAAAGCTGTAGGTGGCCGATTCCAGCCACATCCTTTCATAAGAGGAGGTTATTGTTCTCAGAGCATTTGAAACCTGCTTTCTCAGTGCAGCAAGAAAAGAACTTGTAAGCAGCTGGAAGTAATTGTGTCATTGTCAAAGGATCCTCCTTGGTTACTCTGGAAAATGTATTTATATAATTCTACAGCATAGAAAATTCTTTCACAGCCACTGCCATGCCTTTCTCCATCAGGAAGTTAAGAGGAAGAGTTGTCCATCTTAAGCCTTTTGACTTATTGACGAGGGTGGACTTTTCCCAGCTGTGCATCCTTCCTTCAGATGTGGCACACAATAACCCAGAGATGGGAGCAACCACCCCAAAGGCACTTTCTACCAGCAATATTTCTATTCAGGGCTCAGACTGTGGCCCTTTGAAAAATTTCCCATACTGATAAGGTATCTAAATTAGTTGGACCCCTAATCTGAAAGATTCTATCAGGGAAACAAAGCCCAGTTAGGCTTCCTTCTCCCATGCTTACTTGTGTCTGAGCAGCAGTCATAAATGGCCTCACAATCCAGCAGTCAGGTATAGGTGGATGGCAACGATTTCAGATATTCTTTGGGATGATGAACTACTTGCTTAAAGGCAAAGAAGAAATACAAAATGAATGAAGGAATCCAGAGGGAACCAGTAGGATTGAATAGTTGTTTATTTCCTGAAGCCAGGATAAATGTTTATCATCATCACAGCCACCAAAGCAGGAAATTACAAGGGGTTAGGGGTGAGTTTCTATTTGACTTGAGCATCCTATTTCACACACACACACACACACACACACACACACACACACTCAAACGTTGTTTTGAAATTTTCAGCATTGATTCCATTTCATGCTGATCATTTGATGGCACAGAATTCAAGACAACTAGAAATCAGTGTTCTTCATCACTGTCTTCATACTTCACTGAGAAACCTGAAGTGGTTAGGAAAAAAAACCTCATGAATAAAGAAATGTACTTTGACTAGAAGAATATACATCAAAGGATTCATCTGGGTGCATTTTTTAAGTCAATATTGTATTTGCAGGCAATATTTCTTTTTTTACTGCTCTGCCTTCCTGGAGCTGACCTTTTGTGTATGAAAGATTATCTATTGATCTGTAAATAAGGTTTACACAATATTCTCCTGCCTTTGCATCCTGTCAATGTAATTCTCAGGCAGCTGGATGTTGCTCTTTACTACTCAATAAACCCTAATTTCATCTGAGCAAAGCTGAGTGGGACCCCTCCCCAATTGACAACCATCTTCTACTCACATGCAGGCTTGTTAGACCCTCCTTAGGATGCCTATTAACAACACCCACACCATCTGCTTTCTCCAGCCAGGTAATTCCAGGAGAGCCTTCACTGGGACTCACCCTAGCAATCCCTCCAAGTCTCCTTCTCTCTATTCTGTATTCCTCCCTCATTTCATTTAGTAAGGGTAATGAAAGTAGCTTCTCTGATTATAAAAGTTGAACCATATGTTGGGCATCTCAAAGGACAGTGGCCAGGGACACAGGAAGCATCACACAGTAATGCAGAAGCACATAGATACCAGTGCCACCTGTCTAGACTCAGGTCTTGGCTCCTGCTCTCCTTAGTTATGTGACCTTAGGTAATGGCTTAACTTCTCTAGGTCCCAGTCTTACTTACTATAAACCAGGAATAGCACTACCTGCACCTTTGCATTGCATTGCAAACAACAATGACTGACATTAAGAAAATCCTCAGTAAATGTTGGCATTTTTTGTTAAATTCTTGACCCTATCATTTACTAGCTAAGGGAAGTCCATGTAAGAGACTTCATTCTCTTCGCACCACAGTTCTCCCCTATGCTTAAAGAAAAGAAAGCAATACCTACCTTTTGAGATTTTTCAAAGGATTAATTTGATGACGATGATGATGACAGTAGTGGTGATTGTGGATTTTTTTTCCCCGCCAAGTTTCCTAAAATTTTTGAAAGTCTTTTTAACTTTTCTTTTGGAAAGATCCACTGACCATTATTCCAATGTGGAAATATATCATTTGTGTTTCTCAAAGGAGAAAGGCATCCTTCTTACTGAACCCCTGACATATCCAGAAAGGCCCTTCCAAACAATGAAAACCATATTATCCTTCAGAGTTCTAATAGAGAGCTCCTGACACCTCCTTTTGATGTTTATTTTCAATACTTGTGGTCCAGAGTATTCCTTGCTGTCTTTATCAAAATTAATTCCAGTTCTTCACACCACCAGCTGGTTGAATAATGATTCCCATTTTTATCTTGATTTACAATTTAACCCTTTTTGCCATTCTTTATTGCATTTGAATCTCACAGCAATCCAAGAAGTTGGCCGCGTAGTAACAGCCCACACATTTTGCAGCAGTAAGCTGGCCTTGCCTGTAGTCCCTGATTACAGGGCTCTTCTGACAGGAATGCACAATGTCCCTATGAATTGGATTACTCTTGCTGTTCAGCAACGTTTGGCTGTCTATTCTAATAGGAAAAAGACCATATGAGGGTTCATTTTTAGAAGTTATGGCAGCATGTACATAGTGGAAAGGATTGGTACCTCCCCTTTTCTTCTCCATAATTTTGGATGTGAATTGGCTAATAAATAAAAACTCATTCAATCATTCAACAATCATTTATTGAAGTCATATTATATTCTCAGCTTTGTAGTATTTGTTGGGTATACAAAAGATGCCAAGACTGTTAAAGCCTCTGCCTTTATGGAATTTATATTCTAGCTTAAGAGACAATGTTGGATAATGTTACATGGTGTTAGTGGTATAAAGAAAGATAAAAAAAAAAAAAAAAAAAGCAGACCAAGTAGACAGTAATGTTTTAGAAAGGGCAGTTGAGAAAAGATGGAAAAGATCACCTTTTTTGAGAGATACAGGAGACATCTATGGACAGCTCTCACAGAATTCAGTCTTTTCTGGAGAAAAGGCCTAGCATGCATTAATCCCTGGCAATAACATACCTGTAGGGCTGTGTGGTACTGGCCATAAAGCCCAATGCTTTGGGCCGGAGTAGTCAGAGGAAGCTTGATGGAGGTAGGAAGATCTTAGCTATAACTTAAGGGATAAATAAAATTTGGAAAGACAGGATAGGATAGATTGGGTTTGGCAAGATTAGAAAAAAGGAGTTAAGGCAGGGGAGCTCAGGCCTAATACAGTAAGTAGTGAAGAATAAGCTATATGAAATTTTGAGCAGCAACATGACAAGATGACAATGATTTGAACTGTAGATTGACCAGTAGCAGGGTACAGATGATACACACAGTGGAGACCTACTAAGGAGCAACTGCTATAATCCTGGGGGTACAATAACGGTGGTACCTGGAGGAATGGGTTCAATTGGAGACACGTTTCCAAAAAAGGATCATTGGCACATGATTTACCTCTAGGTCAGTCACCCAAGTGACTGCAGTGATTTTTTTTTTTTGCCCCTTACCTTGAATAATCCCCAAAGCCTCCCTTCCCTCTAGTGCCTCTCCCTCAGCACCTCACACAGAACCATCCTGCAACGGGGCCCAATAGTCCTCTTACACATAGGCTGGTGATCATTGGAAAGGAATTATTAGCCATCTCCCTGGCTGTCAGGGCTGTAAGAATCTAAGGATGTTGTCATGACTACAAAAATGTTTGGGCACAATGGAAATTATACAATTGCTTATTTTATCAGTTATCTGTCTAGCAGAGCCAACTTTGCCTGCTGTTGTCAATGCTAGGAAAATATGATCAGACTTGCGTTCTGAAACACTGAGGTTCAGGATGAGATTTCAGCCTGAGCATGTCCACTCAAGGCGGGCAAGAACTTCCTTCTACCAAGGGCCTGATCATCAGGATGGTGATGTTTTCATACGCTCACCTCCTCTCCTCATTCCTCTAATTTGTTTACTATGTTTTTTCCTACAAGAAGCCCAAGTCTCGTCCATCAGCAAGACAATTATTTGATCCATCAGTGTACCTCAATGTTCGGGTCTTGATGTTCTTCCTAGGGGTATTTCCATTTTTAAAACAGGAGCCTAGAAAAGGCAATGTGAAACCCAAGAACTGATAATGGTAGATTCCCAGGTATGGAAGGTTCAGGGAGGGAAAGATCAGTCCCACAGAATCAATTCCAATAGCACCTAGGTAACCATATTCCACCCACTTAAAGAGACTCTGAATTATATTTTCATAGGATACACCTTCTCATGAGGTAGGTGTGTCCTCACCTCATTAATTTTGAAATAAGGCCCATCTATCATCACCAAAAGTCAGCTGTAAGGACAAGTCTAGCAAGGGTTCAGAGAGAAACAATTCTCAGATGAGTTGCGTGAAGCTCAGTTCTGATTTCTTCCTCAGTGCTAGCATCACCTCCACTTCCCCAAGACAGTGATGACCAATCCTTTTAGGTGGGCAGTGTGCTGCAGGGGCAGGCAGGACAATGACTGGGAGGAGGGTGACACTCGAGCGAACTCTAGTTACTACCAGATTCTATGCTACTCCAAGTTGGGACCAGGTCATCTTCATAGCTGTATCCCCAGCTCAGGGCACAAAAAAAAGCCCTTAGCTATGGATTTTTTCCTTTTGGAGGATGCTGGCTGTGCAGCTCCCATGCACCTGGTTCTCGCCTCCCTCTCACACTTGTTGAGGGACCCATTTTTTCCTTGCTGCCCTCATTTAGCTCACCTTTCTCTTTAAGAATATGTGTTGTTAGGCTGTCAGCTAAGAACAAGTGCGTTTTCTAGTAGAATAGATCCACTGCTCCCAAACTCTGGACATGTCCATCTGGGAAGTGGTCTTCCCCAGGTATGTGTGCAGAAGGAATGCAGCCCAGGGGATGCAACAGCCAGCCAGATCAGGCGGCTCAGGCTGGGGAACAATGAAGGGAGGGGAGAGGATATCACCCGATTCTATTGTCAGAAAATCCAGAGCAAGGGCTGTTTAATTCAACTCTGGGCCCCCTGCAGGACATAGTGTTTGCACACAGTTGGCCCATAATAACAAAGCAGGCCTGAGTTTGAACCTTTCTGTTTGTGTAGTGGAAGGGAAGCAGCTGCTGTTTTTAGAGGATTATCTTGGGGCATTACAGAGTATGAGCACTCAAGTGACAAATGTTCCAAGGAAGAATATTTTCATCTCCAGTAGACATTACAAAAATTTTCTTCTGTGGCTGAATCATGAGCTCACCCATAGTAAACACCCTGCAAAAAGTGCTGAGGTCAAGAGACGACAAACTCCTCCCTCACCAGTTTGGGTTTCAAAGATAGCAGTGCTAGGAAGAGAGCAGGATGTTTAGGGGACTGTGGGGGAATAAATCAGGTGCCCCCCCTAACAAAAGTCACACAGCAAGGTCTCTCTAGGCAAGGAACAAACCACAGGAGCCACGTGGACGCAGATTCACTTGGCAAGACACCAATGAGAGCCACAGACCCAGGTTCCAGCCCTGGTCCTCCTGTGAGAAGTTGTAAGCAAGTAGCCCTCTGGGCCTCAAGTAGGATAATGAGAAAAATAATGTTTGTCTCTCCTTCTGAAGGTTGTTGTAAAAAAGGAAAAGAACAGAAGATGAAACAGAGTTTGGGATTGCTTTTGAAGTTTAATGCAGCAACAAATATAAGATCTGCTAACTATACAAGGCCATGCTGAATGATTTGGGGGTGGATAACAGGAATCATAATTTAGAAAGCACTTGCACTGGTATTGGTTAAAGAAGTCTTAGGAAAGCCTGTGAGATATTTTCTGATGGTTCCATTTCACAGGTGGCAAATTTAAGGTTCATAGAGGATGACTGAATTGCCCAAACTCACAAAATGGGATTAAGAAATGATCCCGGGCCACAAGGAACAGGGAAACTGATAACTGATTGAGCATCCACTACACGGCAGACCCCAGACTAGGTATTTGGTCACACAACTCATCTCATCTTCCAATCTTCAAAAAACAGAAGGCATATATTTCCCCAATTTACAAATGAGGATTTTGAAACTCAGAGATTGTGTACTCTATAGAATGGAAACGAGGAATGTCTGACTCCAAACCAATTTATCCCACTTTCTGGCACACCACAGCAGGTAAGGTATAGAGCATGGATGAAGCCAAAATGATGTACTCGTGTTCTGAGCACAACACTAACACCGTATTAATGTTTGCCATTTGGAACTTGTGATCATCTACTCAGGCTAAGTCAAAGTGTACCTAAGAAATAGCTTTCTAAATAATTAATGCTAGAATTGATTTGTGAGGAAGGGTGTGCAAACTGTTTAAAATATTAACTCTTTTGCGACTCCCCTATGTATTTTAAAAGTAACTGCTTATCACAAATTGGTAGTATGATTAAAGTTATTCTTATATTGGCATCCCAGAAGGTCCCAAAATGTTGCCACTTGGCAATGCTCTGTTGGCAGTGAAACTAACCTAGAGAGATCTTTATGTTTTAAAAATCCTTATGTAGCCAATGTGCTATAATGTAAAGAACATCACAGGAAAGGCCCAGGGGCCAGAGTTCCTGAGTTCAGATGCCGGTTTTTTTGTACTTTCTAGCAGACAAGTCAAGGAAACTGAGGCTTCCAGGTGTCAGTTATCTATAAAATGGAGCTTTTAATAGTATCTTTCTCCTGGAGTGTGGGCAGGACTAAAGGACTTCAATACAGTAAGGCCTTTACAATGCTGCCTAACACTTGTTAAGGTAATTACTAAGTTTTAACTATGATTCTTTCTAGTCTGAGTCTAGAAATTTGATTTTCTTTTTTTTTTTTTTTTTTTACTATCTGTGAGCACTGCCTCCCTTATCTGTAAGACAAGAATCATATTCATGCTCATCTCAGAAACTTACTGTAAGGTCAAACAAGATCATACAAAAAGCTTTGTCAATCATATGTGTTACACAAATGTAAGTCAAGGTTCTTTTCCAGTCCTTCCTTTGTAAAATAGAAGACTGGGTCAGAATTGTGACCTGTGTAACCAGCCCTTAGGACTTCAGTTACTTCCCAAATAGCAATCGTCTGGTCTATTGCCACTTTAGCTAGCCTCTAGTTTGATCCAAGTCAAACACTGGTCACTATATCCCCCAAGCAGGAGGAGAGTGCTATGAAATCTGCCACATGGTCTTCTTCAGGTCCGTTTCTCAACCTAAGTGAAGCAGCAGGCAGTGCCCACACTTCCTCATGGTGGGGGGATGGGAAGGGCATATTCACAATTGTCCACAGAAATCCCTCTCCCAGCATCTCTAAACTGTTTTCCTGCCTAATTTGCAGGAGAGGTTAAAAACTATGTAACTAGAACATAGTATCGTTCATCCCTCGGTGTCTCAGGCAAAACCAATTTAAATATCCTATTACACTGAGATGTGCCTTAGCTAAGGATACAAAGGTATCCTACAGCATGCTCCAAATTCAAAGCACAAATAACATCAACAGTGAGGGCTGCACATTAGCTCATCACATACGTTAATGTTTTACATTCAGGCCCTTTTTCCTAATATTTACTTTCAGTTTAGTTCCCTTGATTCAGTTTGCCATTAGAGAACATGTTTTTTTTTTTCTACCCAGACATGATATATGTAGAGGTTAATTGGTGGGCTGAAAGCAAGAATCTTATCATGTACCTAACATATTCTATAGGTTTGCAGTGGCATTATTCAGGGTATCTTACCTTACCTCTCAAAGTGGTAATCTAAAGAAGACTACCCTAAAAGGCCTGAAGATGAGAGTAGAAATTGAGCCAAAGTTCACTTGACACAGTGCACCCTCTCACCAAGGTGGTTCTGATTTTCTATACTATCAACTTTCTGATATCGTGGGAGAGGAAAGGAGGGTGCTAATAGAATACTCTGCCTAACAGACAGCTTGCCAACCATGTCCTAAAGAGTAACAGCATTTCCCAAGAATTAGTATAAATATTTTAGCTTCTGTCAGGGTTTCCAAGGTTCAACGAGAAAACACCAAACTCAGGAGATAACTCTACAATGAAGGAGTCATCCAAGATGAACGTGTTTGGGGAAAGCCAGCACATTATTTCCTTCTCTTGGACATTTATAATGAATAATATGGTAAAGGCTCTCTGAGAATCCTTCAGGAAAGGCACTGCTTACCCCTTATTAATCCAGCATTTCCCAAACTTCTTTGACCATTAGACCCTATCCTTTGTACAGGAATCATTTATATTTTCTGGAAATAGTTTGTCTAGAGAAATGCTCAAGGTTTCTAAATTGAAAGGCATCTTAGAGGTCACAGAGTTCAACTCCCTCCTCCAATTCTACACCTAATTCTAATGTGTAGGTCCCCCCCTCACTACAACATATCCAAGAAATTCTCAGACACCAGCCAGGTATCCTACAATTCAATTCTGATACCATCTACCTGGAGATAGCATCAGATCCCACAGATTAAGGGCTCAATCCTACAGGATTGTCCCCATTTCGGATGTCAATTGTAAGTCCAGGTTGATACTTGTGCTTCTGAGCCACCAGCTATAGATTGGCAGTTTCAATGATCCCTCCTTGGGTTCAGCTAACTTGCTAGGGTGGCTTATAGAACCTCAGCGAAACATTTTCTTACTAGATTACCAGCTTATTATAAAGGGATGTAACTCAGAAACAGCCATATAGAAGAGACGAATAGGGAAAGATGTGGGTAAAAGGTTCAGAGCTCCCATGCCCACCACTCTCCCCACATCTCCACATGTTCACCAACCCAAAAGTTCTGGACCAGGAAGGGGAACATAGATGAAATATTTATTACAAGTTAAAATATCACACTCCTCATGAAGAAACCCTTCCAGTCATTTAGTTGAACATATTTCCAGAGGTAAAGAACCAAGTGCTTAGCTATATAATCCATTCATTCCTCTGTGGGCATCTTTCATAATGAATGAGAATCAATCATTATGCTAAGCCAGGTAATGGTAATAGCACAAACTATATAGAGTCAGAAAGATGTGGATTCAACCTCTAGCTCTGCTCTCCTTATGTGTGGCTTTGTGAAAGTTACTGGACCTCTATCAGCTGAGCCTCCTCCACCACTCTGATATGAGGATGGTAATGATACTTGTCTCCTAAGGTACAGAACAGGAATAAATAAAATAATCAATGTTAAGTGCTTGGTGTGATGCCTGGTGCATAGGAAATGTTCAATAAATGTTAACCATTCTTATTATTAATCCTATACCTACTTTCTAGAGCAACACAGCACAAATCTATTACCATTTCCACCTGGCAGCCCTTCAGAATTACAGGCTTCTCCTTCCAAGCAAAATGTCCTATGTATTGGACAGTATGGTCTTGATTCCTCCTCCCATCAGCAAACAAACAAAAATGTATGAGTATACTTCCCAAATAACTTTATAAAATGGATATACATACAATTACAGTATTATTTTATACATTACAAAATATACACAAAAATATTTTAAAGCATGAAACAATGCTGAATAAATAATATGCTTTTACATTTACATCTTGTCTCACTAGATAACATTTTATGTGGCACAAAAAGCCTATTTTTCTCCCATTAATTATAATAAAAATATTTTAGAGAAAACAATGTCATAGGATGTGCTTCATTATTTTTTAATCCTTAGTTTAACACTGGAAAAGCAACCCACAGGTCCTATCATCCCATATTTCAATGGCTGTCAAATCTGAAGACAAAATATCATCACAATAAGTAAATCCAACAGAAGACAAGCCTATAGCTACACTCCCTGAGTCATCATACTCAGTGGTTCTATCCTATACTTTTATGTAAATGTGTTGATGAAATTCAGCTAGTAAGTTTTCTTCCCTAATTTCAATCCAATGTTCTTACAAACTACTTGGAAGATACTGCATTTTTGTATTTCCAGTGAATGTGTTCAAAACACAATGAAAAAACTCTAACCAGTTAGAAAGTTGTATTTCCTTACTTTTTAAAATGTGTAATACTAGAGTTTTCACTAATGATGACATGCATCACTTTCAGCAATAAATTAACTATTTCCATTTTTTCCAAGTGATCTCTACATAGCATAGATTTCTTACAAATGCATTGCATCGCCCTTCCCTTAAGAAGACAAACCAAATGTGCCTAATTTAAAAATGTCTTCTCTGTAGCACTATTTCTGAGATTATTTGTTATCACAGAAAGTATCAACCAATTTGGATCACTTATATTTTTGTTATAAATGTCTAAGTCTTCAATTTTGTCACTCTTCACAGTAATTTTCCACAAGATGACCAACAAACCTCTAGGTGATAATCAGGACCCAGAAACTACACAGAATCAGAGAAGCAAGAAGGTTGATTCAGGCAGGTTTATCAGCAATTGCTAAAGGAAATCAGAGAGAGGAAGTGGCAAGAATCTGGGAAATATAGCTATGGCTTCCAAGTATTGCAACAGAGTAAGGAGCCTTGGGCAGCAACTAATAGACCAGCCCACTCTGGCACCATGGCAGCCCCACTGGGACAACATTGACCTGGATGTGGAAATGGCATCTTAGTACCCAAGAGAACTGGAAAAAGGCAAAACATGGTCCCCATCCTAGGAGAACCTGGAAATCATGTAGGGTCTCGGGGCAACTGAAATACAAGGTTGCAGTAGGACCAATAAGAGTGCCTGAACATGGATGGTGTTAAGGTTTCCTGTAAGGTACATTTTAATTTCTTGGGTACAAGATGAAGGATCTGAGACCTAGACACTTCATCTAACTCTCTTAAGGCCACACACCTTAAGAAGTGGTACAGGCAGAACTTGAACCCAGATCCTCTAGCCTCAGCGTTGACTAGTTTCAAAGCTTTGCTCTGTGCCCTAAGAATAGGACCAGAGCCTGATTAGTAAGCTAGGGTATTAGGTCAAAACAGAATATGCAGCCACTTTAACAGGGCTGAGCTCTTTAAAATGCTTCCCTTGGGTTCATTAAACTCTCCCCCAACCACTATGCTCTTACCCACTCCTGATTGCTAAGGAGTCTGTTTTCTATGGGGGCTGAGGTGAGTTTAAGCTAAATAGGAGTTAAATGGTCCCAGTTTTGAAGTTATGAGGCTGGGGAGGCAGGAAACCAGGCTCTCCACTGTCTCATGTAGTTCCTTACACAAAGTCATTGTACAGAAAGAAACTGAGGCTCTGAAAAGGCAAGTGAAATACTCAGTATCATCCAACTAGTAAGAGGATAGACACTCAAATCCAGGGTCTTTAATCTTAAGTACAAGGCCCTTTTCATTATACCAGAGCTTCTTACACACTGCCATCTAACTCCAAGATTGTGGGATTCTACACCTAACCAATCTTTATTTAGTGATTCAGAAAGTACATGTTAGCTTCTTTTATAGTGGTGTATGTAAAGACACAAATTCCCAATCGCTAAGGATCTGCAGTTAATAGAAATCTCAGTATCAGTGAGCCCAAGGTAACAAGTCTTTTCATGTATTAAATTAAGTGCAGTCTGTTCTTCTTATCCATCATTGGGTAAGTATCTTCTCCCAGAGTGGTCAGAAGGAAAAAGTTCATTTTATCTAGGAGACTAAAGAATTAAAAATGTAAAAAGCAAAAAAAAAAAACAAAAGACTCAAATTAGGTGTGAACAAATTCCTTATCACTGGAAACCAATTAGGAGGTAGGAAAAGGAGTTCAGCATTAGCTTCTAGGAAATGTGCTTTGGCAAAAATTATAGACCCCTAACCTGGACATACAATCAACAACATACCATTCCTAAATCAAAATCAAATTTGCCTGAAGTATTTCAATGAGCCATCCAGTCTCTGGCATGAACTCTGTTTTGGCCTCAGTTCACAATTACAAGAGCTGATTCACACAGTCTCAGAATTGACCATTCCCTTCCATGGTGGATTTGGGGTGGAATAGAGATGAAGAATTACATTCTTTGTTAGCATGTGTGATGAAGCGGATCTTTCCTTCCTGACTTTTCTCCGTTCATTGGGTTATGCAGTTGGGTCTCAACCAGCAACTGGTTTGTCCTGGCCACCACTATTAAGTTCCAGTGTTATGGGATTGTGGAAACATGGGCCACCTCTGCTTAGAGAGTCCTTAAGTCTTATATCCTCTTTCAGCATCCAAAAGTGACTTCCAATCACTTACCCATCAAGTCTACACTTCCCTACCTAGTTGTAAAGGTTCTTGAGATGCTTCCTCCTCCTTCCCTTTCAGTTCCATCTTCTTCTGTTCCATCACACCCTTCCTGTGGTCTATCCACATGCGTTCACTTCTCTTATTCAGGCCAATAAGCTCTATACTCAGAAATCTGGGTTTTTTTTCTTTCCTATAAGAAGTCCTCCATGACTGTTCCAACCCAAATTGCTCTCCCCTTCTCCGAACTCTTAATACACTCAATAAATAATACACAGTTTAGCACTAGACCTGTCTGAGTATTTCATCTGTACTAACCTGAACTGCTCAATTCAGCTGCAAGCTTTCTGGAACCAAGAGATGGTCTTTGGTGTCCACTCTTGGATGGAATGGAATGGAGGTTGTATGGAAGGAAGGCATATTTTCCAATGCAATAAAACTAAGAAAACACACAATTTAAGAGTTAAAAACTCACCAGCACTCCTGGAGATTAATAAAAGCATAATTGATGTTTTCACCAATGAGCCTCAGAGCTGTGGGGTCACCTGTTCATAAAAGGCAAGTATAACACTTGCTTTGGCAGTACGTGTACTAAAAGGCAAGTATATTCTTACATGGCAGCACATAGTGGGAATGGTTTCCAGCAATAGAAGGACCTCATTAAGTTCACCCCAATGAAAGCAGTGCTCATTTTCATTACCTCAAGATGAGGGACAGTCAGGCATGAAAGGTGTTAACACCAGCTCAGAATGTGAAACTGGCTGTTGAGAAAGGAGAACTGTAAGCTTTTCTTTAGAAGATCTTTTTGCAGGACTTAAATTTGCTGACATTTTACCCTCAGGCCTTTACCTGTTTTTGAAGATAAACCACAGTTGAGTGAATCAAAATAATTTTGCAGCAAGCAGTCATCTGACCAAAGCAAACCCATTGAGACAGAGCTTGTAGGTGATTACCCACTTCCAGCCTCCATCAGACATGAATTTATTGATCAAAGGAGAAAAATGAATTGAAAACTAAGTGTTCATCCGAACTCCATTTCCTGAGTTATCTTGGGGTTATGGAGAGTCTTAGCTATAGAGTTATCACCAATAATCCATCTCACTAGATGGTCACTAGATCTTCTTAAGTGTCTTAAACTTAGCACTACTGGAATAATTTTAGCCATTTTGCTGTGTGTTTTCTATAAAAGCCAAAGATTTCCACATGCATCTATAGACATTTACAGATATCCCTTAAGTATTGTGGCTTCAGAAGCTCATGCTATTGATAGCAAATAATGTACCATTCTCTTTTACAAGCATAAATTCTTCCCTCCTTCAGTTTTGTACAAGTAATACTAATTCATTAAGAGACAGAGCGAGGTTGCTATCAATATAATGTCAAATCCATTAGGTGTAATGAACACAGGTAGTGAATGATTCCTTTTAGTGCTCATCTTTTGACAGCACATAGCACATTGCCTGGCCTGATAAACATCAAGCACATTATATGTGCCAACCACTGTGCCAACACTGTTTTTGTTTTTTAGGAAAAACATGATTTCTGTGCTCAGGTCATTCACAATCTGGTTGAAGAGATGGATATTGAATAAATAAAATATATAGTTTAGAATTTTGAAGGGTGTGAAAAAGAAAAAGTTCTAAACAAGACATGATTATACCAGGAATAAATCAGGGGCCTTAATTTAAATCAGCAATCAGAGAGCTCTTCACCAAGAAAATGACATTTGTAACTGAGCCCTGAGGGATAAGTTGAGGTGGGCCAAGGAAGGAGCAGGTGGTCAGCCTTCCATATAGAGCATGGGCAAATGCCTGGGAACAGGGAATAATTTAGTGTATCCAAGGAACTGGGTGAAAGCTACTGGTGCTGAAGTGTATTGGAAAGATGGCACGAGATAAGGTCCAAGAGTAGGCAGTAAGAAGTATAAAGTCTATAATGGAAAAGAACGAAAGAAAAGCAGAGGATGATAGCCATCTAATTTACATTTTTTAAAAGAATTCTCTGGATGCTGTATGGAGAATGGGTTCAAAAAAGACAGGATTACATATATGGGAGATCTATGGCAGAGACCTAGAGGAAAGAAAATGGTGGCTTGTTCTAGAATGGTATCAGTAGTGTTGGAAGTAATTGTATGGAATCAAGAAATCTCTTGGAAATGAAATCTAAGAGGACTTTGAGATGTATTGATGTTGGGCAGAGAAGAAGCCAAGTTTAATGGTCACATGTGTAACCAATAAATGATAGATGGTAGTGCTATTTATAAGGAAGTATTGAGAACAGTTTGGTGGAGGTGATGAGGGAAAAAAATTAGTTTTCTATGCCAATGAGACATTCTGAAGAATACATAAAGTAAACTTTAATTAGAGACAGACTATAGCAGTCAGAAGTCAAGTATGAATCTGAGTTGTCACCATATTGATAGTACTTAAAGCCATGGTAAATGAGATATTCCCAGCAAGATGATAGAGAAAAAAGGAAAAGTCTCAGAATAAAGCTGGAGGAGGGGATGTCAAAACTAAAATAAAATGAATTAACAGTAAGAACAACAGATGAGTGCAAAATGACAAAGGCTAACAGGAAAGGAATATTGGCAAAGAGTAGTGAATTCTCCTGAAAAAGGTTTTTAAAAATGAGAATTTAAATTGCTCATTAAATTTATTAGTTATGGATTGGTGCGTTTGATGAATGACAAAGTAATTTTGGTGGAGAGATGCATCATGAAAAATCTTGGAGCAGGTGGAAAAGGAACGGCATACAAGAAAATAAAGACAACAGATGCAGACAACTCTTTCTAGAAACTTTACAGTAGAAAAAGGAAGAGAAACAGGGCTAGGGTGCAAGGAGAGACAGATTTGGAGTAAAAGGAAATAGCAACCATCAGGGAATCTATGTAAATGTGAGATTCAGTGTAAGCTGGTATTTGTCTTAGCCTAGGTTCTCTAAAACACATCTGAGGAAGAACTTATATGCAAGTAATTTATTTTTATACCTAAACCCAAGGAAAGAGATTGGATGACTAAGGAGAAGAAAATAAAGAAGGAAAGCCAACTTAGGAATGTATTATCAGCTCATCACCACCAGAAAATTGGGATTCATTCCTGTTAGAGTCCCTCCTAAGTGTCATTTAGAATATATTCAGAATTCTTCACCCACATAATGGAAGACAGGAGTTCAACACTAGTCAAAAGTTGCCCTATGGGGTACCAACTCCCTTGCACTTCCCAATTTGCACACGTCTCTGAATGGTAGAACAGATCCCTTTAGGTGTCCCACTCAGAGGTGGCAAAGAAGCCCAGGGCAGAAAATGAGACAATCAGTATAGCTGCAACCAATATCTGTCAAGTTAAGTCTGTGTGTAGTTAGTTGCTATGGTAACAGCTAGAGTAAAAGATGGACGGAGAGAATGAAGCAGAGTATAGAGGTGTCTGATAGAATGTCTACCTTGATATTCACACACTCCACATCCTTTCCAGTCTCAAGAGATGAAATGGGTTGTGTCTAGTTCATGACAGAGTTGGCCCATAGGTTCTACCAATTCTTGGCCTGCAGTCTTCCCTGCCTCTGTTTCAGATTAATTACTCCAGGTAGCAATGATGGCAGACAAGTTAAGTGAGTAAGGATTTTTATACATTCCCAGTGACAGATTCAAGAAATGTTTTAGCAACATCAACCAATTAACTCAATATTTTATGAGCACATACTACATTCCAAATCTGCACATAGTTGTATAGATTGTCAGAGTATATTAAATATGGTCCTTACTTTGATATCTCATTAAGGGCATACGTCATAGATACATGAGAAGAGATCTAAAAATGGTAGATGGCCGGATATGATTAAATTAAAATGTGGAATAGGGCTGTGTCAAGCTAGTAGATACTTACTTCTGGCAATGTTTCTGTTATAATGAGTAGACTCTCAGATTGTGGAAAGCAACTATGAAAGCCATTTGTTTTTGTAGAAACATCAAGCTCTCAATGTTGGCAGAAACTCTCCAGGTGGTCAAACTAGAGGTGATTTTTACTTTCTTCTCTAAATGTTACCATATTTTCCATAATTCCCACACTCAACATTTATTACTTTTATATTCTAAGAATTTTTTTAACATAACCAAAGGATGTGGGACAACTAGAACTCTCATACACTGCTGATGGCAACACATAATGGTAGTCACTTTGGAAAACAGTTCAGCAGATTCTAATAAAGTTAAACATATACTTACCATGCAACTCAGCAATTCTACTCCTAGGTATTTATCCAAGATAAAGAAAAATGTTCTTTCTCTCGCTCTCTTTCACATGAAATGCGTACATGCCTACACACAAACACCACCACCACCACCAATGTTTAAAGCAGCTTTTTAATTATCACAAAAACTGGAAACAATCTGTATGTCCTTCAACTTATAAATGGATAAACTGTGATACACCCTTACAATGGAATACTACTCAGCAATAAAAAACAATGAACTATTGGGGTGCCTGGGTGGCTCGGTTAGTTGAGCCTCCGACTTCGGCTCAGGTCATGATCTCACGGTCTGTGGGTTCGAGCCCCACGTTGGGCTCTGTGCTGACAGCTCAGAGCCTGGAGCCTGCTTCGGATTCTGTGTCTCCCTCTCTCTCTGACCCTCCCCTGTTAATGCTCTGTCTCTGTCTCAAAAATAAATAAACATCAAAAAAAAAAAACAAAAAAAAACAATGAACTATTGATAAATACAACATGATGGAAGAATATCAAATGCATTATACTGGATGAAAGAAGCCAGATTCAAAAAGTTGCGTAATATATAATTGCACTCATATAACATTTTGGAAGAGGCAAAATCATAGGAACAGAAACTGATCAAAACAAAGGAGTACCCATCAAGGGCTGTTGAAGTAATCAGCAGAACTGACCAAGATGGAGCCTCCATGAATCAATAAGAATGAAGAGGGAACAAAACATCTGAGAACCATTAGAGAACCCATAGCAGAATTCACTGACTCTCCGAGTTTAGAAGCAAAGAACAAGATACCAAAGTCTACTCTAGCATCATAAACCCAAAAGGACACATGATCCTTCACGATGACTGTACCAGTGAAGATTCTTTACATTGCAAATGACCAAGACCAACTCTGGTTGGTCAGCCAAACATAGAAAAGAAAAATGGTAGTGAGGAGGTATTAGAAGGATTCAGAGTAACTCACAAGAAAGAAGGAAATGCTGAACAAGAAGGTGTCAAACAACTCTCATGTGTCACTTCAAAACGTTTACCACTGCTGTGGCAGCCATTCCACTCACATTCAACCAGCTTAATGAAGGTGCAAATGGACTGCACCTAGCTTAGCCTTGTATACCTCTCATTTCCTGTCCTAGGTCTTCTGTCCTGGCAGGAACCCACTAGACACTGGGGCATGCAAGTCAGAGGTGGGGAGTTAACACCATGGAGACACATCTGACCAAAAGGAAATAATAGTCCATAAATAAATGCTTACCTTTCTCCCCAGTTCAGAGCAACAGCTCTCAGATCCATTTTGAAAATCTCCTAAATCAAGTCCTTGGCATAAAGGACCAGTAACCAGTAGCGGTGGCCAACTCAACAACTTATCTTTGTATTGATTATCTTTCTTCCCTGTTTCATTACTGCTGCCACAAACTCTTTGAGCTCATTATCAAATATACTATCTATAGCCCAGGCTTCTCAAGCCTTGCTTCCTGGGGAACCCAGGCTAACACAAGCAGGCCTTGGGAAGGATCCATTATAGTTCTGGATATTTCAGCTACAGAAATTTATGGTTTATCTCTTAAGGGTGATGGCACCAGCGGACTCAGCTGTCATCAACTTCCAAACACTTCCCAGGAGACAGTCTGATTGACGCAGTTTAGGTTACATGCATACTCCATCAAAGGGCACAGAACCTCATGTTCTAATCTCAACAGAATTATTTGGACTGGGGTCAGCTCTCCAAAGAATATGTGAAGGTGGGAAACAAAGGGTGATTTAGGAACATTTTGTTATCTAGTTACAAGTTGCTTTTTTATCATGTTATCTTAAAAAAAAAAAAAGAGCATTGTACATGTGGCATACCAGCCCCTTTCTGCCTTAAGTATAAGTTTATTTTCTCCAAGGAATCAATACCTTGCTAGACCTTGGTCACAGCCTTAAAATAGAAAAGGTAAGCATGAGTCAAGAATATTATGGGATTTTCTGGTAGGTTTTTCTGATAACTCAAAATCGTTATTTTGAATTTGGAAAGCTCATACCTTAGCAATTGTTAAGATAGCCATGTTCACTTTTTTCTCACTCTTATTTTGTCTCTCTCTAGGTTAATATCCAACACAGGTATTAAGCACTTGCCAGCTGTTCACAAGATTCAATCTCTCCAAAAGGTTCTACTGTAAGTTTTTCCTTGAGTATTTACCTAATCAATAGATGCTTGCCCAACAGCCACTGGGCCTGTAATATGTATTGTTTAGCCTACATCCTCCAAATATGTCACTCTGGGTAAGCAGAGGTAGTAAGGCCAAGAGCAAGCAACCTTGGTTTTACCTGAAAGCCAGCTAAGCTCAGTGTGGAGACAGCAGGCTCCTCAATAAGACTGTTATCAACACAACCAGTTTGTAGCAAATCAAGTAGTCTCTTCTTTCTTCACTATTTAGTGATTTACATGCCCTTCCCACTACAACTACCCCACCACCCCAGTCTTCTCCCACCCTCACCTCTTCCCTCCAGAAGTCTACTATACTAGGCATAAAGAAACCACTTGACAAACAAATTCACACTGTCAGCAAGATAAGCTGTTTGCCTTTTCCCAAGATATCTGAATTTTTTTTAATTTTTTTTAACCTTTATTTATTTTTGAGACAGAGAGAGACAGAGCATGAACGGGGGAGGGTCAGAGAGAGGGAGACACAAAATCTGAAACAGGCTCCAGGCTCTGAGCTGTCAGCACAGAGCCTGACGTGGGGCTCGAACTCACAGACTGCAAGATCACAACCTGAGCCGAAGTCAAACACTCAACCGACTGAGCCACCCAGGTGCCCCAAGACATCTGAATTTTTAAAGAAGAGGGGGAAAAAAGTGTGTAGTGCCAAGTGTATTTCCAATAGTGAAATTGTAAGAATCTGGAAATGGTAGGGAAGTGGTGTAAGGAGCTAAGGACAAAGGGGAAAAGGGAGAGAAAAAGAAAATCTTAACATTCTCAATTGTTCTAAGCAGTTTACCACTTCTGTATACAGTTTATTTGTTAAATCTGACCCAACAGTGAAGCTTGATGAGAAGATGAGGGACACAAACCAAAAAATGAGACTTTCCCCACCCCTTCATTCAGGAAGAGAAAAATCAATGCTACAATTTTTCCTGTGACCCAGGTAGAAAAGGAGGTCAACTGGCAGTGAGAGGGGGATTGAGACAGGAGGAAGATGAAGTCCCAACTATAGGGAATGGAGAAGTTTGGTTTGGAGGTGAAAGGTAGCTTTGGCATACTGAGCAGTCAAGGATAATAAAGGAGTCTCCTAGAACTTTAACACAGTGAAATTAGCTAAGGAAATGTTCAGAGACAAGAGGCTGCATGTCTGCAATTTCACTTTTAAGAACGGATATACTGAAGATAAATTAGAGGTCATTTATTTCCCTAACTTTGAACTCATCATCTTTCCAAACAGTAACTCTTCAAACATTGCCTCAGCTAAAGACCACATCATGCCAAGGAAATTAAATGCTGGAAGGTTACTTGAGTGGAGCTGGCATAAATACCTAATGTACCTGTTCTTTCTTCTAGAGACATTCAAGATAATATAAACATCCACACAGTCGAAAGAAATTCTTTCATGGGGCTGAGTTTTGAAAGTATGATTTTGTAAGTAAAGAAAAAAACTCCAGTGGAGTAATATTTGGTTTTTCATTTCATCATCTTTTTCTTAACAGGATGCTCCTTTTGTGTTTAGGTAACTTTGGCATTTCACCATTTAAATTTCTGTCTGGTTCAGTATTTTTCTCTCATTTCCATCTTTGCATTTCAGAATCACAACATGGAGTCATGTTAATAATTTATGATTCTGTGGTGCGATTCAAGTATTTAAAATTGCTCTGTGAGTGATGGTCTCCTGTGATGCAACATCTGTTCTGAAGGACAGAAGAACTCATGCATCAATAAAGCTAGTTATTGCCTGGCAAGGCTTTTGTTGCCCAGAGAAAAAGATCAAGAAGGAGGCTGAATTCAAAAGATATTCTCTCATAACCATGCCAAGCAGCTCCTATTCAACCCCATGCTGGGCATAAGATGACTTCTCATTTTCTTGGAACAATCACGTTTTTTTAATGAGCCTGAGTTACTCCCTCTGACTTTTGGGAATGTTTTTAAATGCACTCTGTGCCATTGATGGACTACTTTGGAATCTCCTGTATTAGGAGCCAGTGTGACAGTTTACCCACTCCCCAAAATGGCCAAGAAATAGAGTGCTAGAGTCTGCCCAAGAGTTTGTGGGACCCATGAAAGTTAGGTTAACAGAATGGCATTTGGGAAACTGGTAATTGCTATTACATCTGTAAAGAAAGCATTTTATCCTTCCATTTCACAAATTGTCGCACTTTTAAAAAATATAGTAATGTGTGTGTCTGTTTGTCTTCAAAATATTTCATTATGTACAAAAGATACGTTCCAGTCAAGAAAGAATTTTAGTCATTTTCAAAGCAGCAACATGATTCAGTGACTACTCAGCAATACAAAAAAGGAAAGGGGGAAGAAACAGAGATGAGGAAATATTGAAGATTAAAGCTAAGCACAGCATTTGATGTAAATTAATTACAAAGAACAGAAAGGTTTCAAACAGACTAGTGGAGGAATTGCAAGTGTGAAGGAAAAAATAAAATCAAAGGCATGTATTCAGAGCATATGTTATTACAACAAAAAATTTTAGTGAGTCCTACCTAAGCCTTGCTTTTAATACACTGATGATATTCAGAATTTATGTACACATGTATTGGAATGAGTTGATGGGGTGTGGGAAATATGAGTGAAGGAGAAAGCAAAATAAATGAATTAAAATATAAACAGAACTAAAAATGTGCAAAATAAAAGCAACTATTCTAAGACTGAAGAAGGATTAATTTATTCTGACTGGCGTGTGATATGAGGGTTGAAGGAACAGTTTAATGAGGGAAAGGTGGCTGAGAAAGGAAGTTGTGTCTAAGATAGGCTTTAACGATAAGTGGGATGTAGCCAGGCAAAGAGCAAACAGAAGAAACAGAATCATCAAGGATATGAAGATTAAAAAAAAAAAAAAAGAATACGGGAGATAGAAGGAAAAGGGGAAAATAACAAGTACCTTAGTAACATCAGCCTGGCGGGTTAGAGCACAAACAACAGTGAATGGACTGCCGTGCTACATATGGAAGGAGCCTAGTGATAAAGGTCATCTGTTGTCCCTGGATATCTGTGCTTCTTTAAAACTTGCCTTAACACAGGTGTCATTTTTAAATCTAGTGATTCAAAGTCACTTAATGTTATCATGTGGCAAATCTATTAACAGAATATTTTATAAAAATGTATCATTAAGTGGGAGTGTGCTGATATTTCGTTTTCTCCTTTGGCAAGCCATTATTTTTGTCCAGAACACAAGACAGAAGAGCATACTCTCCCAAAGAGGAGAGCTTTCTTGAGAGTCAATACTTCTCAGACATATCTCTAAAGGATAAATTCATTTTTGTGAGAACAAAATCTTTTCTTGACCTCAGATGGTCCTTACCCATAGATAATAGAATCAGAAAATTCATACTCAACACAGCTTAACACTCCAGTTTTTCTTAATTTGGGTGCTACCTCTGGATGCAGGGCCACTTTCTCCCCCTATGAATATTCAGAAAAGGAAGCATGGCAAAATGGCATGGAGGACTGATAACATTTTCTATGCACTGGCATTTTTCAAAATCCTGAGGCCCTGTTCTAAAAATACCTTTATTGTACATATACAACATACATATAAATATTACACACATTTTTTTCAAACCCAGTAATGAAGGATTATCAAATACTTGGCTAGTGACTCAGAGGAAAATGAGTGATTAAATGTCCACCATGTTGAGGCCTCTGAGCCCTTTCCCACCCCTACCCTGCAACCAGAGGGTCTGAATGAAAACACCTAGCCATGGCCAACTAGCAGAATGGCCTCAGATTTGGGGAAAAATTAAATGAGGCTACAGGTCTATCAGCTCCCACACATCCCAGCCATAGAAAAGGCTCACTCCATGTGCATTTTCTCTCTTCCTCAACCGGTTTCTATCTCTCTTGCCTACCCCAGGGAGCTTTAATACACCAGGTCACCCCCAGCACCTTCACTCTTCAGGCTGAGGGCAATTTCTGCTTCTGGAGCTCCTGAGCCTCTACTAAAGCTACCTATGTGTAAAAATTCGAGAAAACCATGATCCAGTTATTCATTAGTCAATACGGTGCCCAGACTGTCCTTGTCGTCATCATCATCAGGCTTTAAAATGATCATTGTCTCTCTTAAGAGGCTAAGAGTTATACTTCATAAGTATCAGCTTCTTGTTGTTAGTGGCTGAGTGCTACCACCTCATGTAAATCCCAGGGCAGAGGTTCTGGGCATCACTTGGTTTTTGTGTAAAGATCCATTGTTGACATCAAAAAATTCTACCCCTCTCCCCATATGATGGTATCCATTGATTAAGAAAAGTCCATAAAGACAAACGTTACTTCAAATACAGTAATTCTTCTAAATTAGCCTCTATGATATGTAATCATAACACCATCTATTCGCAGGAAATATATGTACAGAAAATACTATCTTGTGTTCAGAAATATAGTTGGAGCCCATCTGGATTTACATACCCCTTGTGTTAGATGAAGGGTCAGCCAAACCTGGACCATAAATTAGTACAAGTTTTTAGAAGTGAACATTTTGATTGCAGGGAACATTACCATTGAAAGTAAGTTAAGTAAAATGGTATCCTGTGAAAGAGAAGACAAGAGAAGACAAGACAGGCAAGAGAAGACAGGCAAGAGAAGACAGGCAAGAGAAGACAGGCAAGAGAAGACAGGCAAGAAAGAGAAAGAGAAAGAGAAAGAGAGAGAAAGGGAGGGAGGGGGAGAGGGGTGAGAGAAAGGGAGAGGGGAAGAGAGGGGAAGAGAGGGGGAGGGGGAGAAGTGGGGAGGGGGGAGAGAGAGAGAAAGCAAGAAATCCACTCTTTTCAATAGACCGCTATTACAAAAAAATTTTTACTCTGTTGTTACATTTTAAATTTAGTGGAAACATTTGTGACATTGCTTTATAAGTGCCTGTATAGAGCATCTATGTAATATCCTCCATTTTGCCTTTTGGCCCACAAAACCTAAAATGTACTGCCTGGCCCTTTACAGAAGAAGTTCGCTAATCTCCTGTGTTTGATCCAAAATCCCAGGGACCTACATCCCACAGGTTAGGGGCAGCTGCTCCAGCAATTCACTACCTGGGAACAGGTTGACAAAGCAGTCAGGAGGCTGGAGAGCTGGGGTGTAGGCAGGTAGTGGCAAGGTTAGTGGGGTGTGGGGGTGTATAGCCACTTCTTGGCCATCAGAACTCACCAATTGGTTGCTTATGTTTTAAGAAGATTTATCTGGTTCCTGTCTGGATTTTTTTTTTTTTTTTTAGGTATACTGGTTGTCAGGAAAAAGGAAAAAAACATACTGTTGCTGTCCTGTGATTTTAAGTGTTTCTAGTTACCCATTGCAGGCCAGGAAATAGAGTCCTGAACATGCAGGAGCCTCTCTGGCTCGGTTTTTCAAACACTGTAAACCCACTGAGCCTGACAGGAAAAAGAACCTGACAGCAAATCGAGAGCAGGCGGTCAAAGGCTCCTCAGGCTAAGCTCTCCCAACCTCGATTTTGTTTTTGTTTTCAGATCCATCCAGGAGCACAGCAGTGCTGTGTTGTCAGCCCAAGGTGTCCTTGGGCTCCCCTATCCAGGCAGACCTGCTCACCGTCCTCTGCACACTCAGGATGACTGTTCCACATCCAGCCCCCAACAACCTCAAAGCCCCCTCCTGCTCCCACTCACAGCTTACTGTGCCCTGCCGCAGCCCAGTCTCTGTAATTGATTTCTCTTCCTTTCTGGCTTAACCCAGAGCCACCTCCACAAGCCTTCAATAACCAGGTCCCTATGGGTCACAGGAGATGTTCAGGTTGTCTGACAGCTTAATTAGATCACTTTTTGATGACAGCCAGGCCTGCTGTTATGGATGAGCATGGGTGAGAGACATAAGATCTTAGAGAAAGGGGATACAAAATGTTCTTTGTCTTATAAACACTTGTCCAATGATGGTATGATTTCAGTTCTGCAGGATGGCAGAGATCTTTGTCTTATCCCCCCATGGCATGGTCTCTGCCCACTAATAATGTGTGCAAAGACCTTACAGGATCCAGGTGCTAGGCCTAAGTGTGCCTTTTCAACATTTTTTTTCTGAATAAGTAATACATGCTCATTATACAAATTTCAAGCATCACATAGGTTATATAGTGATAAATCAGCCTCCCTCCCACTCCTGTCCCTGAGCTTTAAGGGTGGCATTTTATTTATGCCAATAACCTGCAATGTCTGACCTTGCCCCAGTGCTTCCAATTATGAAACCCCCTGTATTGTTTGCATCTAACGTTATTGGTTTTTTAATGGGCTTTTTATTTCAGATGGCTGAATAAGAATGGCATTCAAGAAATACACAACTGTGCATTCAATGGAACCCAACTAGATGAGCTGTAAGTAGCCCTGACTATCCTTCCAGGCCATTTAGAGGGAAATGGCTCTTAAAACAGTGATATTTATGTGGCTTCGTGTTTCCCTTCTTTCCTCATCTCCATCCCCAGGAATCTAAGTGATAACATTAATTTGGAAGAATTGCCTAATGATGTTTTCCAGGGAGCCTCTGGACCAGTCATTCTGTAAGTAGCTTCTCCTGTTTCCATGTGCTACATATCAACATGTATAACTTAGAAGTCAACTTTCTCCAATTCAGAGAAGCTTCTCATACAGAGATGGCAATTTTTATTTGTGTTATCTACAAAGACTTACAGGGACAATTTAAGCTGATCCACATAACAGCAACAATAACAACAACAACAAATATTTAATGAGCCCTTACCAAGCCGCAGTGTTTTAAAAGCTTAAGATGCATTTTCAAATTTAATCCTTATAAAACCTCTGCAGGAGGAGCTATTGTTCCCATTTTAGAGAAGGAAAAACTGACTTCCCTGGAGGGGTTAACTAACTCACCCAAAGCCACTGAAACTTTGGAGCATGCATTTAACATCAAACTGGTCTGACTCATAGCGTAGACTCTTAACGACTCTGCTATACATTCCTTCCATGAAAGGGAAAGCACAGTTCTCCTTCCTCACCTTCAATGTCTAGGAGTTTCCTCCCCTGAGAGATCCCCACACAGCACTTATTTTTGGATCGTCTTTGCCTTAAATCAGACCTCTTGGGACTCATCCAGTACCTCATAGCCCAGCATGAGGACCTCTCCTCCTGGTGTTTCTTCCTCATCTCAATCTCTCCATGAGGGACTGCCCATATGCTCATCGGCCCCTGCCCCTCCACAGGGGTCATGCTTACTGCCACCTCTTCCCTGACAACCTCAGTCAACAGTGAATTCTTCCTCCTGTGACTTCGACAGCCTTTATGGCTGCAGGGACCCCAATCTCCAAGAGCTTTTTAAAAACGTGTGTTTTCCTGGGCTCTAAGCAAGACCTACTCCATCTACTGATAAATGTACTGTAGGAAGGAAGGAACCCAGAAGGAAGAAGTCATATGCAAGAAAAAATAGTGAGCAAAGAAATAAGCAAACATATAAAAAAAAACTCAAGTATTACTAGGTGATCCTTCTGTGGCCTGCCTAAGGTAAATTTAGGCATTTGAGAGCCACTAGCCTGAACCTCTTGACAGTCAATATCAGTTCCCATGTGTGTGTTTATCTACCTCCCTCCCATCTATCATCACTTTAATTTTCACCCAAAAGCTTATATTCTCCTTCAGGCTGGAATATAGTGTCTCTCTAGCACTAGCCCGTATGGTAGAGCAGAAACTCCAGAGGGTTATTATTCATGACAGAGCATGTGTTTGACCCATATATAGGACTCTACTCGAAAAAGTTCAATGATTATTTCAGTATGGCTGGCTTGAGATGGGCAGTATATGCAAAAGAAGAAAGTATCGGCGTGATGAAAGCAGAGAGGCCAGAGAAGACTACTTCGATTTAAAACCATTCCTTCATCTCTCTAAGCCTTGGTTTCCTCACAGAAAGTTCTTCCTCACAGAAAGCTTATATTCTCAAAAGAGAATCAGACAATAATATACATCGTAATATGACAGGTCATGATGTGTGTTATGAAGTACCAAGTAGTTCATGGGCATGACAAATAGGGAATGCCAGGAATACCATCCATGTGCTTTAATATACCACATACTTAAAATTTGTAATCTTACTGTTTCCTCATCTTCAAGTACTTGGGAGACCAACAGACTTATAGAAAGTGCTGTTGATGTCTTTGGCCACCACCAGAGAAGTCTGGCAATTTCACTTACCTAAAAGTCTTAAGGGTTTTGAATGTTCCTAAACACACACCTCTGTCACAGCAGCATGTGTCTGTGATGGTATAGGTTTCCATATGTTGTTTGCACTGAGTATACTATTAAATCATAGCACCTTAACCACTCTGCTGACAACATTCAAGTTGGACTGGATCCTCCGTGAGCTCAATATCCAGGAAACCAGAACCAGAAGTTGAAAGAGACCCATGAAACATCACACTGCTATTGTAATTGGCAGAGTTTAGACCGGAAACTAGGTCTTCTGCCTCACAGTCCATGTATTCCCACCATATCATGTTGTCTAAAGCACATAAGTATGTCTAATCAAACATCTGAAAGTTATACAATAGGCTGTGAACTAAAATAGAGGAGGAATAATTGTAAGCACCAGACTCCCAGCCTAAGAACACCAGTAAATGATAAATGCAAATAGCACAGAAGAGCATCTCCTACAGGTGCATAAGCAAGTCCCAGGCTGAGGCACTGTGCCATGTGTCTCATCCAAGTGTCTAATGGAGAACACAGACATGAATCCCCCAGCCAGCCCTCCCACAAATGCCAGCAGGAAGAGGGATGTCACCATCACAGGCAGCTCCACAGAGTCCTCAAGTTACAAGTGCATATTTCAATGCTTTTACCACAGGAACCTATCTGGCCAGAATAAAGTGGATAACATTTATAGAAAATCCAAAGGAGTTATGAAGCACTTGCCATGAGTTAAAAGGGTTGAGAGTGATAATACATTCCCACATCTTTCACCCCAATGCATGAGGATATATGTGCAAGATGATGGCTGAAAGCCCAGCTTATAATTGCTAGTCTCCTTCTTCTCCCCTTAGGGGCAAGAGGATTGATCACCTAAACATCAAGCCTCCTTTCTGGGGTTTTCAGGTTTGTCTGCAGATGTCTTTCCAGCCTCTGCTTGCTGAACTTGGATTCTATGGCCTAGTCCATCTCTTAATCTACAAACTGATAGGCCAACCCCAGCCAAACCCTGGCCTGAGAGTTGCTTGTTTAGGCGTGTACAGCAAACTAGCCCACCTCAGGTGCTGTGAGTTAATGAACAGGAGGAGTACAGACTGTGCAGATCACTCAGTGCTCAGTAGATGCTCAGGCTATGGCTCTATGTCTTGGATCCAATTCCCATTCCCCCCACATAAGAATGTGATATGGATGTTTGCATGCAGGAGGTTTACTGAGGAGTGCTATTAGTTTATGAGGGAAGGACTTGCTGAGAACACAATCAGGCTAAGAGGGAAGTTGAACTGCAATGCATTTGCAACAGAAGCCTCAGCTCCCCATGGGGAACTGTGGAATTAAGATGGCCCTTCAAAGTTTGAATTAAGGCAAGGGGCCAGCCCTCTTCATCAACAATCAGGCTGTACCTGGAGAGGAGCCAAATCTTGGCTAAGTTTGAAGAAGGCAATTGCAGAGTAGAGCTCAGCTATAAGCACCTCGGGTGTAAGTGGTTCTGAGTGTGATCATGCATCACAATCACCAGGCATGGTTGTAAAACCCTAGACTGCTGATTCCCACCCCCAGAGTTTGATTCATCAGGTCAGGAGTTGGCCTAAGAACCTGCATGTCTAATAACCTGCCAGGTGAAGCTGATGTTGCTGGTCTGGAGAGCACATCAAAAATCACTGCACTAGAACCAGTGCTGGGAATTGGGAAACTTCTTCCTGTCTCTGGGATGCCTCCTCCACAAGCAAACTGTGGTCAGTCTTCCTCCCCAAAAGACTCAGTTTTTTGTCCTCACAGTAGATACATGCAAGGGATTCCAAGAGAGCCAAGGGAAGGGTCCCCAAACCAATGATAACTCCTTTATTGAAGGCAAAAATTTTCAGCTGAGTGAAAACAGGGAACCTCTGAACACCTGAGGATACAAGGGTGAGCTGTTCTATCGCAAATAGAAATAGATGTGGAAAAAGCCAGGGGCACACAGACAAGCTCCACTGAGTTTCAGAGGAGCAGCCTAGCACCTTGATTTCCCCCTCTGGTGTCTTGACCATCTGAGTTTTCACCTGATATTCTGAACTCAAGTTTTGTGTGGGGTGTGTGTGTGTGTGTGTGTGTGTTAAGCAATCAAGCAATTGCTGTTTCCTTGGGTAACTGTTTCCTGTGGGGAAAATTTAATGCATTGCCTTTGTAGGCTGGAGCCAGTACAATCATATTCTGATGGTTTATCAAATTGATTTGGCTATAGCTCAGATTCATTTGATAGTTCAGATTCAAACACTGAGTTATTTGTATAAGAACGATTCTCTTCCATTACCAGTGTACCCACAGTCCTATAGATAGTAAATTGCCTTTTTATTCCGCCTGGGATCATGAAAGAGAGGTCTTCTAGCCATCTGTCAGTGTAGTATACACCAGAAATGTGCTCTCACTTATGGAAATGATTGACCTGTAATAACATCTTTGCTGGGAAAAATAGAAATTGTTCAAATCAAATTTGTGGCACTGGCTATAACACACTTTATTAAATGGGGCACAGAGTGCAATTTAACTCCTGCCTCTCCTGACTCAGCACCTTATTACTGACAGCTGTCTCCCTTTTTGCTTTGTGTCTCAAAATCAGGAATCCTAACAATGTTGAAACAATTTAGGGTTACTAAATCTCTTCAGTGCCAGCCATCATCCCCTTATGTCTCCTGTTAGTACTTTTCAGGATTTAAATTCTCAGAAACAGCCACTGCCAAATATAGTATGTGCTGAAATGTTAACCAAAGTGACATCTTAAAAAAAGAAAGACTGCAGTCATTAGACCAGCCTGAAAGACAACGATTAAAAACACAAGCCCACAACTAGCCATGACCCCGCCTTGTCCAGCTCACCAGCCCCAGGAACAACGTCAGTAATAAACCTTCTCAGCTATTCACTGAGTATATTGGGTCATACATGTCCTACATTTTGTAGATGTTGATTGAGCACCTACTGTGTATCTGGTACTATGCTAGGTGTAAGGGATGGAGAAATTTAAAAATAAACAGTGCCTTCCCTTAAGTATCTCATTCTGGTCAAGGAAGATATGTTACTGCCCAGAACAATATGCTCTACAGAAATTTTCCTCAGGAGGCTATGCTAATAGAGCAGAATAAGTCTTTGTCATGTGATACAGTGACTTTAACAGATGAAGTGGTGGTGTGTGGCAAAGAGAGCACTTATGCCTGAATTTCTGCAATGGCCACTTCATCCCTTCCCTCCCTTCAATCCTTTCTCCTTCCAGTTCACCTAACAAGTATTTATAAGCACTTGCTATGTTCCAGGTTCAAGGTTCTCAAGACTAATCCTACAAAACTACAGCTTTCAGTAAGCCATTATTTTGCTCATTATAAATTCTAGACTCTTCCACCTGGCTTTCAAGGCTCAGAGATCTAATTCCATCCCTTTACTCCTCACAATATGGTTACCCAGAATCACCATTCTGAAAACCCCTCACTTGCCATGCTTTGTGTTCTCTCTAAGCCCACCTTTGGCCAATAGTCGTAATAATCCACTTCCATGAAGATGTGAGTAACTGATAATGTCTTATTTTGTTACCCCACCCCCATCCCTGTATATTCACATCTTAAGCATGGAAAATGTTTTTACAAAGAAATTGAAATCTAACAATAGATTTCCAATCCATGCACAAAGATTGTAGCCAGGAAAAAGATAAAGTTTTAGGGGAACACAGAGCAAAAATGGAAATACTAGTAGTAAAGTCTCAAACCACACTCAACACTATCCACTTATTTTTGTTCCTGCTGATATAAATTTCTATGGATTTTTCTTAATCCATGCAGATATCAGAAACATTTTTCTGTCAGTCCAAAATTTGAAAGTCTTGACAGGTCCCATGTTTATTCACTGCACCAAGTATCCAGCAAGCTTTAAGTAAATACTTCTATAAAGACTTTTATTTCCCTTATCACCCAGGAACCACTTTCCTGAAGACTTGCCTTACTGAACTATAAGTGACTCTACATTTGTCTCTTACCAACCACTCTCTCCTTTCAACATCCACCAGAAGATCCAGATCCCAGGTCACTGACAAGATATTTTAGCCTCATAGCAGCAAAGCCACCTAGCACTTATGACAACAGATCACATATTCCGTAGCTGTAATAAGGAGCTGGCTCCAGAAAACTGAGCAGGCAGAAAGGCACCAAAACTTCCCAACCAGGCTTCCCAGTCTAACACCTAGGTAATGGACGGCAGTCAGATCAATCTACCCAATACATGATTCTGCTGCTTCTCTCATACACATCTATTTATGTATCTATCATACACATCTATATGCACAAGGTTGCTCCCTTCCTTGGTGCCTTTGATACTTTCAGTCACCACTTTGCTGAGCAACCTTGAAATCCAGATTTCCTCTCTCAGCCTGCCCCACAGCCTTCTCCCTTTATTGTTTTTAAATATTTCTTTGTTTAGGGGAGAGCACAAGCAACAGAGGAGCAGAGAGAGGGGACAGAGGATCTGAAGCGGGTTCTGTGCTGACAGGCTGATAGCAGCAAGCCCAATGTGGGGCTTGAACTCAGGAATCGTGAGATCATGACCTGAGCCAAAGTCAGATGCTCAACCAACTGAGCCACCCAGGTGCCCCAACAGCCTTCTCCTTTTAGAATGACTGTCCTGTAAGACTTGCTCCACTCTCTCATTTGTATTATGATACTAATGATGAAGCATCTCTGCTAATCAGATAACTATCTTCTGAATAGATTGAGAGCCCAGTACTGTGCTAGATACAGTGCATAACCCGTAAGTAGCTTAATAATCCTGGCTCTCAGAGCATTTGAAATCTGAGCAGACAAAACAAACATACATGAACATACTTTTTTTCATTATATCATTTCATGGTATGAAATATCATTTCATATTGTTTGAAATGATAGAAGGGATAACACAAGGTGGGAGATTCTTTGAAACTGCTGGAAGTCAGGGGACAACACAGTTGGCTGGAGTGACCTAGCTCTTCCTTTTCCATATTCTTATTCAGCATCACTTCTCAGTGGATCTTCAAACAAATCAACAATTTTCTGGGTGCTTACTACATGAAAGTCACTGGTGAGAATGCAAGGAGTCCTCTGCCATGAAGCAGAGAGAAAATCCAAGTACAAAGAGCTAGCATATAGGGGCTCCTGGGTGGCTCAGCTGGTTAAGGTTCTGACTTCAGCTCAGGTCATGATCTCACAGTTCATGGTTAGAGCCCTGCATGGGGCTCTGTGCTGATGGCTCAGAGCCTGGAGCCTGCTTCATATTCTGTGTCTCCCTCTCTCTGCCCCTCCCCTACTTGCACTCTGTCTCTCAAAAATAAACATAAAAGAAATATTTTTTATAGCTAGCATATAAAATAAAAGCTAGTAAGTGGTGAGAAAGGCATAAGATCCATGGGATATAATACTATTGCACTCTTAATGGCTTTCAAGGAAAAATATCTCTACAACCGTTAAAAATTATGGAGATGACAGAATCACAGAGACTTCCATGGGAGTCTATTTTGGATCCCTATTATGGCATAGAAACTATTCTGAAACTTACTGACTCAAAATAATCATCCCATCTTGCTCATAATCTAGTGTTTCAGAAAAGTGGGTAGCCTATCTCTGATCCAAGTGATATCAAGTCAGGTAGTAAGGCTGGGGGATCTATTTCCAAGTAGTCCCCTTCACTCACATGCCTTGTGCATTTGTCCTCCTTCCTATTGCTCTCTCTCTCTCTCTACACACACACACACACACACACACACACACACACACACGTGCACACACACAGATAGCATTTCAACTCATTCTCTGGGATCTCTACACATAGCTTAGACTTTTCTCAGCACAGCAGTCTCAGGGTATTTTGAATTCTTTCATGGCATCTTAGGGCTCTCTAAGAGCAATATAGAAGCTGTCAGCACTCTTGGGGCGCCTGGGTGGCGCAGTCGGTTAAGCGTCCGACTTCAGCCAGGTCACAATCTCGCGGTCCGTGGGTTCGAGCCCCGCGTCGGGCTCTGGGCTGATGGCTCAGAGCCTGGAGCCTGTTTCCGATTCTGTGTCTCTCTCTCTCTCTGCCCCTCCCCCGTTCATGCTCTGTCTCTCTCTGTCCCCAAAAAAAAAAAAAAAAAAAAAAAAACGTTGAGAAGCTGTCAGCACTCTTAAAGGCAAGGTCTAGAACTGGTAAAGCAACACTTTCATCATATGCTATTACAATCCAAAGACATTGCAGGTCAGCCTGAATTCAAGGGAAGAGCAAATAGACCCTGTATGGAAAGAATGTAAAGAATTTATAGCCATCTTTAATCTACCCCAGTGTATAAGAGGAGGGCATTCCATGGAATCTAATAATTTGGGGTGTTTTCTTTGGTTTGTTTTAGAAATCTTCATTTAATGTGATATTTTTTATATTCTGAACTCAAGGGAGGTGCATATCTAAGAAAAATAGTTTTCTGTTTTATATTTATTGCTTTTAAAAATATGAAAAATGTTCATGGCAGGTAATGATTGCCCTGGCTTAAATTGTTCCTGAAGGACTTTTTATACTTTCATCTCATTCCTTGAATGGAGCCTTGAATTATTTTAGACAAAATGAAGTTTTTGCTTTCTTCCACATTTGAGCGGGGAGGAAAAAGCCAGATGAAACAAGAACATGAACTCAGAGCCCAGAGTGAGTGTCAATAGCAGAACTGGTCAGTGGAACAATTGTGTTGAAAACAGAAACTAAAGAGATTTTCTAGGGCAGAGAAAAATACTGAGAAGCTCTGGACCAATAGGAAGTATAAGTGGAGAGCAGTCCAGGACAGCTGGATCATCTAGCAGTGGAATGTGAAGACTTAGCACAGGGATGAAGGTTTATGGGTCAGGCTCTTATCTCCAGGGACCCCAGTTCTCAAGAATCAAAATACTTAGGAGATAATTTAGAGAAGACACCTTGGAATGCCAGAACTTTTACCTTATGGTGATAGTAATGAATGTTGTGAGAAATAGTTAAATCCCAGGCATGTGTGGAAAATAAAGCCAAGATATTCTGTTGAGGGTTTGCATATGGAATGTGAGAGAGAGGCACCAAGCAGGACTTACAAGTTTTTCCAACTGGAAAGGCCATAAGTGGAACAGGTTTGGGGGGGACAATCAGGAGCTCAGTTTTAATATCCAAAGTTTGGCCTTCCCATTAGACATCCATCCAAGAAGAGATTTTTTTTTAATTTTTTTTTAACGTTTATTTATTTTTGAGACAGAGAGAGACAGAGCATGAACGGGGGAGGGGCAGAGAGAGAGGGAGACACAGAATCGGAAGCAGGCTCCAGGCTCTGAGCCATCAGCCCAGAGCCCGATGCGGGGCTCGAACTCATAGACCGTGAGATCGTGACCTGAGCTGAAGTCGGAGGCTTAACCGACTGAGCCACCCAGGCGCCCCATCCAAGAAGAGATTTTAAGGAAGCAGCTGAACGTAAGAGTCTGCAGTTCAGGAGAGCAGAGTAATCTAGAGATAAATATAGGGGATCCATCAACATATAAATGGTGTTTAAGCTGTAAGACTAGATGACTAGACCCACAGATTAAGTGAAAATAGAGAAAAGAAGTCTAGGCTCTGAGCCCATGGGTACTCCAACAGTTGGAGGTCAAGGAGAAATTAGCAAAGAAACATCCAAAGCTTTAGGAGACAAATATTACTAGATATAAAGCAAGTCATCAGGAAGATCTAAAAAGTTTCAATTTCCACGTACCTGAAGTATTTTCATAAATATATAAGGCAAAAACTGACAAAACTAAAAGTAGCAGTATACAAATCCAAAATCATAGTTGGAGATTTTAATTCACTTCTCTCAGTAATGATAGAACAAGCAAGCAAAAAATCAGGAAGCATACAGAAGAATTTGAGTAACAGATACCAAGTTTATCCAATTTGTCAATACTAACAAGGAGGGGACTAAGTGAAATATACATCGGTATTACATATATGTAATCATTAGCTCTCAAATGTAAATTTGCCTAAATATCAAGCAGAGTATAAGTAGTCCAAATATTAGCATTGGTAGGTAACCACTACTAAAGCTAGGACTTGAGCAAATGAGTAGAAGCTGGATCCTCAGAAGATCTAATGACACATGGAATCACACACTTAACTTTTACCCTTCATCTTACCCTCTAATTTCCCACCAGTTTCATTTGCTAAACCCAACTGAAAGCTGACTGACAAGGTATCTGGGAAATGGAACCTGCAGAGGCCATCCATCCTGCAATACAGAGTAGAGCATAAAGAAGGGCACAGAATGGATGGGAGAGAAACCAGACAAATGACCCACATATCACATCCATGCTTTGTACTTCATCAAAGTACAATGGGGAGTCATCGAAGAGTTTTAAGAAGGAAGCCATAATCTGGGTGGTTTTTTTTTAATGCCAATCTGCAGTGTAAGGATTGCATTGGGGAGAGAGAGATGGTTGTGATGGTTAATTTTATTTGTCAACTTGACTGGGCTGTGTGATGCCCAGATAAGTGGTAAAACATTTATGAGTCTACCCATGAAACTGTTTCCAGAAGAAATTAGCATTTGAATCAGTAGACTGAGTAAGGAAGATCACCCCCCTCTATGTAGGTAGGCATCATCCCATCAGTTAGGGCCCAAAAGGAACAAAAAGGCAGAGAAAAGGCAAATTTGCTTGCTTTCTTCTTGAGCTGGAACATCTATCTTCTCCTAGCCTCAGACATTGGAGCTCCTGGTTCTTGGGCCTCCAGATTCTGGAACTTAGACCAGTAGCCTTCCTGGTCCCCAGGCCTTTGAGCTTGGATTCAACTATACCTCCAGCTTTCCTAATTCTCCAGCTTACAGATAGCATAGCACAGGATTTCCCAGCCTTCATAATCTCATGAGGCACTTCCCATAATAAATTTCTTCCTATTTATCTCTTTATATCCTATACTAGTTCTATTACTCTGGAGAACCCTTGTGAATGCCATGGTCACAAGCACAACAGTTATGAGGCTACTGTCTTTGTCTAGGCCGAAACTACAGAAACTAAAGTGGTACCAGAGGAATAGATGGATTTCAAACAGATATAAAGTCAGGCCTCACATGAAGAAACCCAATGTCCAAGTGAGGAAGAGGTGGGAGTCAAGGACAACTTCCAGTTTCCATCTTGAGCAACAGAGGAAAATGGAGGAGTCGTTTGCTGAGAAGGGAAAAACAAAAGGAGGAACATATTTAAATGGAAGGTGGTAAATTCGGTTTTAATACTTGAAAGTCATCAACATAGTGGGGTATGATGGAAAACTGATTATCTGGACCTGGGTTCAGAAGTAGGATCTGAGCTGGAACATACATTCAGAAGCCATCAGCATATCTCCAGTATCTGAAACCAGAGAAGTGGATAATATCTGAGAAAGTTATATACTGTCCGAAAGGTACCAAAGTTTGGAGAAACTCCAATATTTAAAGAAAAGATAGAAGAGAAAGAATAACAAAATCCAGAGTCAAAGAAGAGGTCAGAAAAAAATTAAAGAGAATGTGATGCCATGAAAAAGTCTCAGGAAGAATGTTTTACACATGAAATATAATTGAGAAATCAAGAAGGTTAGAATGAAACTGTGGCCTTGGAAAGTATTGTTTCTCTAGGGTTTGGGTAGAAACCATGTTGCATTGTAAGGAAAAAGTGACATCCGTTATTAAAAACTGTTTTAAGTTTGATTGGGAAAAGGAGATGACAAATAGGGAAGAAATTAGAGGTGGGTTTCAGTGGACAACAGGAAGCATACAGAGTTTGGGAAAGGAAATGAATGACATAATGAAAACAAGGTTTTGAGAATGTCATTTTCACCAGACTTTGAGAACACATGGGGTAGCAAATGCATTTTCATACCCCCAAGTTTATTGTTCTGAGTGCCCACTACTTTTACTTACAGGAAATGCAGACATTAGAAGTTTCCGGGGCGCCTGGGTGGCGCAGTCGGTTAAGCGTCCGACTTCAGCCAGGTCACGATCTCGCGGTCCGTGAGTTCGAGCCCCGCGTCAGGCTCTGGGCTGATGGCCCAGAGCCTGGAGCCTGTTTCCGATTCTGTGTCTCCCTCTCTCTCTGCCCCTCCCCCGTTCATGCTCTGTCTCTCTCTGTCCCAAAAATAAATAAAAAACATTGAAAAAAAAATTAAAAAAAAAAAAGAAGTTTCTCCTTCCCCACATATATCCAAGATTCCCAAGGGTGCTGAGACCTTATTATCACGTGCTACTGCCCCCATCAGAATCACTCCTTCATGGCCAACCTGCTGGCTCCAACAGGTCTAAGCTGGTACCATTTAGAACCCCATGCTGCCACTAGCTGGTCTTGGTTGTTGTGAGAGTTGCAGCTGCCAACCATGCTGCCAGAAAGGCACCCAATGTCACTGGTATGGCTACCAGAAGTCCTCCAGGGACACAAACTTGATTAAAATGCGCATTTCTGGGGACTTCCATGTAGACCTCTGCTAATTTGCCCAAGCAGAGACTCCTACAAGGCAAAAAAACTGTATGAGAGACACCGAGAGAGACAGAGACAGAGAGACACCGACACCTACCGAGACAGAGAGAGAGAGAGAGACACCTACCGAGACAGAGAGAGAGAGAGAGACACCGACACCGACCGAGACAGAGAGAGAGAGAGAGAGACACCGACACCGACCGAGACAGAGAGAGACAGAGAGAGACACCGACACCGACCGAGACAGAGAGAGACAGAGACACCGACCGAGACAGACAGAGAGAGACAGAGACACCGACCGAGACAGACAGAGAGAGAGAGACAGAGACACCGACCGAGACAGACAGAGAGAGACAGAGACACCGACCGAGACAGACAGAGAGAGACAGAGACACCGACCGAGACAGAGAGAGATAGAGACAGAGACACCGACCGAGACAGAGAGAGATAGAGACAGAGACACCGACCGAGACAGAGAGAGATAGAGACAGAGACACCGACCGAGAGACCGAGAGAGACCGAGAGACCGAGAGAGACCGAGAGACTGAGAGAGACCGAGAGACCGAGAGAGAGACAGAGAGAGAGACAGAGAGACAGAGAGAGAGACAGAGAGACAGAGAGAGAGACAGAGAGAGAGACAGAGAGACAGAGAGAGAGACAGAGAGGTGTTTACTAAAAATATCTGCAATTTATTAAGTGCTGTTTATTGGCCAGGAAGTTTCCTGTGTACTTTAACTCATTTAATTGTCCCAACAACCCTTTGAGGCAGCTGTGATTATTACCATTCCTATTTTATGGCTGAGGAAACAGAAATGGAGAAGTGACATTACTTTATCAAGATCACAAATCTAATAGGTAGAGGGACAGGGTACATACACAGGATAGTCTGGCTATACTCCTAATCACCACTCTCTATTGCCATTTCAACTTTGTGCTGAGGGTGCCTCTACTGCCCACTCCTAATCACCACTCTCTATTGCCATTTCAACTTTGTGCTGAGGGTGCCTCTACTGCCCACCAGACTCCTCTTACCCTTATGGTGTTTCTTCTCACACTTTTCTGAAATTTGGCCACAGATTCTACCCTCACTCATCTCAAGTATTTTTTGTAGCTAGCTTTATAGTGGGGAGGAAATGGCTTCCATTTCTTCAATTGATGTAAATTAGTGGATATCTATTACAGACAGACTATAGAAGGGGAGATGGCTAGAGTTAAGCCCCAGATCGGGCATGATGTGTGTATAACCAGTAATCAGAGAGCCCTGTTATCTAAGTCTTCCTACTGCAAACCCAAGGGCCAGGGCTCTAGGGGACCACATGTCCTAGTAGCTATATATTGATCTGACTCAGATGTGTTGGATCAATTGGCATCACCCTCCTCACTCGTGTAAGAATATCACTACTACATCCACAATTTTGCCTGCTAACCAAGCAGAAAATTTTAGGTCCATAATAATCAGGTTTATTTACATTTTCTCCTTATAGAGACATTTCAAGAACCAGGATCCATTCCCTGCCTACCTATGGCTTAGAAAATCTTAAGAAGCTTCGGGCCAAGTCAACATACAACTTGAAAAAGCTTCCCAGTCTGGATAAGTTTGTCGCACTCATGGAGGCCAGCCTCACCTACCCTAGCCACTGCTGTGCCTTTGCAAACTGGAGACAGCCAATGTGAGTCTTCCCATGTCCATCCCTTGAGCCCCACTTGGGAATTTCTACAACGCAGAACTTGGTCCATAACTTCCACGTATCTGCAGCATGAAGAGAATCCACTTGTAGAGAGACCTCGCTGATGAAAAACCTTAGGCATATTCTAGATTGCAGCTTCAGTATTGTGAAGGGTTTCTCATTTTCTTGAAAAATGGGCTCACAAGAGAGGGCTACCCACATGGTAGATGACCTTCCAAATATTAAATGAAGTAACATGAAAAACACCGAGCATAATGCCTGACTCATAGCTGATGTTTAATGAACATTTGTCCCCCTTTTCCTTGGTACCAATATGGATTTGTCCTTCAAGTCTCCAACTCTGCACCCTATAAATGTCCCAGGGACCATCAAAATCAACTTTGGATGGGAGAAGTATAAATGCCATTCAAGTGACTGATGCACCCATCCACAATATATCCTAACCGCTCAAGGCTCCCTAATCCATCTTTGGATCTTAGCACATCACAGGCAGGACAAAGATTGGGACATCTGTTCACTTTGGCTTTCAAGGTTGGTCAGATCTGAGAAAGCCCAGAAAAGCAGGTAATCCAAACAGAGACTAAAACCAGGAGGTAACTGGTTAAAAAGATGAATGAATCATAGAGAGGATCTGGTAAGAGTGGAGGGGCAATATTTTTGAGATTGCACAAAAATGTCCCAGGCATTTAAAACTCAATTGCAGATAGAATGTACTGGATATCAGGAGTTCTCAAAGCCCTCCACCTCCCCTGAGCTCACTGACACAATCCACATAGAGTTACACTCAGATGGTACCTTATCACACTCTTGTGTAGTACCCCAGCACTAATACAGCTTCCCTGTGTTGTCACTTCACTGTATAGTATAATCCCCTCTATTGTTCAACCTTTAACACATACTCATCTGCCCATGTAGACATAGCCCCTGCTCAAAAGCAAGATAAAACAAAAATGAAACAGATAGTATATACCCTAAATTGTTTTCAAAGTAACTAGGAGTCCACACTCACACCCATTTGAAGGATTTGCAGAAAAGAGGCTACTTTTCAGAAATAGCATGCATCACTGAAAAACTATCCAGAATTGGACACTCCTCACACATTAGCTCCAGGGCCAGGGAATTTCTTCCTAAGGACTAGAATCAGGATGCATAAGGGGTTGGGCTAAAGCACACAAGGTTTGAGCTTTTATATTCCAGGTAAGAGTTGCAGGGACGAGAAAGATACCAATTTACTGGCAAAACCCTGGAACTGAATACCCTTCAGGAAAAAAAAATCTCCAAAGAAGTCAACATCACTATAAGAGCTGCATGTGATATGCTGCCTGGCCCAGTGTTAGGAGTATTGCTCATACTCCTCTGGTCTTGCCACCCCCTGGTAGCATAGATGCAGCCTCAGGGTTCCCAACCAGAAATCTTCAAGTCTGTCTCACATTGTCCCATGACCTTCCCTGATTGCCCCCAGACCACCTGGCTCTCACTCTTTCTAGGTCCCTAGTGTAATTGACCATCAGGGCCTGTCTGGTACAGCAAAAGAGAGCATCGCCCCTCTCCTAGGAAGAGATGCCAAAACAGAGTAACAAATATTGCAGTGGGCCCTTAGCCCTTATATTTAACAAACTCACACCCACAAACACAAAATAAAATAGTTATATATTCATGAGATAAATTGCAGGGTTTTTTTTTTAATGGTGTCATTTCATCCTATACCATAGGTGTGGTTTAGTAATGAGATTCAAATTTAAAGTTGTACAATACAATTGTTCTTACAATCCGCATTTAGAAACAATGCGCAAGATGTAAGCATTAAGCCCTTGTGACTGTGAGGTTTTGGCCAAGGGCCCTCTCACAGAAAGACTTGGTTAACCACACCCCTCATCTGTCCTTGAACCATTTATCTCTTTGTCATAGTTCAACACTTAGCTTCCAAAGTTATTTTGCTCATTTTGTGATTTCAGTTTTAGGCTTTCTCTTCACAACTAGATTTTAAATTGATTCACTGTGGCATATACATCTAAATACCCACACAGGGCCTGGGTCCCAACATGAACTAAGTAACCACCATCATCTGTCTTGGTATTGCTCATATTTGCTAAGGTCTCATTGCCGGGTCCCATTAAACTTTGCACCTTTA